>NW_028250290.1:0-464656 GCF_964263255.1 Lissotriton vulgaris | reverse complement strand
GTGCTGCACAAGGCAGCACACATGAAAATGGCAAAAACAAGGAGAAATGAAACATTTCTCCTCTTTGCGCCGGTTTAAGACCAGGCTTTTCCTGGTTTCAATTGTGGCACTTTCTCCTATTTACGCCTCCCTTGTAAATAGGAGGCATTGTTAGAAGCAATGGGTGTTGCAGTGGAACGGCCACTCCAACACCCATTGCCCTCCCCTTTCATTCTAAGCATAGTGTGAAAGGGGGCATTATTTACAAGATCGCAGTAAGCCACGTTAAGTGGCTTAACGTTGCCTTGTAAATAAGGTGAGGCCCTATTCCCACAGGAACTTTGAGAAAAGTGACGTTCCCGTGGTGATAGGGGCTTGTACATATGCTAAAAAACAAAACATGTATTTGGAGGGTCCAGGGGAATATTTACTGACCTCTCTGCTCGCTCCCCTACTCTGGAATACAAAACACACAACAGAGCAGACAAGGTCTGGAGAAAGTGTGTAGCTGTAATGGCGAATATGCACCTGTGGATGCGTGTGCGAACATGTGCCGTTGAAAGCATTGGCTAGAAAACATCCCATCAGACCACCCTTATGGTGGAATTTGCGTCATGTGGGATGTTCACTGATCACTCCATGTCACAACCGACCATATAGTGCCGATGAAAAACTGGATGTCAGAAATCTAGCCATGATATCCATTATGAAGTGATATTTGCTAAAGTGCAGTGCTCAAGTGACAGTGATGAAAAATGAAATTAAAATTGACTACGCAGGCGCTGTATAACATTCAAAGCGCAATCTGTGTGTCAAAGGATAAAACCACGCCCAGTAGTAGGACTACCTCTTTGCGCTGTGCAGGTCGGTCGACATGTTTCAGCCTATGGGACATTGCCCGGGCTTTCTTTAGGACCATGAATAGAAAAACTAATGCAACTATAAGTGATGTGTGAAGTGAAAACACAACAAAGGATATACTCAAAAAAAGTTACATATCTACCAGGAAACATCGCAATAGTATGCCCACTGGAAGGAGAGAAGGAAATCTTGTTCCCAGCTTTGTGTGGGTGAAGACCTCACCTCACCCGGCGACCGCTCGGGAGTATGAGGCCCCGCTCTGTCCGTCGGTGCCTCCCAGGATTGAAGCGAGCGGAAGTGGAGGTGACTTGCCCACCTTCTGTGAACACAGGCCAATTCAGGAGCACACGTGTGTTGTGTAGCATGTGCAGAGAGTAATCTATGAGAACTCTGGAAATGACCTCGCCAATCAATCAATCAGGGCTTGTAAAGCGCAGGTACTCACCCATGAGGGTTTCAAGGGCTGGGGCGGGGGGCAATGGAGGCTGATGATCCGTCAGAGCCCTGGGTTCAGTCGAAGAGAGATCCTTCCTGAATTGGGTCAACAACGGGGATTGTCTGAGGTGGGTACGTAGTCCTCGGGTTACCCAGACAATGTTTGTTTTCATTCCGGAGCACTGGACTCTGGGTGATTAACTACAGATGCCCTCAACTCTTGTTCACACTCCGGCATACACAACTTGCAGGTATCACATTACCACACACAGAGCAGGTAAACAAGGAGCACCAACATTGATCCTGGCAATACCACCCTTACAGGCCCTAGAAGAATGCACTTGGAATCAAAAGCAACCCCTTACCTGCAGCATGATTGGAAAATGGTCCTACACAGTACTATGTCCTGGAGGGGAACGGAGGTGCCCTCAACAACTGGCAAACACGTCATCCTTCCTGTTCCAACACACTGGGTCAAGATGCATCTGCGCATGCGCGACCGGCTCTGCAGATTCCCAGGCCCAGGTTCTCTTAATTTCTCGCTTAATTTTATTTACATTTTGCAGAATTCTATGGAATAAAACATCAACAATACCGCCCACCCCTAGTCAGGAAACGACCTTCTGATGCATAGATGGCAGGAGGAGTCCTGTCGGCCAGTGCTTCCAATGGAAATATGGAAATATGGAAGTGCAGGTACTCACTATTTACAGTACCTGTTTGCTGCTGAGTAGTGCATGTATTCTCCCATTAAATGTATTACAGCAGCGCTGAGAGGTGCAGGTTCTCTCCTTTGAAATTACAGAAGTGCAGGTACTCAGAACCGGACAATAACCACCCATTTAAAGCAATGCTGTAGGCAGAGTTGATTAAATAACATTTTAATCGTTACCGCTCATATTTTTATATAATTTAGGGAGGGATGGGCAGAACAAATAGAACTCATGGAATTTCAGTCCACGGAGTTTCATAAACGATCTACGAGATTCTGAGGAGTTCCGCGAGTGGGAGGAAATCGGCATATGGCATATGTTTGCACCTCAAGGACTCCACATATGTTGGTTCACCCACACATTTACAAAGGGACAGAATCAGGCGTCACAGAGTGGTAAGTTTCCAGCAGTCTTCTATCTTTCATCAATTAATTTCATACGGTGCAAACAAGCAGTTGACCTACGCGTTTCGGCGTTAGCGTTCCACAGGGTCTATATATATGCAATGTGAATCCCTTTCTTGAAGAAAAGACGCTCACTCGGTTCAACGTGAGGCAAGCTTTACTCATAAACAAAATGCGTTTTGGCCATGACTGGCCTGATCACATGTAGTTTTTTATTTTTTTGGTGTTAAAGAAACTTTTTTTTAAAACTTTCTTTATTACAATTTTCCTAGCATACTTTGCACATGGAAACAGTTATATCTCATGGACCACCCCATACAATGGACCATTAACCCCCATGCCTGTAACACCTCCATGAGTTTGGCATCCCTCCTAGTCCTACGCATATGCCCCTCCTCCACCAATGCCCATTCCTTCAGGTCCTTTTTCCAGCGTGCTGGTAGTGGCCCCTGTGGCGTCTGCCAGTGAATTGCTATTTGTCGCCTGGCGGTCACCAGTCCTAACACTAGGAACTTCCAACTGGTTTTGCGTTTAGGGTCTAGGGGAATTAATCCCAGGATGCAAGTGCGTACCTCCAAAGCCACCCTCCACCCCTTTATCCTGTGCAGGTCCTCTAGGATTGCTACCCAAAATCCCTGTATCGTCGGACACAACCAAACCATGGTTGAGAAGTCTGCCTGGCCATAGTGGCATCTGGGGAAAGTCGGGTCCCTTGAACTGTTAATGGTGTGTAGGCGTTTGGGTGATAGATATGTCATATGGACCATATTGTATTGAATCTGTTTAAATCTATTTGAGACGGCCACCTTGCGGACCCCTTCATGAATGTTCTCCCACTCCTGTGGAGTTATCTCCTGCTGGCTCACTTCCTGCCATCTACCCTCCACCCCAAGAGGTGCACCCTTTCTGTCCTCCCTGAGAGCCCTATACAGGTGTGTGACAAGCTTTTGCTCACATGTAACTTATTAACCAATCACCGTGCCATAGATGCACAAAATAAATGAACATAGAAAGTGGACGTTCAAGTCAAATTTACAAAATCAGTACAGTAATACCAAGCATCATAAATCGTACTGTAGTCAGTAACCTTTAAACAATACATTGTAAATATAGTATAACATCAGTCCAATCTAAATTGAAATGGATATGATGTGCACGAAGTGCGAACATGTCAGAGTCCATGGTACATGCAAAAACGCATTGTGGTCCAGGTAGTCCTGTAAAAGTCCCAAACATGGTTCAATCATATTGAAATAAGGTGCATGTATGGTAAACAATTACCTGAATAAACTGAAAGGCGTGGGAGGCGGGTCCATAGGGGTGGGGGGAGGAAACAGGAAAGATAGGTGGAGGGAAAATGACTACTTGTGTGGATAAAACATCGGACTAGTACCCCGTTGCCTGTAGAGCCTGCAGAAGTGTAGCTTTTACCCCTAGAATTCTGGTATGTCAGGAGACGTAACGGCAAATGAATAAATGTGCTCATTGGCTCACGAAAGATCACAAAGTTGCCAATGTCAATCGGAGGTTCGGAACAACTGGTGTAAATGGACACAATTCACCTCTGGAGATGAACGGAGGAAAACCCAAAAAGGTGTAAAGGAAAAGAAAGAGGAAAATAGAGAGAAAAGAGAAATAAACCCTCAGTGGAGGGAGAAAGGAAAGGGAAGGAAACAAACAATAGATTCCAGTGGGGTAAACAGATACTTGTTGGGTATCACAAAGCAGAATATCTCTGAGAGGATCCCTAAGTGCCAAAGATGACCCCAACCCTTTACTCCATCACTCTGCAAACATGCATCCTGGCACACTTCTAGTTGGGGAATTGTTGGACTTGGCCCTTTTCCCCCAAACTTTTTCGCTTTTTGCCCCCCTAATTTGAGATGTCTCCCCCATGGTGAAGGTTACCGAATAGGCCATGTGTGGTATGAGACGCCAAGTTAATGTTAAACGCATGGTGTGTACATTTATTTTCCCCCATTGTAAACATGTACCCTGGTGAAAGGCTGAATTTGTGTTTTGCATTTAAAATGGCTGCCAAGGCTATGCGTTGTGCCACCTGACTGCAGGAGGTTAGCAGTCTAGTTGTTAGGTACCCAGCCACCCCTGCATTTGGAGGGAAAGTCTGGCACCCAGGGTGCTCTACTCCTCCCCCTGAGCCAGTTAGAACTAGTTTGCCTGTCTGAGGTGGGTTAGCGGTCTAGTTGTCTGGTACCCAGCAATCTCAGCATTTGGAGGGACCTTCTAGAAGCTTCCAGCCTTTCTGGTATAGGGAGAGCAGTAGAGATGTGATGTGCAGAGACAGAGCTGAAACAGGAATGTGAAGGGGCCTGCTGCAAGGGGATACCGCCACTTGAACCTGCGTGCTGGGCCCTGCACCCATCTAGGACCCCCCTACTTTCCCCAGGGTTTGTGAAGCCCCACTTCAGGAGTTCAGGCTGCCGTGTGGAAGGAGTGCCACGCTGCAGTGGGGATGGTGAAAGCCTATCACCCTGCTTTGATGATGCCCCCACTACCTGCTGACCTGGCCCAGTAGTGCCTACTGCTCTGTCCCCTGGCCTCTGAGGAAGGAGGGCCCCCCTAGGTCCCTGGAGCTGCCAAGACCCTGCGCTACGCAAGCGCTGCGCAAAGAAGCGCCCAAAAAGGGAAGGAGTGCTGTGGACTGAAACCCCCCCAGGAGGTGAGGAGTGTTACCCTGGGCCTGATGCTGGGACTGTCTGCCCGCTTTTTGCTGTGCTCCTGGACATGCTGGTCCTGGAGGAGGCGCTGTGTGCCAAAGCGCTAAAATCCTGGAAGCGCTTTGCTGCAGAAGCCCTGGGCAGTCCTGAAGTGCCTGAACTGTACTGCCTGCTGTGTGTGCCTGCAAAGCGCCGCTTCAACCAAGCACTGGACTGTTGGAAGGGCTGCCTGGCCCTGGATCAATGCTGCCTGCTAAGCGCTGTGATCTAGAAGCACTGTATGAGGAGCTGGGCTGAGGAGAAGCGCTGTGTGATGGCTAGAGCTGCGCAGCTGGAAGAGGCTGCTTTTGTGTTCCTAAGCGATACCGTGCCAGATCCTGCCGCCTCTCAGCCTTGTAAATAGGACAGGAGCCTACCCCTCCTCCGCTCTGGGAGCAGTGTCTGCATCTGTCTGGTGAGGCCTTGAGGCACATTGTCGGGCCTGTCTCCCACCCTACTGCCCAGGAAGGCCGGAGCAAGGAGCAGAAGCGTGGCAACCTTGCCAAGAGCCCGGTGAGTGTGGGACTCAAACAGACTGTGTTGGGGGGTGTATCGGGGCATACTGTCAGTGACCAACCCCCGGTGCCAGCATTCCGTGGTGAACTGCCACCCCCAGGAACAGTATTGTTCTCCTGGTGCCCTGCCTGCCAGCGGGCACCTGCAACGTTGGGCCAGTAGACCCAGGACAGAGACTCGGAGGTGTGGGTCCTGGGTGGTTCAGGGACCTGGGTTGTGCCTGCAGTAGTGAGTTGCCTGATTCCAGGCCAATAGGGGAAGTCAGGCTATGTAAGTTTAGCTGCAGACGGTCCTGCCTCATGTGTGATAGCACTGTTGGGGTGCGGGGGGAGGCGAATGCCGGTCATGGGTGCCTAGTGTTTTTATGTCACTGGGAGGTGCTTTTGAGCCCCTATTCGGTTAAGGCTGGGTGCTTAGGTCACTGCGCCCCTACTCATATTTAGTTGAGCCAATGTGGATGTGTGCTCTGCCATTCTTATGAGCACCGTGATTCCTGCCCAAGGATAAGGTTCCTGCCTGACGCCCAGAGGTCCCTCTACTGAGGTTGTAGGCCCGATGTCAATGTTATGCACCCATTGTTTCTTTTCTTGCAGGAGGTGCTAAGGCCAGGCCGTCTGTGTTATACCTAGTGTTATGCCCACTGTTGATATGTTCTGTGCCAAATATATGTGCCCCAGGGTGGGCCTGATTATGCCAGCCCAGGCCTGATATTACATTTGCATGTCTATGCCAGATGTTAAGGCCGGGTGCCGCCTGTTTCTTTTCACAGGAGACGCGGATGCAGGCCCTGTTGTGTGGCTATGCCTCCATATCTAGGGGTCGATTAGGATCGCACCCCAGAGCAGGAGGGAACCTCCGCATGGCATGCGGAGTTCCCTCCTGTGCAATTAGGATGTGACCGCCACCCTGGCGGTCACATCCCCTATTTTTAACATTGCAGCGGGTGCAGCTTCAAGCTGCACCCGCGGCAATGTTAAAAATGCACGCATTGCATTTGCATGCAGAAAGAGGCAGGCACTGCGCGGTGCCTGCCGCTTTCTGCATGCAAATGCAGGGGGGTACCATAGGTACCCCCCATGTGCACCCCCGAACCCCCTTCACCTAGGGGGCCCGCAACGGGCCCCCGCAGTGAAGTTCCATATGCTTTTCCACGGCGGAAAACCCGCAGTGGAAAAGCATAATTTACTGGCCATCCTAATATGGTGGAGTGTGTCTGGAAGACACCGTCACCATATTAGAGCTTTTCCGCCGCGGTTGTAATCCGACCGCGGCGGAAAAGCTGCGGACGGACACCAGGACCCACCAGCCATCCTAATGTGGCGGTGGGTCTTTGGTCAGTCCGCTGCAGTTTTTCCGCATCCTCGGGGCCGGCGGTGGCTTCCGCCGGCCCCGAGGATGCGGAAAAACCGCATTCATAATGACCCCCTTAGTGTGTATTTTATGTCTAATGCTTTAGTGTACGCCTACAGTTACGTCTAGGTGAGGCCAAGGATTAGGGCCTGAGCTTGCACTGCGATATTGACCTTGGGTTTCAGCGTTAGTATTTCTTTCCCTCACGTATTCTCCTAAGGTTTCATGCCAATGATAACACGTTTTTATTTCAGCCATGGACTCACAGACTTAACCTTTTATTCCTGCCCCATTCCCATGTAAATAATCCCCTTTGCATTCATTGCTCTGGCGCCAGTTGGTGCCCCCTTGTAATTACTGATATTGTTGTGTTTTACCTTTGCAGCTTGGAGATAATACAACACTTATTCTTTTTCCTCTTTTGTGGTTTGCCTGGTATGTCGTCTGTGAGTACTGCGTGAACGCTTTACACATGTCCTCTGAAGTTTGGCCTGCCCGCTCTGCTCCATGCTACCCCCTGTAGAATTGGAAACCCAATTTCTAACATTGTTGGAGAGCGGTGGGATAGGACTTGTTTTTGCGCAGTACCACATCGGCCACAGGTTACATTGCAAATAGAGCACTGCAAAGTAATCACAGTTTTTGGGGATTATTGTTTGGCTGATTATTGTGGTTTCTTTATCATTATTGCTTCCTCCTGAACTGTGTTTTTGAAATTGTGTCCCCTTGTGCCCTGTGGGTGGTGTGTCCCGGGTGTACCTTGTCAGGATGGGGTTGGTTTATAATGAGGACGACCTCATGGATTACACAGAGCAGGACATTTTGGTTTTCTGCAAAAAGAGAGGGATACCCTCAGTGGGCAACATTAAAAGGAAGTTGTTCATCTATGAAGCTCTTAAGAGTGGGGAACCCTTGGAGTTACCATGGGGAGACCTGTCTGATTACCCCTCTGCGTACTTGAAGGGTGGATTTGGTAGAGACCAGAGGGAGGGCTCCCAATCCATAACCCTGGAGGGTGGTTACCCCAATGATGAGGAGGAAGAGATAGATAGAGCGGAGACACCAGTAGCTGATGAGGATGCCGTAGATAGGGAGTCCCGCACTGGGTCCAGTCCCGGGGGCACTACCTCATCTCTTTCCTGGTCCCCTGAAGAGTGGGTAGACAGAAGGGAAGAAAGGGAGCATCGGCTGGCGCTGGCGAAGCTTAGGCATGCCGAGGAGTTAGCGCAGCTGAGGGTGGAAGAGCAGAGGCTAGAGATGGAGATGGTACTAGAGCAAGATAGGATGGCGGAGAAACTAGCTCAGGTGGGTAGGTTGTCCCCTGAGAGTGTTTTTTGTGGTCTGAATTCACCAGTGAGGGTGGGATCCAGTGCTGGCAGCGAGAGTAGTTCCAGTGCAGGGAGTCCCACTCCCAGAGCCAAGGAGATGGTGCCTGATTCCCAGGAAGACTGGTTAGTGTCCAGGGGCAGGGGAAAGCTGTCCCACCAGTCCTGGAAGGAGTTTGCGGAGGAGTGTTGGACTGCATTGGAAGAGTGGTTGGTGGATCGCACAGTGGATGATTGGGAAGGGTTGTTCTAGGTAGTCATCAAGGAGCACCTGTTACACAGTTGTTTTCCCCAGTTGCTGCACCATCTGTTGCAGTGTAGGTTCTCAGACCCCAGGGAACTTGCACGGGAGGCAGACCTCTGGGTAAGTGCCAGAGGGTCTGAGAGGGCATTGGGGAGTGATCCAGAAGGGAGTGGTGCAGGGATCTTCCAATCCAGTGAGGCGGGAGAGGTGAGGAGTAGCCCAGACAGGTCCCAGGATAGTGAGAGGGATGTAAGGTCTCACATCCTATCTAAAGGAAGGAGTGAGACGGGGAGGTGTCCTGAGGTGCCCCAACTGCAGTCACAGGACTTGGGAAGTTCTATAAGGGAACCCAAGGTTGGGAGCCTAGGCTGTCCTAATGTACCTTCCAGTGAAGGGGATTCCCTTGTGTCAGAAGAACCCGGAGTATCTGTACTCGGAGCTCCAGTGGTTTGGGGGTCTGACCAGTCGCAGGGTTTAGATCCTGGGCTGGCCTTCCAGGTTCAGGGGTTGCCTGACCTGGAGGTTGAGGCCCTTGTAATCAAGGTCCCCACCGGTTTGGCTCCCATGGGTACTTCTCCAGTTAGGAGGGTACGGAACTCTGGGAGGGGGTGTAGAGGGAGGAAGGTCTCTTCTCTGTCACCAGCTCAGCCACAGGGTGCAGATCCCGGATTGGGTGGCCAGGGACAGGGGTTGCCTGCCCTGGTGGGTGGGGCGACTGTAAACAGTGCCCCCCCGGATTTGACTCTCCGGGTTACTACTCCGGTTAGGAGGGTGTGGAACTCTGGGAGGGGGTGCAGGGGGAGGGAGGACTCGCCCCTGTCACCGGTACAACCTGAGGGTTTCGACTCCAGGTTGGGGAGAGAGTGGTGTTCTGAGGGTGCTCCGCAGAGGAGGAGAGGGCGGAACCCCAGAAGGAGAGGCAGGGGGAGGAGAGCCTCGCCCTTGAGTGCTGGTCAGCCTGAGGGTTCATACCCCAGGTGGGAGGACCAGTGGCAGTTTGGTCGGAGGAGAGTGGTCCAAGGGTACTACGGGCCTGAGGCTAAAGCCTCCCACTCTGTGAGAGAACGAGGGCCAGAGACTTCTGGATGTCCTAGAGGCCAGTCCTAGCCACATCCCACTAGAGAACACCAGTGGTGTGGTTTGGTTGGTAAAGGGAGGGTTGCGAGAGTGAACCATTGGGTTCCAGAATGGCAAGGAACCTGCAGATGCCCCTGCAGTTGCGGGCCTGCATCCACCTTTTTCCACCCCAAGCAGGAAAGCCCATCAAGGCATTAATTGGTCTACCCTGGCTTTTGGCTGGGGGGAGTTGTGTTGGACTTGGCCCTTTTTCCCCCACATTTTTCACTTTTTGCCCCGCTAATATGAGATCTCTCCCCCATGGTGAAGGTTACCGAATAGGCCATGTGTAGTATGAGACGCCAAGTTAATGTTAAATGCAACGCAATGGTGTGTACATTTATTTTCCCATATTGTAAACATGTACCTTGGTGAAATGCTGCATTTGTGTTTTGCATTTAAAATGGCTGCCAAAGCTATGCGTTGTGCCACCTGACTGCAGGAGGTTAGCAGTCTAGTTGTTAGGTACCCAGCCACCTCTGGATTAGGAGGGAAAGCCTGGCACCCAGGGTGCTCTACTCCTCCCCCTGAGCCTGTTAGAACTAGTTCGCCTGTCTGAGGTGGGTTAGCGGTCTAGTTATCTAGAACCCAGCAATCTCAGCATTTGGAGGGATCTTCTAGAAGCTTCCAGCCTTTCTGGTATAGGGAGAGCAGTAAAGATGTGATGTGCAGAGACAGAGCTGGGACAGGAATGTGAGGGGACGTGCTGCAAAGGGATAACGCCTCTTGGGCCTGTATGCTGGGCCCTGCACCCATATAGGACCCCCTACAGTCCCCAGGGCTTGTGAAGCCCCACTTCAGGAGTTCAGGCTGCCATGTGGGAGGAGGGCCACGCTGCAGAGGGGATGGTGATAGCCTACCACCCTGCATTGATGATGCCCCCACTACCTGCTGACCTGGCCCAGTAGTGCCTACGACTCTGTCCCCGGGGCCCCTAAGGAAGGAGGACCCCCCTAGGTCCCTGGAGTAGTCGGGGCCCTGCGCTATGCAAGCGCTGCGCAAAGAAGCGCCCAAAAAGGGAAGGAGTGCTGTGGACTGGAACCCCCCCCCCCCAGAAGGTGAGGAGTGTTACCCTGGGCCTGCTGCTGGGACTGTCCGCCCCCCTTTTGCTGTGCTCCTGGATGTGCTGGACCTGGAGGAGGCACTGCGTGCCAAAGCGCTATAATCCTGGAAGCGCTGTGCTGCAGAAGCCCTGGGTAGTCCTGAAGTGCTTGAACTGTACTGCCTGCTGTGTGTGCTTGCAAAGCGCCGCTTCAACCAAGCACTGGACTGTTGGAAGGGCTGCCTGGCCCTGGATAAGTGCTGCCTGCTAAGGACTGTGATCTAGAAGCACTGTATGAGGAGCTGGGCTGAGGAGAAGCGCTGTGTGGTGGCTAGCGCTGCGCAGCTGGAAGAGGCTGCTTTTGTGTTCCTAAGTGCTACCGTACCAGATCCTGCCACCTCTCAGCCTTGTAAATAGGGCAGGAGCCTACCCCCCTCCGCTCGGGAAGCAGTGTCTGCGTCTGTCTGGTGAGGCCTCGAGGCACATTGTCGGTGCCTGCCTCCCACCCTACTGCCCAGGAAGCCCGAAGCGGGGAGCAGAAACGTAGAGACCTTGCCAAGAGCCCGGTGAGTGTGGTGCTCAAATAGACTGTGTTGGGGGTTCTATCGGGGCATACTGTCGGTGCCCAACCCCCGGTGCCTGCATTCCGTGGTGAACTGCCGCCCCCAGGGACAGTATTGTTCTCCAGGTGCCTCGCCTGGCAGCGGGCACCTGCAACGTTGGGCCAGTAGACCCAGAACAGAGACTCGGAGGTGTGGGCTCTGGTTGGTTCAGGGACCTGGGTTGTGCCTGCAGTAGTGAGTTACCTGATTCCAGCCAATGGGGAAGTCAGGTTATGGAGGTTTAGCTGCAGATGGTCCTGCCTCATGTGTGATACCACTGTTGAGGGGGGGGATGCTGGTCTTGGGTGCCTAGTGTTTTTATGTCACCAGGAGGTGCTTTTCAGCCCCTATTCGGTTAAGGCTGGGTGCTTAGGTCACTGTGCCCCTACTCATGATTAGTTGAGCCAATGTGGAGGTGTGCCATTCTTATGAGCACCGGGATTCCTGCCCAAGGATAAGGGTCCTGCCTGACGCCCAGGGTTCTCGCTACTGAGGTTGTAGGCCAGATGTCAATGTTATGCACCCATTGTTTCTTTTCTTGCAGGAGGTGCTAAGGCCAGGCCGGCTGTGTTATACCTAGTGTTATGCCCACTGTTGATATGTTGTATGCCAAAGGTATGTGCCCTAGGGTGGCCATGATTACGCCAGCCCAGGCCTGATATTACATTTGCATGTCTATGCCAGTTGTTAAGGCCAGGTGCTGTCTGTTTCTTTTCACAGGAGACGCGGATGCAGGCCCTGTTGTGTGGCTATGTCTCCATACCTAGTGTGTATTTTATGTCTAATGCTACGCCTACAGCTTACATCTAGGTGAAGCCAAGGATTAAGGTCTGAGTTTGCCTTGAGATATTGACCTTGGGTTTCATCATTAGTATTTATTTCCCTTACGTATTCTCCTAAGGTTTCATGCCATTGATAACACATTTTTATTTCAGCCATGGACGCACAGACTTAACCTTTTATTCCTGCCCCTTTCCCATGTAAATAATCCCCTTTGCATTCATTGCTCTGGCGCCAGTTGGTGCCCCCTTGTGATTACTGCTATTGTTGTGTTTTACCTTTGCAGGTTGGAGATAATACAACACCTATACTTTTTCCAACCAGAAGCGGTGTTGTGTCTCTTTTGTGGTGTGCTTGGTGTGTTGTCTGTGAGTACTGCATGGACGCTTTACACATGTCCTCTGAAGTTTGGCCTGCCAGCTCTGCTCCATGCTACCCCCTGTAGAATTTGGCAACCCCATTTCTAACAGGAATGAAGACCCCATAGCTGCTGAGGGTCCTCGGGGGTAATGTAATGTATTGCGATTTATATAGCGCACGTATCACCCAAAGGCATCAAGGCGCTTGCTTAGGGAACCCGTCCTGCTATTCCCTTGTGAGATAACCCGGCAGGGTATCCGCAAGGTGAAAGCCAGGCATCCCGCCGCGATGGGCCGTTGTGGAGATTAAGCAAGCTATTGCCCAGAGTCGCAGAGTGTGAACCCGTGAATCGAGTAGGCACCGGAGCGAGAATTGTCGAGTCCATGGACATTTTAGGACTCAAGACCTCGCCGAGCCGGGAATTGAACCCTGGTCCCGGGCTGACCTTTGCTTCCAGGTCTGCCTCCTCTAACCAGTGAGCCACACTTCTCCACGTGAACAACCCCTCCTGTTACCTCCGGTAACTACCACATAGTGGGAATGCCAAGATCTTCGTGGCGCACACACCCATTTCTCCACCACTCTGAAAGTGTGGCGCATTACTGGTTGGGGAATGAAGTCCTCTTGGCTGTTGAGGGGCATTGGGGCCAAGAAGTCCTCCTGGTACCTCCTGTAAGTCCTACACAGCTTGATTCCTGAGAGCTAGTCGGAGGCCCTGCCCCCTTTCTCCACCACTCCGCAAACATGATTACTAGTTAAAAAAAACTGAAAAATTCACAGAAAAAAACCAAAGGTTACAAGGACATTATAGTTAGGAATTAGCTTTTAAAATACCTTAGAAAATCACTGAAAAAACAAAGGTTACAGGGAAATTATAGTTAGGAAATGGAATTTAAAAATTGTAGAAAATTATTGAAAAGAAAAAAGGGACTTTATAGTTAGGCTCAGGATTCCCTGGTGCAAAACCATTAAAAATCAGCAGCTATAGTGAGCTGAGATAACTATAACTGTGCTTCTGCAACACACTGCTGATTGTGGAACATATCATTATTCGATTCCGCAAATATATCAAGTATTTTTTAGAGGACAATATCTCCTAAAGCTCCACCATTGTGAGTACAAATGTACAAATAGGTGTTGGCAACATGCCCTATGGTGAAGCATGCGACAAAAGTGGGAGAGGGCATTGCACATAAAAAAATAGGATTCCTTCAGGGGGTAGTGACGACTTTCATCAATCTCTATATATGATAAATGATAACTGGGACAGTAGCGGCTGGTGTGCCAGTGGAGTGACGGGCGGGAGCAGCAGGTAACAAAGAAAACACAGAAAAAAGGGGGAAAACAACTTATCTACCACCCGCTGCTCTTCTGGTTCAAGTCCTCGCTGCAGCATAGGCTCCCAGACTCCCTTGTGGCTAATCCTGACGTTGCTCTCATGCTGCAGGCATCATGAAGCAGTATCAGGATCAGCCTGAGCACCCTGAATTTGTGTTGCCAAAGAGACTAGAAGACTGTGCTTGCTGGGTCTAACCCAGCAACGCAGCTTAGATTGAAGACAGCTCAGTGGGCATGTCAGTTTGGCCATCCTAAGAAGGCCGACTACACCGACATGTGCACTGATAGCTAGTGGCCACCACTCTCCCATGTGACTGCCCACACAATGACCCGTAATCAAGACTCGGCCTGGTCCTTAGAAATTAATAAACCTGTTTTGTTTTTCACGTTATGAGACTACAAGGGTGGGTGACATTCCTCCGCCATAGCAGAGGAGCCGAATTGGGAGGCTGGTTGGTAGATTATTCGTTTCCCTTCCCAGTGGTGTAATACTGAACATATATATATATATATGTATAAATAAATATATATCCCTCCCACTGCCGATTCCTTAGCTGATTGCGAAGGCGGCCCTGATGGGGTGGCAACCTCATAATCTAGGAACCAGTCTTCACTTACAAATATGAAAAAGACAGGCATCGTGCAATTTTCATCAAGCGTGTGACTTTTAATTCAAGGCAAACTAAAGAAAATGTCCCGACGCATTTTGAAACATGGCTTCTTGGTCCGGGGTCAGTTTACATGTACAATTGTAACATAAAGGTACCTGTGATCCAACATCACCATAGAGGTAGGACTTCACAGGGCAAGGTATTTTTACTTCATTTTGGCAGCCATCAATTAACGTGGGAATAGGAGTTAAAGCAATATTTTAATATTGGTAATCAAACAATCCTTAAGCCAATAGACAGTTATCCAATGCCATATACTGTAAGCATCTCTTCGTTTGGAATCTGCTTCAAATCAGGGAACCCACTCAAGGGATTGTTGACACTCGCACCTCGGACTACATTAACCATCACTCCTGGTGGTACAACACACCATAGCCACGCCCACTTAGGGCGGATCATTCCAAACGAAATAAAGTTGGTAAATCACAAGGTGCGAGCACAGCCTGTTTGTTTGCATGAGCCCCATGAAGAAGAGGCGCTGGCCTCGAAACGCGTTGGGCGCATGATGGGCGCATAATCATTTGTAAGGAGAAACGGGGATTCCAGGGCATCTACGAGGTAAACAAAGCTGGAAGGCACGGCGCGTTAAGTGTGACTGCTCAAAGCGCAGGTGCGCTCCTTGCTATATATATATATATATATATATATATATATATATATATATATATATATATATATATATATATATATATCCATATATATCCATATATATATATATATATCTTTGAGAAAGTCTGTTATCAGCCGAAACACGTCACAACAGGCAGCACGCTGTAAACAAATTAACAGACATTTTGGGGAGTGCCCATTTTGTTTCTTTTTGAGGAGTTACTTATATATATATATGTATATATCTGTGAGCAAAATTCGCCACCAACAGCTGCTTCTCGCAAAGAAAAGACGAAGAGCGGACCCAAAGTTCTTTGTGCCAATCAAGTGAGTTTTATTTTGTGCCCAGCAAGTCCGGCATTACGCATTTCTACCCCAACTCTATCATAAATCAGTGCAAATTAGTACTAAAAAATAGTGAAATCTAAAAGAAATTGTGTAAACAATCATTTTCTGAATTTCATATGTATGCGAGGAGATATGCCTATATCATATATTTCATCAAGTAAAAGAAGAATTGATATTAAATATATACATAGCAGCTGATCATTATACCAAGAACAAAGTACACTTCTTATTTTTCAATCCAACATTCATTGATTCAGAGAAAAGGTGTAAAAATCTTCGGTGGCATTTAACCTCAATGGAAACTTCGTATCTAGCTCCAATATATATCGTGTTTCCAGGAGGCGCAATTTTGCCTCCCGGTTACCACCACATTTGAGCGTTAAGATTGTATCAATTACAAAATACTGGAGATGTGTAGCGTTGCTCCCATGTTTTTCTTGGAAATGCCTAGCAACTGGATAAGTCTGATCCTTACCACTGATTGCCCTGATGTGCTGGAGTATCCTTTTGTGGGCCGGTAGTTTAGTACTGCTGATGGACCTCAACCCACAAGGACACTCAATTCAGTTTTGCAGGTCAATCTTTAATTGATAGGAATGGGTTCTGGCTTAAAAGGGCTACTGTAATGCGTTTTGTTACACCCAAACTTGCATGCTTTGCAACTGGGACACTTTCTGAACCCCTTGCATAGTGCCAACCAAGTAGTTGATGAGAGCACTTCAGGATTGCTCCTAACTAGGGCATTAGTTATTGACATAGACTTCCTAAAAGTCAAAGCAGGCTTATCTGGGACAAGACTACCAAGAACCGTATCGCCTTGTACCAAGTTCTAATTACGATAAAAGATTTTTCTGAGTTCCTGATGTTGTCTGTCATAAGTCAGTATGACCCTCAGTTGAAGTTCTGTGGTAGTTGCACTCTGTTGGACAGGCCACATGAAGGGCCCGCTCCCCCTCTGCCCGACCAGGCCCGAGCCCGGTCCCTCAAGTGTTACACACCACCACTTCACATTTTCCGTCCCCTCCGGGACCCCTGCCTCTGAACATCTCGACCTCTTGGGCCCGATCCACTACTGGCCCGCGCGGCCGACCTGGGCGCCATCTTGGACAATGCACCACGAGGCCGCGTGGCCTCCGATCGACCCTAACCCTGGGCCTGGCCAGGCCTCAGACATCCCGGCACCACCATCCACCCAGGAGGTGAGCGGACTACTTGGCAGGTCAATGGGAGAAAGAGGTGTCGATGGCTCTCCCCCGCCAGGTACCGCTCGCCCCCAGCCTCCCCGGGCGCCGGCTCCACCCCCCTGCTGGGTGTCTGAACTCCCTCATCCTGGACCCCCCGACCTCCGAGTGCGAGGGTCCGGACATCAAAGGGCAACGGCCCTATAACTGAGGCAGCTCCAGAGCAGGAAGGCAGTTGTATCCTGGAGTCGAGAGACGCAGAGAAGAACTCATCCTTGACGGACTACTGGCGCTGCCGTAGCCCTACTTTGTGAACTATCGTCCTACCTGCTGGCGCTGCCGCAACCTTCGTAAACCTTCATCGTCGTCGGGACCTGCTGGCGTGGCCGCGGACCGTTTGTACCTCCATCTCCATCGGGACCTGCTGGCTCCGCCGCGGACCGTCGCTACCTTCAACCATCTCGGGACCTGCTGGCTCCGCCGCGGCCCGACCATCTAGAACGCCGAGCTCGAGGATTGAGAGCTATCCATCCACCCATTTGGTAACAAGACTGTCCCGCTACCCCCTCCCCAAACCAGAGACTAGAACCGAGGGGACCCCTGAATCCAGACCTCCTTGTATCATTTGGCCGTACTCAAAGAATTGCTGATAAAGTATTGTTTAACCTTATCCTTGTGTGGTGTCCGTCTGTGGGGGGGAAGTTACTTGTCTGTACGATCGCTGGAGACGGCTCTCCCTGGAGACCTCTCCCCTTATACTCGGCCGACCCTCCCGGTCCGTCTAACATTGGTGGCCAGCGGCGCGATCCGAATCACCGCATAATCGTACAGAGAGTAGCTCACCCCACGACGAAATCACGATGACAACCAAAGAAAGCGGATCCACCGAGAAATTTCAGATGGAGAAATTGGAAGACTACAGCCATCGTGAATTAAAACAATTCTGCATCGAACTAGGTATCGCTACCACCGGTCTAAGTACCAAAGATGATTTCAAACAGGCCCTGGAGTCCTGGGCAGAAACCGGGGCCGTCAGACCCCCGGACCAAAATATCGCAGCAGTAGACACCGCGGCTCCCGAGGAGCGAAGAACGGGTCTCTCGCAAGACGAGATCCAGGAACGAGAAAAAACAAGACTACATGAACTAGAAATGACCCGGCTCAAAATGGATGGGGAACTCAAGTTGGCCGAACAGAAACTGAACTTAGAACATCTGAGGCTCCGAGAAGAAAGAGAGAAAAAACAGAGACAAAGAGAGCTCGAGGAAAAAAGACTGGCATATGAACATGAGCGCAAATTAGCTGAGATAGACTTACGCAAGCAGAACAAGGAATCCGGGGTGACCGAGCAACCCCGCACCCCAGGAGCAACAGATAAGAAGGTACACATCCCCAAGGATGTCGTTCGAGAATACTTCCGAGAGGACGACATCCAACAATGGTTCAAGGCCTACGAAATAGCTATGACCTCCCACCGGATCGATCGAAGCGACTGGGTAGCCGGTCTATGGGGGAGATTCCTCAATGAGGGCCGCGATGCCCTGCTACAGCTCCCGGACCATCTGATGACCTCCTATGACCATATGAAAGCGGCCCTCCTCACCCGCTATGGGCTCACACCCGAGATGTACCGCCAGAGGTTCAGAGACTGCACCCGCATCCCGGGTACAACTTGGGTGGAGTTAACTATTTCCGCAGAGCCTTCGAGGGTTGGATCAAAGGAAGCAATGTCACAACTTACGAACAGCTCTTCAATCTCATGGTGTGGGAGCATCTGTCAAACAATTGCTTCATCGAACTCCGGCAGCACCTCCTCGACAGCAAATTGTCTGATCCACGGCAGCTCGCAGCCGAAGCTGACCGGTGGGAAATCACCAGAGTGGGCCGAAATGGGTCCTATGAACAGAACCGAAACCACCACGGTCAGCACCGTCCCCGAGGAGGAGGAGGGGGGGGCCAAGGAAGAGGAAAAGACAGCACTCCGGCCGCCCCCGCTGCCAGCACCCCTCCCCCGGCCAACCGGGGCAGCACCCCGGCACGACCAGGATATAGGGCCAATGTCACGTGTCACCGATGCCAGCGAGTCGGCCACTACGCAAACGACCCAAATTGCCCACAGAACCAGAGCCCGAGACCCCGCCAGGTGGCTGCCGCTGCCCTGGGGGAAGAACAGATCTCCGAGGAACAAGAAGAATATGAGCAAGAACATCAAGAATGGGAGCCAGCCGCCATGGCTCTAGCTTGCTTAGGGGGGAAAGACATGGTCCCGCGGGTCCCCCTACCCGCTAACACCCGGAAGTACAGCCAATGGGTGAGCATCAATGGACGCCGGGCCGAAGCCCTCCGTGACACCGGGGCCAGTGTGACAGCCGTCCGCTGTCACCTGGTGACCCCAGAACAGTTCCTACCAAATATTCTCTGCCCTGTCCGTTCAGCCGATAACTCAGAGAGTCTGTGTCGGATGGCCTGCGTCCCTTTCGAATGGGGAGGGGTCTCCGGCATGTTGAAGGTGACGGTCCGAGATGATGCCCCCGTAGACTGCCTCCTGGGGAATGACCTTGAAAGCTCTCCGTGGGCAGCCGTAGAACGAAGGGAACACCTGGGGATGTTAGGCATCCCGGACTGGGCGTGCGTCACCACCCGGTCCATGGCCGCCCGTGCCAATCTCCGACCCGAGGAACCTGAATGGCCGGCGCCTCCTCCCCCGGTCGCTCCAGTCGAAGACGCCGACCGTGCCGTCCCCCCAGAACCAGCTCAACCTCCGGGCCTCTCGGGCCTCGACCAGTGGCATCAAGAGGGGGGGCCCACACAGGAGCAGTTTCGCCAAGAGCAGAAGACCTGTCCCTCCCTCGAGGGACTCCGCCAACAAGCCCTCGCCCAGAACGCAGGGGATACCTCCGGAACACACTGGGTCTATTGGGACAATGATCTGCTATACAGTGAACAAAGGATCGCGGAGTTGGGGGCCAGTCGAGTGCTAGTAGTGCCCCTCCGTTTTAGAGACTTCTTGCTAAATCTGGCCCACGATGTCCCCCTGGCTGGACACCTGGGTCAGGATAAAACTTACAGCCGCCTAGTGACCCACTTCTTCTGGCCTAAAATGAGGAATGATGTACTCCAGCATTGCCGATCTTGCCCCACGTGCCAAGCCGGTGGGAAGAGCGGCCGCAAACTAAAAGCCCCCCTGCAACCATTTCCAGTGGTCACCACCCCGTTCGAGAGGGTCGGGATAGACATTGTGGGGCCCCTGGACCCCCGCACCGCACAAGGACATCGGTTCATCCTGGTACTGGTGGACCACGCCACCCGCTACCCCGAGGCTGTTCCCCTGCGAACTGTGACAGCCCTGGTAGTCGGCCGGGCCCTGATGGGGATCTTCTCCCGTGTGGGCTTCCCCCGAGAAGTCGTCAGCGACAGAGGCACGAACTTTATTTCAAAATATATGAAGTCCCTCTGGCAACAGTGTGGAGTCACCTACCGATTCACGACCCCCTATCACCCTCAAGGAAACGGACTCGTTGAGCGGTTCAACCGCACGCTCAAAGGGATGATTGGGGGGTTGGAAGAGCCCCTCCGTCGCCAGTGGGATGTGCTACTGCCGTGCCTCCTCTTCGCATATCGAGAAGTCCCCCAGAAGTCCCTCGGCTTCAGCCCGTTTGAACTGTTGTATGGACACCCCGTACGGGGGCCGCTCAGCCTAGTCAAGGAAGGCTGGGAAATGCCCCCTCTAAAGAACCCTCCAGATGTCTTCAAATACCTCCTAACCCTCCGCAACCAGACCCGACGGTTCAGAGAGCTGGCAAAAGCAAACTTGGAGGCCAGTCAAGAGGACATGAAAAAGTGGTATGACCAAAATGCCTCCTCCATCGAATTTGAACCCGGCCAACAAGTATGGGTGATGTCCCCCACCGAACCGTGCGCCCTGCAAGACAAGTGGACGGGGCCCTTCAAAGTAGTTGAGCGCAAGGGCCCTGTCACCTATCTCATCGACATGGAATCTTCACGGAACCCCCTCCGGGTCCTCCACGCTAATAGACTGAAACCCCATTTCGTGCGTTCAGAACTCAGCCTCCTGATGGCCACAGACAATGGAGCCGAAGAAGACTCCGAACCCCTCCCTGACCTCCTACGGACTCGGAAGAAAGACGGCTCCGTGGACGGGGTCCGACTCTCGGAGGCCCTCACCCTGGGACAACGCCAAGAATGTCGAGACCTCCTGCTGCAGTTCGCCAGCCTGTTCTCCCTCACCCCAGGTGTCACCTCCTGGTGTGTGCACGACGTGGACACGGGGGACAGCCCCCCTATCCGCCACCGGGCCTACCGCGTACCAGATCGGGTACGGGCCTGCATTCAAGAAGAAGTAACCAAGATGCTCACGCTCGGGGTCATTGAGCCCTCAGACAGCCCCTGGGCCAGCCCAGTAGTACTGGTCCCCAAAGCAGCCACCCCCGGCACCACACCGGAACTCCGGTTCTGCGTCGACTACCGGGGCTTGAATGCGGTCACCAGAACAGACGCACATCCCATCCCCCGGGCAGATGAGCTAATCGACCGCATGGGAGCTGCCCGCTACCTCAGCATTTTCGACCTGACGGCGGGCTACTGGCAGATCGGCCTCACACCCCGGGCCCAAGAACGATCTGCGTTTTCCACTCCTGACGGCCATTATCATTTCAAAGTCATGCCCTTCGGCATGAAGAATGCCCCAGCAACGTTTCAGCGACTCGTTAATCAGGTCTTGGCCGGACTCGAAGGATTCAGTGCCGCCTACCTAGACGACATCGCTGTATACAGCCACCACTGGTCCGACCACCTCCACCACCTCCGAGAGGTGCTACAGGCCCTTCAGCGAGCTGGCCTCACGATCAAGGCCAGCAAATGCCAGATTGGTCAGGGGTCCGTGACCTACCTCGGACACCAGGTGGGAAGCGGCCTGGTGGCCCCTCTACAGCTCAAGATCGCCGCCATCCAGTCCTGGCAGCCCCCCATCACCCAGACCGAGGTACGCGCCTTTCTGGGACTCACGGGCTATTACCGACGGTTCGTGAAGGACTATGGTAGCATAGTGGGGCCCCTCACAGAACTCACGTCCAAAAATCAACCACAGAAGGTCAACTGGACCCCAGATTGTCAAACAGCCTTCGAACAACTGAAGGCCGCCATGTGCTCCGCCCCTGTGCTCCAGGCCCCCGACTACAGCCGGGAATTCGTCGTCCAGACGGATGCCTCCGACCACGGCATTGGGGCGGTCCTGTCTCAATTGAACCCCGAAGGCCTTGATCAGCCAGTGGCCTTCATCAGCCGGCGACTCCTGCCTCGAGAACAACGCTGGAGCACCATCGAGAGGGAGGCCTTCGCCGTGGTATGGGCCCTCAAAAAGCTCCGGCCCTATCTTTTTGGCACACACTTTCGGGTACAGACCGACCATCGACCCCTGCAGTGGCTGATGCAGATGCGGGGGGAGAACCCAAAACTACTACGTTGGTCCATCTCCCTACAGGGGATGGACTTCACTGTGGAACATCGACCTGGACAAGACCAAGCCAACGCGGATGGCCTGTCACGCTTTTTCCGCCTCGACGAGGAGAGTCCCCAAGAGGATGGGTGACTCTCCCCGCCTTCAGCTGGGGGGGACGCATGTTGGACAGGCCACATGAAGGGCCCGCTCCCCCTCTGCCCGACCAGGCCCGAGCCCGGTCCCTCGAGTGTTACACACCACCACTTCACGTTTTCCGTCCCCTCCGGGACCCCTGCCTCTGAACATCTCGACCTCTTGGGCCCGATCCACTACTGGCCCGCGCGGCCGACCTGGGCGCCATCTTGGACAATGCACCACGAGGCCGCGTGGCCTCCGATCGACCCTAACCCTGGGCCTGGCAAGGCCTCAGACATCCCGGCACCACCATCCACCCAGGAGGTGAGCGGACTACTTGGCAGGTCAATGGGAGAAAGAGGTGTCGATGGCTCTCCCCCGCCAGGTACCGCTCGCCCCCAGCCTCCCCGGGCGCCGGCTCCACCCCCCTGCTGGGTGTCTGAACTCCCTCATCCTGGACCCCCCGACCTCCGAGTGCGAGGGTCCGGACATCAAAGGGCAACGGCCCTATAACTGAGGCAGCTCCAGAGCAGGAAGGCAGTTGTATCCTGGAGTCGAGAGACGCAGAGAAGAACTCATCCTTGACGGACTACTGGCGCTGCCGTAGCCCTACTTTGTGAACTATCGTCCTACCTGCTGGCGCTGCCGCAACCTTCGTAAACCTTCATCGTCGTCGGGACCTGCTGGCGTGGCCGCGGACCGTTTGTACCTCCATCTCCAACGGGACCTGCTGGCTCCGCCGCGGACCATCGCTACCTTCAACCATCTCGGGACCTGCTGGCTCCGCCGCGGCCCGACCATCTAGAACGCCGAGCTCGAGGATTGAGAGCTATCCATCCACCCATTTGGTAACAAGACTGTCCCGCTACCCCCTCCCCAAACCAGAGACTAGAACCGAGGGGACCCCTGAGTCCAGACCTCCTTGTATCATTTGGCCGTACTCAAAGAATTGCTGATAAAGTATCGTTTAACCTTATCCTTGTGTGGTGTCCGTCTGTGGGGGGGAAGTTACTTGTCTGTACGATCGCTGGAGACGGCTCTCCCTGGAGACCTCTCCCCTTATACTCGGCCGACCCTCCCGGTCCGTCTAACACACTCTCTGCTCTCTGCTTAAGTCTAGGTATGAGTGCCTCCCTTCTGGACAAATTCCTGTTTTTTTCTGATTGCAATGTCAATTAATCTGGGAGCATATCCTCTTACTAAAAATCTCATTTTGCTTGCCTCCTGCGCAGCCTCACAGTCGAGGTCCGTACTGCAAATGGTTCTGATATGCAGCCTCCCTCCATATGGGATGCTGCGTATCAGGTGATGTGGGTGATGACTGGTCGTGTGCAAGACCGTGTTACCTGCAGTTGGCTTTCTAAATAATCTAGTGGCTAGGATATCATGGTCTACATAAACCTCTACATCCAAAAAATAGACAGACATTGCGCTTATGGTCGATGTAAATTGGAGGTTAAGACAATTGTTATTCAATATACCCACAAATTCCTTTGCACTCAACTCCGTGCCTCTCCATATATATATTTTCCAAGTAACTCCTCAAAATAAATATATATCTATATTACCTACGGGCGGTTGCCAGTAGGTAGTTATAGTTAGGACCTATTATCCATAGCAAATCCGCAACATTCTTTTTGGAATATCTTTGGTGCCAGTTGACGAATCTTCGCAAAAATTTCAAAACTGGTGGGGCGCTCCGGTCTGCTCCTATCCTGAAAGTCTCAGGGTTATTCGTCAAGTGGAGGCTCAGAAAAAAGTTGGGTCCCAAAATGTCTTTTCCCCATGCAATTTTCCATAGGAACCTTTAGTCGTAGCTACAGCCCGAACTGCTGAACGGAATTACACCAAATTTGGCAAAGAGGAAGCCCTTGGTTCACTCTTGTGCCTTTTGGTTATATGGTGTAAATCCGTTTAGTAGTTGCTGAGAAAATCAAAGTAAAATCACATATATACCTATGGCCGTGCTGGATTCGCGCAACCTATGCGCACCCAGCGCGAACCCTTATGATAACAAGCTGCATGCTAATTGGCTGTCAACTGGCTGTCAATACTCCAAACCAGGAAGTGATGGCAGCCATTTTGTGCCTCAGTAGAAGCGAGTCTCATGAAATCAGTGGATCAAGTGTGCAAAACGTATAAAGGGGGCAGAGTAAAAATACCCTGAACCTCTATATCTGCTTAAGGGGTCTTAGAAGGACCCCCAGGGTCCCCCCCAATTTTAATTTTTTTTTAAATGGCAAAATGTGCACAGGGTGCGTGGATCCTCCCGTAAAAAAGAAAGAATACAAAAGTACGGGTTCCCGTGATTCTTTAATATTTAGCCCCCGGGGGGGCCCAAATCCCAGGGGCAAAAATATTACATTTTATGGGGGGGCCCAGAGGGGCACCCCAGCACCGGGGACTGCCACCCCGGGCTTTCAAAACAATGGGTGGGGGTTCAAAGGCCCCTCAAGCCCCGGGAACCACCACCCCCGGGGCATTTTATATTGTGTGAGGGGGCCGTATCGCCACCCTCTTGGAGCCGTCGAGGGCCCTGAGGACCGCCACCCCACAGGGACAGCTCCTGCAGTGTCTCGGGGTGGCCAACCCGGGACACTGCTGCTTGCTATGGCAAGGTGGGTGCCGAGGCTCCTGCCCTGCCATAGCAAACTTGGTTTGGATTTTGAAAGAGAGAGCAGGGAAACCTGCTCGCTCTTTCAAAATGCATACCATATTGCTTTTCCACACGGGAAGCTACATGGCAGCTGCTCCCCGTGTGGAAAAGCAATGGCGGCTCCCCCACGGTCCCCAACGTTGTATATAGACCCCGGGGTATGGGGTCCCCATGGAGAATAGAAATTAGTGATAGGTGCAGGTAAAATTAGGAGCCTCTAAGTTTTGGAATGTCCACAATCCCGTTTCCCACTTAAATAGTCACAAAGTATTTAGTGAATCCCACACTGGAAAGCATTTCACAAAACGTGAAACAACAGTGTCTGATTGGGATCGATAAAGAATTGCCCACTGACGAGCACACAGTAGTTAAATTGTACATGGGGTTTTCTAACGCCAGTGGCTGCTGCTCGCGCCGTCTCTTGAGGTTAATTCGCAGAGTTGTGTACTTCTTTTGCTCCTAATGTACAGAGCGCTCCGTTGTCTCTGTTTGCTTTCCCCTCTGTCATCCAGAGGCCCCAGGTGAAATATGATGGCTTCCCTACAGCCAGCACAGCTGAAAGGCTAGAAGAGCTGGTAAAGAGTCAGCCAGGGTATTACACTTCTCGTCATACAACTCAGTATTGAAAATGGCATTAAGTGGAATCAAGAATATGCAGAATTTAGGGTCCTTCTAGGGAAGAAAATATGCGCAGGCACCAAAGTAAAAGTTGCCCTCATTAGTGAATTAGTCAGCTAGAAAATAAACCCATGTATACAAATTGAGGCACCTTTGAATTTGTAAAGAACGCTGTACAAGTACTTTTAAGATATGGAAGTCCTTTTGAATTTGAGTTTCCTATAGATAATGTTTAGTTCAATACTAGGGAAATCAACAGTAAATACCAGCCTAGTAGACCATAAAACATGCCCACAAACAGCCCAAAACAATGGCCCATAGTCTGACCTGTCAGAGAAGCCCATCACTACTTGATTGCCCTATAGGCTTGTCCGAGCCTGACAGCCTTGGCATTCTGCACGCTAACATTCAGTAGCAGCAACCATTCTCTTCTTAGTAAAACTTTGAGCCCCGTCACTTATTCTTTTACAAATTAAGTACTGTCCTAATGTCACATATGAATTGGGCACAGAAGGGCACAGAGACATTTTGCAGTCTAGGAGAGCGCCACCTTCCTGGGTATTGTTTACTAATTGTTCGGGGAGTTGGAGGCCAATTTAAGTCCAGGGATCATCATATTTCTGGTCTTTATTTGAATATGCAGGGTGGGTGTTGGCAGTTCCTGAAGCCTCGGTGGTCCTAGGCAGTGCCTTGTTTGTTCTGTAATCACACAGGCAGTACTTATAGTGTTATAAAGTGATACACTCATAGAACTTTTGCAGTCGTACAATTACCCAGGATTCATTTGTCTAACAGGTAGTTAGATTATGTTTTGTAGGTGCACTGTAATATTAAATAATGTTGTCCTTAAAATCTTCTATAAACAGATGATTATCAAAATAAATAATAGTCAAGTGTTGTCAGAAAAAGAAGACCTATACTCTAATTTTTTTAAGTAACCTTTATTAAAACAGAAATAAATAGAAATGTAACTTTAAAAGAACAGCATAATGAAAAAAAAGTGGGTTGGACTTCAGTGGAAGCAGCGTAGGAAACCTGCAAGACAAAAATGAAACATAAGTATGTGTGCTATGTGGAAGAGGTAAAGAACGCTAGTTGGAATGAAAGGACCATAGTGAAAATAGAAGGGAGGGGCAGTGGGTGGAAGGAAGAAGGGGAGGGAGAGTTAAAAGAAGAGAGGGAGAAGGAGACAGAGCGTCAGCCTATTGCACTCAACCCTTAGTGTTTACCCTCTGTCACCTGTTTTTCTAGGACGCTGGGGTCTGCGAGAAAGAGTGTGGTTTAAGAAGTCCGTAAAATTAAAAACATGAAGGCAGAGATTATGAGCCATATTATGAAGGAAGGGCGATAACATTATCGCTGCTTTAGCGGCAGGAAACTGCCTCTAGAGTGGTGATAAGGGGTTCATATTATGCACTTGTGAATTCTCTTAGAAGCTCAGGTTTTGGTGTGAACCTGGGATTCTATGGGAATTCACAAGGGCATATTATCAACCCCTTATTGTCCCTTTAGCTGCAGTTTCCTGTCTCTAAGGTGGTGATAATGTTATCGCCATTCTTTGAAAATATAGTCCTACATTATTAGCTACGGGAAAATCACTTGCATGCACCTGTGCACCCAGGATGCTGCACCCCAGTCCGTTCCCCCGCACTGTGCTCAATTGTAGGTCTTGCACACTGAGGCTTCACTGCTCACCTGCCACCACTGGAGTGTCCCACGACGTGTTGGTGCAAGCTCCCAGTCCGTGGTAGGTTTGTACTGTTGATCGGGTCTTTAAAATGGAACGGTGTCTTGATAATTCCATGGAAGGTGTTAGAACGCTCAGGGCATTATTGTGGGTAGAGATCCCGCTCATCCAGTTTCGAGCCAATCAATGGAATTTCTGTAAAAGGGAGAAATAATTAAAAGGTGGAAACGTCTGGAGGTAAATGTAGGTTTATTTCAAGCTTGATAGAAAATAGGAGTTGAGTGCATCCTTCTTTTTTGAAGTACGATCAACCAACTGTTAGTGGTAATCGTGGTTAATAGAGAAGTTGGAGTGCACGACAATACACAAGGTTAAGTAATAATATGTTATGGCAATGTTTACATACAAATAAATAGAGCGCATGCTAGAAGTATAATGTTCGCATGTAATGCAGTGGCAGGAGCCTGCGTGCATGTACACTCAGTAAGGAGCTCACTACAGTGTCCTAAAAGCCAATGCCACATGTTTGTAGGGCAACACTGCCTGCTGGCTCAGGTCTAGAGTACGGTCCAGCAGGTCCTTAAAATTAGACAGATGTGACTGAATGAGGTCAGAGATCACATCATTACAGACGGCAACATCATTTTTTCAAACGTACGCACCCTGGGTGATGCACCCACCCCTCCCGCACAACCGCCCTCAACAGGTGTCTGTAGGGCAGCACTGCCCGTAGGCTCAGGCCTACGGCAGTGCAGCGGTTCGTCTTTAAAATGAGATGGAGATGTGACTGAATGAGGTCAAAGATCACATCATAACATATGGCAATATCGCTTATTCGCACTTGCGCAGTCTGGCTGATGCATCCCACCCCTCTTGCAGCACCACACTGAAGAGGTGTCTGTAGGGCAGTGCTGCCTGCTGGCTCAGGCCTAGCTTATGGTACAGCTGCTCTTTAAACTACTGCCTTCTAGCTGCAGTGTGGGCAGTAGTGTTCATAACTTGAATTCAGCTTTGGAACAACGGTCTGGACAGCATTGAATTCAGCTTTGATTTAAAATTACTCTTTAAAATAGTACACCCTCAAGTTTAGTGATCTGAAAGATAGTATAGAATTAGTAATTACAGAGAACATACAACTGCACACGCATAATTTTCCGTTTCGTCTCTGCGCACCTAGGCTGCTGTACCCCATCAACTACCACTGCAAGGAGTAGTATGTGTGCTCTTTTGCTCCCAGAGTGCTGTACCCCATCCACTCCCACTGCCCAGCAGTGACTTCCCATTCCTGACCACCCAGACTGCTGCACCCCATCCACTCCCACTGCCCAGAGGTGAGTGCCCATTCCTGCGCATCCAGACTGCTGCACCCCTTCCACTCCCACTGCCCGGAGGTCAGTGCCCATTCCTGCACACCCAGACTGCTGTACTCTATCCATTCTCACTGCCTCGAGGTGTTTGCCCGCTCCTGTGCACCTAGGCTTCTGCACACTATCCACTCCCACTGCCCAGAGATGACTTCTCGCTGCTGCGGAAAGAAGCTTCTCTGCTCACCTTGTGCCACAGGCGTATGTGAAAGAAGGTCCACAATATGCCGAAGCAACCTTCTCAGGCATTGTCAGGATGGCCACGCATCATCGCAGGTTCTACAGGTGTTGAGCTCTGGTGGTGTTAGGGGGGATGCCAATGCTTGAAACATAGCCTGTTATATAAAAAGCAAGATAAAATTGTGCGTCATGTGTTCATCAAAGCAGAGAGGAAGAGAGAGAGAGAAAGAGTGTGAGAGTGACACTAAAGTCAATTTTTGCAGCTCACCTCTCTATCTTAGGCAGGTCAACGGACTTCTTGCCTTTGGAAGGCAGTTAAAAACCTGGCTCTTTCCCCTCTCTCCCTAATCCTCAGCCTGTTAATAGCTGTCCTCCTTTCTTCTTCGAGCCTGCTAGCGCCAGGATGCCTCTCAAAGTGATAGTGCGCTCTATAAGTGAAATAAATAAATAAATAATAAATATCACCGGTGTGTCTGCCACCACGTGCCGGGACAAAGTGCTCCCTGAAGCTCCACATCTGAAAGATAGCTGAGAATTAACCCTGGGCGGAGTTGGCGGAGTGGGGCTTCGCGGAGCTACGCGAAGTGGGCGAGAAACTACGCCCACCTCCGCACTCCGCGTAGCCCCACTCCGCAAACACCACTGGCCGCCAGCCCCGCCACCCGCCTCCCTCCCGCCCTCCCTAAATACTTTCAAAGAAAGGAATCAAATAATTTAAAAAGCACTTACCTTGCCGCCACTGCCCGCCGCGTCCCCGGGGCTCGCTATCTTCCGTCTTCTTTAGTAATGCGCATGCGCGGGCGGCCGCGCATGCGCATTTTCTTGTGAAAATGCGCATGCGCGGCCGCCCGCGCATGCGCATTACTAAAGAAGACGGAAGACGGAAGATAGCGAGCCCCGGGGACGCGGCGGGCAGCGGCGGCAAGGTAAGTGCTTTTTAAATTATTTGATTCCTTTCTTTGAAAGTATTTAGGGAGGGCGGGAGGGAGGCGGGTGGCGGCCAGCTACGCTCCGTCTGCGGAGCGTGCGTAGTGCCGCCTGGCTACGCCAGCTCCGCAAAATGCGGAGTAGGCGGCACTACGCACACTCCGTGCACGGAGCGTAGCTGGCCGCCCACCGTTACTGAGAATTAGTAATTGTAGGACAGTCCAGTATGCTGTCGGAAGCAAGCCTCAGCTAGGCCTGCTAGTGCAAGGGGTTCGCCCTTCTCTGCACGGAGTCCTCAGACCATAGAAAGAAGTTGGCAATGAAACTGGAAAATACAAAAGCAAAGTTTATTAAACCTTTAAAGGTGGTTCTATAGCCCACACAACACCCTTCAGTATTGTATAGAGTAGCACACCGAACTAAAGCACATGGCCCCTTTTATACACAACGAGGGGGCTCAAAAGAAGGCGGTACAGAATACAAGAGCAGTTTTATGACCATACAAGGACATTTTGGAAAACACAATCGATAAGTGGGAGGAGTTAACAGTCTTCAGAAACTGGTAAACACATTCCTATCTGGAACTAATTAATAACAGCCACAGACCCTACTGAGCATGTCTGGGCATGCTGGAAGTGGGGGATGCTAAATATAGCCTGTTGCCGGGCAGACTTCAGGCGCAGTTAACAAGGAGGTAGTACAAAGCACATTACGAGCACATGGTGATGTATGGCATACAAAATGGCTGCTACGAATACAAAATGGAGTCGGTTAATTTGCTACGATAATGATCAAATACAGCATGTCTTCTGCTACTGCTTAACCCAATCGCCGTTGATTTACAACAGACGACCCTTTCAGCATTAACTGAAGGCATTCGACTTCCTGGGATAAGCTAGATACTCATCCCTTATATCAATGACCATCATATCAGCTATCTCCTTGTTCAAGTTATTCTGCATTTTGACTTCTACAACATTTCTTTTGATCGGTATGCAAGCAGTAATACGCATAGCACATATCATCGGACTACACTGGATACACATACAACAAGTGAAGACTATTGCAACTATTATACATAGAGCAATCAGTACTTTCCAGCCCCAGGCAGAAATTAGAGTCCAAAGCCATCCTGTAAAAGTCCACATATCATTTTCTGTATGGAGGTCTGCAGCGATTTTATGAAGTTTATTAATCGCTTTATACACTGATGGTGTGTGATCTGGAATGAAAACACAGCAACTACTACCTATAATGCGACATGCACCACCTCTATCTGCTAGCATGACGTCCAGAACCATTCGGTTCTGTAAAGCGACAATTCTAGCAATTTGCAACTCTTCAGTGAGGTTTCCTAGAGCTGCAGCTGTTTGATCTGTAACAGCTTCTACAACTCTAGTTAATCGTCGCACTTGTCTGCTATTTAATGCAACACCCACAAAAAAGAACAATCCTAAATTAAAATCTATATATTGTTGTAGGCTAGTATCTGTTTGGTCTATTTTATCAGTATTCAAGGTTCTCTTATATCGATTTACAATAATATTGTTGAACAATTTAAGATCTCGATGATACAATGGAGGTGCCAGAAACACAAGGGGCAACAAATATGATACGTAACAGACTCCTGTCCACCCAGCTGGCAATCGATAATATCCACGATTCCCACACACAAAATAGGTGTTATGTGAAGCTAAAAAGGTACTATTATTCAAACCATCTATATTCAGAACAGTAATACAATCGCTAATGCCAACAGGAATATGTCCAATGATCTGTACACATAATTCTGCTTGCGTTTGAGTAACAGAAATAACAAAATGTTCAGCATTAACAGAGTCTCTTGTGTTGGTGAAGATATATGGCGTTGAAATATTGCCTGGTCGATATTCCTCCCACTCCCATTTAGTTCCATTCACTTGGGGATACCCATATTTGTCTTGATGGCACTCTTTGTTCAGCCGGAAAAGCAGTCTGCCCACTGTAGGCTTCCTAGTCACAAAAAGCAAAGTATACCAGGCTCGACAGGAGCCATTATGCAAAAAAGGGAGAGGTATAAATGGTGTACCTCCTTTCTTTTGATGTGCAGGCATCATCCCACAAATCCAACAGTTCGTGGCATTCGTAACAATGTGGGTATGATGTAACATCTGAATAAAAGTGTTATTAAGGTAGTATTGTCGATGCTTCAATTCTGGATATGGGAGCATAAAGAAATAATGCTCCTCTGGTGTCAGTGTAGTAACAACAAACAACTCACGAGCAGGAGTTGTCTCCTCAACAGCCCATGTTATTGTTGCCGCAATCACCAGGACAACAATAAGCCCTACAGCGCAAAACATCTTCTTTTCCATTTTAATCACAGCACAAAACAATTCTTCCTGAAACTAAAGTAGTTGTCAGAGCTCTTACCCCTGAGCAGCCGCTGATTTCTTCACCACGGGCCAAGACGGGTGTCACTACTCTAATGCAGGGCTGATCTCCCCCGCTTGCCACATCGGCGCTCCATTTCACTAACCCAGGGAATGCTCAGACAACTTTCACAAGCGCTGCAGACTTTTCTCTCAGTCTCAAATTATATCTCGTTGTTCCAGGGACTGTCTGGTCCGGGAAGAACTCCTCAGATCCGTCAGGTGTCACAGCACGGCCTTTCTCCACAGTCAGAACAGCAGGCTCCACCAAAGTAGGAAGTACTCGCCGACAATGGGTGCTGTGAATCCAATTTTTCCAGTTCGTGACTCGAACTGCTGTCCTCGTGGCAAGTAGCACTTGTTCTGGCCCATGCCACCTTTGCTCCAAACTGCTCGATCTATCAAAGGACTTCAGGAGAACGAAATCCCCAGGTCGTAGATTATGGCCTTCACCTGTGGATCTATCAGGAAGTGCTTCTCAAACCTGTTGATGAATAGAAACCAAGTTATCAGTCAACTGTGCCAAATAGTCATTCAGTAAGACACAAGGTACATCATACACAGAACTTGGTTTAGGAATTCCCCAGATATTCAAAGGCCTTCCAAACAAGATCTCATAAGGTGTGAGACCTGTTCAAGAATGAGGCACTGATCTAATAGACAACAATGCCAGTGGCAACGCATCTGGCCAAGTCAGAAAAGTAGAAGCCTGTATCTTGGCTAATTTCATCTTCAGAGTAGCATTGCATCTTTCCAACAATCCTGCTGATTGTGGGTGGAACACTGCATGAAACATCTGTTTGATCCCTAATCTTTTCAGGACATACTTGATAACGTCCCCTATAAAATGAGGTCCGTTATCACTCCACAAAAATCTACAAACACCATAGCGAGGAAAGAATTCCTTCAAAAGTACCTTTGCCGTAGTAATTGCAGTATTGTCCTTAGTGGGGTACGCCTCAATCCATTTACTGAAGGCACATACCACCACCATTGTGTGAAGCGTAGTAATTGCATATGCAGCTGAAGTTGTACCGTCCGGTAACTTCAAATAAGACCCATCAACCCACAATTCTCCATCTACATCTGGAAGGGGCGTATCTTGCGAATCAATACGACCCTTTGTCTGTTCCTCAGTCAGGAAAATACAATCATGTGTTTCTTGCGCCTCAGACTGAGTCGCTGGAAATGGCAACAACGCGGCTGGGTTTAGTGTTGCACATCTCTTCAGTGTAATATGATGAGCTAACAGCGTCAACTGATATCCTGTCAGACGAGCGCTAGTTAAGTGCTGTGTTTTTGTTTGATTTAAAAGGGCATCAACAGCATGGGGTACCAGCACCAACAGCTTATGTGATAAGACTATCCCTTCACTCAGGCGTATTGACACAGCTGTTGCTGCAACCGAGCGAAAACATCCAGGCACCGCTCGAGCAACAGGATCAAGTACTGCTGAAAAATATGCACAAGGGGGTTGCTTATCACCATGTGTCTGTACTAAAACTGACAATGCACATCCATCACTCTCGTGTACGTGCAATGTAAAGGGCTTCGTGTAATCTGGAGTACCTAACACTGGTGCTGAACAAAGGGCTTGTCGTAACTGTCGAAAAGCATTCTCACATTCATCAGTCCATGGAAGGGGTATTGGAGTATCTTTTGTCAAAAGTGCTAACAAAGGTCTAACAATGTATGAAAATCCCAATATCCATTGTCTACAAAAAGAAGTAAGACCCAAAAATGCTTGAACTTCTTTCTGTGTAGGAGGTACTGGTGTGTCTAAAACTGCCTGAATGCGATCTGATGTGAGTGCACGCCCCTCCTTAGACAAACGGTGACCTAAGTAGGTTACCTTTGGTCTACAATACTGTAATTTCTTTTTTGATACTTTGTGATGTTGTGAAGCAAGGAAAGAAAGCAAAGACAGGGTACACTTTTAACATTGTTCAGGAGTATCAGCTGCCAACAAAATATCATCAGCTAATCAAAAAGGAAGGATCACTTGTCCTACATAACATTGGGTATACGGGAGAGGTTCGTTCAAGTCCCAATAAAAAAACCCTCATGCACGTGTTGGTTGATGGTAACGTTGAGGGGTATATCTTTGTTCTCCGCTTTCCTTCACACGTGTCTGCATAATCATAGGGTTTAGTGGTTATGCTACCTCCACCAGGAGGTAATACCCTTTGTTAAAACAGTAGTGACCAGAAATGGTGCTCGTGATAGGGTGAAGTGTGTTAAAAGTTTCTAGGTTCCAGATACAATTCTTTATTCTTTCCGGGTTCTAAGAGGCAATAAAATCAAAGTAGGTGACTTAGAGTTATTATGACTCAATCACGCTAAATATGTGAAATAGGTCAACATGTTTCAGCCCTCAGGCGCCAGGAGGTCTGGTGGGCTTTCTTCAGGACCAGGGGATGAGGTTTAAAAAGGTGAGAGTTACTCCTAAGTATTACTTGGTTTAACAATATAACGGTACCTCATTTAGTTGTAGTTCCTAAAGGTCCAATGGTACCTTCTTTTTGGGTTCAATTAAACCTCATCGGGATCCGCGTGGGTCAGCGGTGCCTTGACCCCACAGTAATTGGGCAGACTATATCCCTAGAAAGTCACCAGGATCAATATTCTCTTTAAAGCGATCCTTAGCTTATCTGGAATGGGGTTCAAGCTTAATTACTAATTCTTTAGGCAATCATTTTTTGTCCTGAGGATGAACCAATAATATGTGTGGTTCGAAACGTCGTCGACAATAAGTACACTAAATGCAGAATTAACATATTATTTGAACATGCATATGTGTATAATGTGGATTATCATTTTGCAATTTTAATTGTTTGATAACCTATTGTTGCCTGAATATCCCCTCCTTTCTGTTTGTTCCCCAAGTGCGCTGGTTGGACATCGGCTGGTGTCCCACTTCCATTGCACTTTGTGCTTCATTCCTTGTTTATATTACTTTCATCAAGAAATTAAAGTGTCCGGCTGGGCATTCTTAACAATATAGTTCTATCGAGTCTATATTTATTGTCTCAATTCCCTTCCTTTTCTAAGGACCGTTGTCTTTTGAAAATAAGCCTTCGGCCACCCCGTCATTCGACTGGTTCTGACTCTGCCACTGCGGTCCCGGAAAACCGCAACCCAAAAAGAAGGTACCATTGGACCTTTAGGAACTACAACCAAATGAGGTTCCTTTATGCAATCACGTAATATCTGCATGCCTTAATGTGTAATGTAAATACGGTGCTCATGTAAAGCGCTGAAATACTTTTGGGTCAAGCACACGCTATATAAATATGCAAAAACAAAAAAAAACCTGGCAATCCCCACTCACTTATAAATTTACTATACACTTTGCTTGCAGTACTCTGATGATCCAGTCTCTACGTTTGTACTTGTAGAATGAGCGAGATAAAGTTCCATAACCAAAGTTTTTCCTACTTCCAGAGGTAACATGGTTGCATACTCTGTCTACAGCACAATGTAGTGTGTTAGGGCCCAGGGGCAGCATCTTGTAAACATAATGAACACACGGGCACAGATAGATAGTTGAACTAGGTACAGGCACGTGCGCTCGACTCCTTTTTATTACCAGGGTCCCATGTCCAGTGATTTCTGTGCTGGGTGCATGCGGGGTGAGTGTAAGCCAGCCCTCCGGGAATGGTTGGTGCTGGTAACAAGTACAACAGAAATCATTGGATCATACACAGAGATTCCATCATAAAGGGTCTATGACTTGTTGTGAACCCTGCTGTCCGCAGTGTAGATGGAAGGCAGTAGTCAGCACAGACATCGAGGAATGCTTTTTATCACATCCTTTAACAAAATCTGAGGACATTGAGTACAATTCTCTCTGCATTAAATAAATCAAGGCTGAATTCAATGCTGTCCGTAGTGTAGATCCAAAGCTGAATTCAAGTTGTGAACCCTGCTGTCCGCAGTGCACATAGAAGGCAGTAGTTAGCATAGACATCGAGCAATGCTTTTTGTCACTTCTTCTTTACAAAATTCGAGGACATAGAGTACAGTTCTCTGTGCAATTATATAAAATAAATCAAGGCTGAATTCAAATTGTGAACCCAGCTGTCCGCAGTGGAGATCGAAGGCAGTAGTCAATACAGTCATAAGTCTGTGGTGCTGTGCGCTGGGTTCGCAGGGGGCCTGTGTCGAGGAGGCCCGCGGTCATGGTGTCAGCCACGTGGCAGGGTGAAGGTCGCCGCTCTGGCAGAATCTTCTGTCTTTGCTCAAGTGAAACACGCCCAGGGCATGGCCTATGTATTTATACTCTTACGCTAGAGTTGCTTACGTTGGACCAGCCCACTCCGCTTCCGCTTCAAGGGGGGACCACACAGCTACATGACTGAGATATTCCCCAGTGTCTGAGGTAATATGGTTGCCTCCACTGTGCAGTACACTACACGTAACAATACTATATCTCCACATGGAGAGGTTTGTGGTTTGCATAGTGAGTTGTGAACAGCACATCACCGGTGCACATGGGATTGTGTGAATTATTGTTGATGTGCGAGTTGTGCAGTTGGGGGGATATGGTATTTTGGGAAGGTCCGTTGTCCTGTTTTGCGCTGCATCAGAGGTATTAGGGGGGTAGTGGTCCGGGGGGGAGGTTCTGGTGGTGGTGGCTCTGGGTGTTGTGGCTTTGTTGGGTGTCAGAGCTGCATGATTAGTACTTCTATAACGTGTTGGTCTTTAGATATGGCTGTGAGTTGGGTCTAATTCACATAGTAGTTAGTCTACCTTCTTACACCAGTTAAATGCTGATGTTAATTTGTTACTGGTAAGTGGGACTATCGCTGGTTTTTAGGTAGCATTGCAGATTTGGTTGGTCATTGAAAATATTTGGGAAGTGCTGTTTTCGTGGTTTTTTTTGCACGGGAACCTCTAGTTTGTATATCATTAGCGTTAGTTGTGGCTTTGGTTTGTGGCGATTTTGTTGGCGGAAGGATTGATGGAAGAGTGGTTAGATGTGCAGTTAATAACAGGTTAAGAATGAGATGATAATTAAAAAAGACAGAAAAAAAGATATGCTTAATGAACATTATAATTAGAAATGAGCATTTAAAAAACATTTGAAATTCAGTGAAAAAAACATGTTTTACAGACGTTATAGTTATGGATTAGCATTTAAAAAACCTTAGAACTTCACTGAAAAAAACATATGTCTCAGGGGCGTTATAGTTAGCTGAACATTTCTCTCTTACAAAACCATTGAAATTCCCCTGTTATAGTTAGTTCAGCTACCTACAACCCGCACCACTAGTCTGTGAATAACCTTCTCACCTGAAAGACACAGGGGCTTTCCTTACCAAAATCTATGACATTACCTGGCAAGATGATTTTGTTCTTATGACATTTGATGTCAATGCGCCATACACGAGCATTAGACACGTGGATGGACTGAATGCCCTTAAACATTTTCTAGGGAAAAGGCCAGCTGACCATCTTCACCATTCCTTGATGCTACTCCAAATGGCAGAATTTTGCCTGGATAATAATGTGTTTTTTTGTTTTATTCTTTTTATTAAACCGGCATCAGTGTTACTTGCGGGGAGCAAGGTGGTCAAGGTCAGGATAAAATACATGTTTATTGGGAAGAGGGTACATCAAAAAATGGATTTCTAGGCGGTATACAAATTTCACCTCTGTACGTGTTCCACGAACCCCACACAGCAGCCCATTTTTGAGGACGGCCCCTTACAATGTATACAGATTTTTCCCAGGACATACAACAATCTAAGCTAGTTTTCCAGACTTCAAGAGTGGGAGGTTGCTCTGATCCCCAATGTTGTGCAATGTTTCTCTTGGCAAGTATATAACTTAATATGACCCACCGTGTCAGTGCTGAGTTAAGGTCAGTCGGTTCCCATATATTATGGAGGCACCTCCTGGCCTCAGGGAACAAGGCGGCACCTAAAACCTTGTGCATGGTACCCTGAATCTTGTTCCAATACTCAGCAACATATTGAAATTCCCAGATAATATGAAGGAACTTGCCACTAAGGCCGCATTTGCGTCATCATAAATCCGAATCAGAGAGTCCCATTAGCACCAGGCGGGGCCCGGTGACATATATCCTATGTAATATTTTTAATTGTTCAAGTCGGAGTCTAGCAGAAATGGCCACCACCCTTCGGGGTGAAATTGCTGACTGCCAGTCGTAATCGTCCAGTTCGATACCATCTCGGATCCACCTATCCTTTAGCTCGCCTAGAAGGTCCACTCTCTGGTTGATTAATTTTTTATAAATAAGCGAAATATTTTTTTCAGGAATATGTCCATCTAATATCCTATCTTCTAGAGGGGAGGCATGGGGAGGGGTCAGCATCATCAGGCAGGGCTGCACGCAACGCATGCCGAACCTGAGCATAGCAAAAGTACTCAGAGCTGGACAGTTGGAATTCCTTATATAAGTCCTTGAATGTCTTCACCTTCAATTTACTCCAGATTTCCTTGACAGTGGAAATACCTATTAGGTCCCATCTGTCAAACCCTCTCGTCTTCCAAAGTTTACCAAGCAGGTCCGAAATCAAATAGTGGGGTCGCTAATGTCAATCTGTTGCACCATCCCAGTGAGCGTGAGGCATCGTGCCAAATACAAACTGCATGTTTAGTCGGTCCCGACAGATCTAGTCTGGAATATTGAGAATATAGGGCCCTATTGTAACTGTTGTTTGGCAATAACCATCTATTCATAGCGTAGCCCGGGTCCATTGCGGGGCCATAAGTGCTGTGATTAATCGCTGCCAGTTAAGAGGCCCAGTAATACCGATTGATGTCTGGGAGGGCAATCTCCCCGTCAGTTAATTTTGCTAATGCAATACGAGGTCTGCCCTCTCAAAGCAGAGTGAGCTGTAATCCCTCCACCGCTCGGAAATATGTAGCTGGAACTACGTCTAGGGAGTTCTGAAGGGCATACAGAAAATGAGGCAGAGCCATAATTTTGAAAAGTGCCGCCCGTCCCAGCAATGAGAGTGGAAGCCTTCTCCAGTTAGCGATATCTTCCTTAAGTCTTTGTAAAGGTGGCAAGAGATTCATTGCATATCTGACATTTGGGTTCAAAGAAATATAGATCCCCAGATATTTGAAACCCTCAGAGCTGAGCTAGATGGGGCAATCGCTTGGGGGAACCGGATGCTCCCCCTTGAGAACAAACAGAACCGATTTACCCCAATTAATGGAGAGCCCAGAGTTCCTACCAAAAGAAGATAGAACATCACAGACAACGGCTAAGGACGCTCTAGGAGAGGTCAAATAAAGCAGAATGTCATCTGCATACAATGAAACCCAGTCTTCCCACTCAGGGGACCACCGCATGCCTCAGATTGATGGTTCCCAACACAGCCAAGCTGCCAACGGTTCCAAAGCCAAGGAGAAAAGGAAGGGAGAGAGAGGGCAACCCTGAGGGGTGCCACAACCAATCAAAAACTTCGAAGAAACCCGGTTATTGACTACGATTTGTGCTAGCGGTTCAAAGTTTAGCAAGCACACCCAAGATATAAATTCAGGGCCGAACCCAAACGTAGCCAATACTGCCCATAAATAGGGCCACTCGACAGTGTTGAATGCCATAGTGGCGTCGAGAGAGGCAATCACCGCCGGTTCCTGCAGGGTGTGAGCCCTTGCTATGACTCCATGCAGTCTGCATAGGTTCAGAGCCGTGTTCCTATGCGGCAGGGTAAATAGGCTGTGTTCCTATGCGGCATGAGTAAATAAGTCCATCTACCACCTTTACCAACCTATTAGAAAGGAGTTTAGCCAAAATTTTGGGCTCTGCGTTAAATAAGGAAATGGGTCTATAGGAGGCGAAGGCATTTTTAGGCTTGCCCACTTTATGGATCACCACAACTGTAGCTATCCTCTGGTCCAAGGGTAGAGTCCCCCTCTCGCGGGCCTCCGTAAACATACCGCTAAGATATGGGGCAAGCTTGTCTAGTCTGAGCTTATAGAGTACAATAGGAATCCCATTTGGCCCCAGAGCTTTACCTGATTTTAAAGAACGGATGGCTTGGGCCATTTCATCAGGGCTAAAGGAGCTATCCATAAAGTCGCGGTCCTCATCGGACAGGCAGGGGAGTTGTATATCTCTAAGCAACAAATTGGAGTCCTCCTCCGGTCTATCAAAAACCGAGGTGTAAACCGTTTGAAAGTGGGATGCAAAACTATCTACTATGGCCTGCGGGTTAGTAAGTGTGGCGCCATCATTCGTGACAATCTCAGGGACTACTTGAGAAGCCCAGTCCTTTTTATCTAGCCAGGCAATGAGTTTACCTGCCTTATCTCCCAGGTCATAACGTCTGCCCTATTGTTCTCTACCAAGCGCCCTAGCCCTGTCCGTTACCAGTGATTTGTATTCATGTTGTTTAAGGCTTAATAGATGCAAACCAGCCTGTGTCACCCCCTCCTCCAGTTTCTCCTCCAACAGCTTTATATCGTTTTCAATAGCCACCACCTCCTTGTTCCTCTCCTTCTTAACACCAGCTATCAGTGAGAGCCCTTGACCCCTAATCACAGTTTTGAAGGCTTCCCAAAGGGACACAGAGGAGGAAACAGATCCAACATTATCCACAAAATAACACTCAAGAGCTTGGATAAGGTCCTTACGAAGTTTGGGGTCTCATAGATACCATGGGCTAATGGGGGCGATCCTACCTGCCGAACCCGGAGTTAATGCAAAGTCAGAACCAGAGTGGAGAGTGATCGGATATACCCCGGGCAAGATGGGCCACCTCAGTTAAATAAGAAGCCTGTGCCGCCGGGACCAGACAGTAGTCCAAGCGAGAGAGGCTTCCGTGAGCTCCAGAGTGAAAAGTATATTGCTTCTGTTCAGGGTGAAGCAATTTCCATCCATCCACCAGGCCCATGGCGTTCAAAAAGTCAGGCAGCCACTGGACGTTACGTCCCAGGTCACGTGGGGTATGTCTGTCCATGGTCCCGGACATCACAGCGTTGAAGTCTCCCCCCAGTACCAGCAGTCCAGAAGGCAAGTCAAGCAGGAGTTTACAATGTGTTTATTTTTGATAAACTGTTTTACAAACAACTGAGGGGGACTGCCATGGGTATTTGTTTCGCCCCCAGCTATGCTAATTTGCACATGGGCTGGTGGGAGGAACAACTGCCTAAACTTGTCATTTACTAGCCACACCAATAAAGACACCATACAGTTCCTAGATATAGAACTGTACATTGAGCACAATCACCTACAGTCCAGAACATACAGAAAACTCACTGCCTGGAATGCAATTTTGCATGCAGACAGTTTTAACCCGCACAGTGTCAAAGAAGGAATACCATTTTCAGAATGCCTCAGGATGAGGCGTAACTGCAGCACAGAGGAGGGGACTAGACAAATCTACCAAAGAACTTTTTGACAGACTAGCAAAAAGAGGAGACAAGTCTGAGACCTTGACTAAAGCCAGAAGTAGGAATGTGCTAATATCAAGAAAAGACCTACTCTTTAAAAATAAAAAAGTGAAAAAAACAGAGGCAACTGACACACCTAGACTGATTACTGGGTTCCATGCATATCACACTAGATTCAGGAAAATAATCTACAAACACTGGAATTCAGTCAAACATGATCTGGTATTGGGCCCTACCTGTCCTAAAGTACAGTCGATCAGTTTCTGCAGCGCAAAGTCCATGCTCCAAGAATTGGTGCAAAATGCGCCAGCCATGGTAAAACCATTGAACTGGTTACAAACGCAGAAAGGATTTGCAAGGTGTAGTAAGTGTAAAGCCTGTAGGCATGGTGTGAACACCAAATCGGTGATATTGCCATTCAGATAAACACCTTTTGCTATCCGTGGAAGCTATAGTTGCAAAACCGACTTTGCGGTATACATACTGCAATGTACCTGCAACAAACTTTACGTAGGGAGCACCATACACCCTGTACACATACGCATACTGCAACACTTGAGGGCAATAACTCATGATGACCAGGCCTATCCTGTAGCACAACATATTAATTCTTGTCATGCAGGTACTTTGTCATTGACAACGTACCACAAAATTCAAGGGAAGGAGACAGCCAACTGTCCCTGAGAAGGCTGGAGTCGAGATACATTATCCTGCTCAACTCCAAGATCCCACATGGGATGAATGCAGATGAGGCCCTAAATGTCCATTTATGAAAGATATGCAATATTGTCTCCTCCTGAACATTGAACCAGTCCTCTGAGCATTTTTTAACACTTTTGTTTTTATTTTGGTTGCTATTATTTTCTCATATTGCCCTTAAAACCTGAGAATTTTACACCAATCTCACTCCTCCCTTGGGTGGCCAAAATCGCAGAAGCCCACGTTAACAACACCTTATCTCAATTTCTGAGTTCCCATAATATTTTAGATCCATCTCAGAACGGTTTTCGGCCAGGACATTGCACGGAAACGGCCCTGCTAGCCACCACAGAACATCTGCGGACTGTCCTGGATGTCGGTCAAAGTGCCGCGCTGATTCTGATAGATCTCAGTGCTGCCTTTGACATGGTGTCACACGACAAACTTCTCCATCGATTGGAGGCAGCAGGGGTTGCCGGTACGGCTTTGGAATGATTAAGGTTATTCCTAACAGAGAGATCTTTCCATGTGTCGGCCCCTCCGCTCCTTTAGCAACCCCACTCCATCGGACAGGGGGTCCCACAGGGATCAGCATTGAGCCCTTCTCTATTTAATCTGTATGTACAGCCTCTGGCTGCTGTCGCTAAAAGATTGAATCTTACGACGGTGTCCTATGCGGACGATACCCAGCTGATTATCACCTTGACTGAGGAACCATCAGCAGCAGCCACCAGATTTAGAGAGGGGATAACAGCAGTGGCACAATGGATGACAGAAAACTGTCTACAACTTAATGAGGGTAAAACTGAGGTTTTATTGGTAGGAAAGAAGGCTGCTCTGTGGAACGTGCATTGGTGGCCAGCGCCCGTTGGTCCCATGCCTATGCCTAAGTTAGTAGTAAAGAACCTTGGGGTCTGGATGGATTCCACGCTTTGCTTCCAGATCCACACAAAGAGAGTCGCTGCCACTTGTGTAGGACTTTTAAGGGGCCTTAAGCCTCTTCTGAAAATTTTCGATCCAGCGGTACAACAGCTTATTGTGCAGTCTACGATACTGTCTCGCCTAGATTACGCCAGCTCTCTGCTTCTAGGGGCTAACAAAGCAGAGATACGGCGATTACAACAAGTTCAGAACTCCACAGCAAGAACTCTGGTGGGTCTCCCCCGCTATTGCTCGGCTGGGGCCACAATCCAAGGGCTCCACTGGCTTCGGATTGATAAACGGATCCAGTTTAAAGCCCTTTGCTTATCGTTTAAAATCTTAAACTTGAATAGCCCAACGCTCCTGTGCGGTCTTCTGTGCCCGTATGTCCCTCACCGACAGTTGCGTACCTGTGGACAGCATATGGTGACTGTCCCACAGTTCACACGCTGCCGGGCTGGAGGGTCTTCGTTTCGGTACCTAGCCGCCAAGGTGTGGAACTCTCTGCCGCTATATATCCGGGCCATGGAGGACCTGCTTCCGTTTCAAAAAGCAATTAAAACTTTTCTTTTCTCCTAATTATAGGACATAGACTGGATCGCCTGTGTTGTAATTTCTCTGGAGTGTTTGTTTCAGGTCTGACAGCGCCGGGATGCCCCTTCGCTGGGCTAGCTGTGCACTTTAGAAAAATTTTAACATAACATAACATAACATTTTTGTTTTCCCTACCCCCACACATTTAGCCACAACACTTAGCACATGAACCACCGTATACTATACATTTATGTATACACTGTAAATTTACATGGTCTATGCCCACTTGGGCTTAATTGCTTACCATCGAGTACACTCATCTAGAACAGTGTTCGAGACCCTAGCTCTTTACCTACTCTCCCTGTACCATAACAGCGGCTTCCCTTCTCCGGGAACATACTGTGCCATTACCCATTACCTAATAACCACTACATTTATTGACACTTGTCCTGATTTACCCAATATTGGGCAGTATCAATACAATTAAGGAGAACTAGTACCCATCAGGTACCCTTAACTCTGAGAAGATACCTGAAAGGTCAAACAGCCAGTGAATAATTGGGCGAGGCTGCACCTACACACAGAAGGGTTTGCACGACCGATCACAATGGCCTGCTTCTACACTAGGCATTATTTTTGCTCATGTAGCAATTTAGTTAGGTCAAGCTTTAGCATATGAGTATCTTCTCATTCGCTATTGCATGGCCAGGGGACCTCTTAGTAATACACCTTGAGTGGCTCCCGATGTCAATAAGTGCTAAGTACATAGGCTAATTCAATCTAAACACCACATGTATTAGGGAAAAACACCTGTTTCGGTTTTTTATTATTTTAACAAATCTTCTGACAAATCAAAGGAAAGATCAAGGGAATCCCTGTTAAATCCGTCAGCAGCTCCCTGTCTAGAAAACACCATTAGTGATGACAATTCAAATTTAAGATTTATGACAACATACAATTGTCAAGAATGGCGCATTAGAGCCATCTTGACAAAAAGTTGGCCGATACTAATGACTGATGGTGTTCTAGCACCTCAACTAACAAGCGGACCCAATATTACATATCGAAAGGGTCCTTCTATGCGCCAGCATGTATCTAACTCATTCCCTGTGTTAAAATCTAGTTTGTGACATCAACATTATTGGCGCCATCTTGTCCCTTTTCAGGCTCATATGTGCGCATAAGTAGCAGCCATTTTGAATGTCATGGCCTCTCTGCCCACTGCCGATAGCCAGCGCGTCTCTCTCTCTCTCTCTCCCTCTAACCTCGCAAGCATCCCCCCGCACGCTGACAGCCCCGCTCTCACATGCTTGGGCCATAAAACCTCCCTTTCAGCGCGACCCTGCCTCGGAGTCACATCCCATACCCAGCCAACACCTCCCTCCTTCTCTTTCATGATCATACATCCTTTGATGAACCCCCTTTTCTCTGTGCCCGATTGTCCTGCTCGCTCCCAGGCCACCACCTGGCCCTGCGGATACAGTTTATTGCCCCATACAGTAGGAAGCCTCTCTCTCTTCAAAGGATCTACAACTGATCAAAGCCCCCACCCCATGAGATCCGATCAACCACACACATTCCGGGAATCGGCGGAATGTCCAGCTGCGCGACAGTCATCACCTACTAAGATCGGGGTGGGGACTTCTACTGTAAATGTATGTGGGAACGGGCTTGAAGCGGGGATTCCGAGGATGTCTTTCCGTACTTGAAAGTATTTACAAGAATGTGCCACATGTAATAAACTGTAATAAAGACCATAAACCTGTGTATAAGAGGCCAGACGTCAGAGATGCGTTTAGAGCACCTCGAGAAGATACCCTGATGTCTGTTTTGACGTGTTCTACTCTGTCGGAATAAACTCCTGTTTCCAGCCTTCCAGTCTCCAGCGCCTGCCTCTTTGTTTGGCAATTTCGAGTGGTATGAGAGGCGGCTAACGCCGGGCAATACTTAAGGTTCTCGGTCGTAATCGGCCCTACCTTTCAACAATTGGCGTCCCAAACGTGGGGCCCATCAGCGACACGTGTATCCAGTGGGAGAGGTCCCGACGACAGAGTGACCGACTGCAAAGATCGGGAAATGCACCTGCCCGATAGACCCTCGTCTGGCAGCCGATCATCCGAACTTCACCGGTTCTGAACAGACCTCTCTCTCTCTCGAGAGAGATCTTCGGTCCTGACTGGGAACCATCAGGAGTGCCACGACAGTTACGGAGAATAGAGCACGATCGGGCGCTGGAAGCGGAAGACAAGAAACTGTCCATGCGGTCCGGGTAAGGTCGTGTAGCACGACAAAATGCGAAACAATTGTTTGATTGTTTGGAAAATACTAGTATTACTCTTTGATTGTTTGCTCTTTGAGATATTCTCTGCCTGCAAATGGGGAAGAATAGAAATATTCTCTCTTCCTTTGCAGATAGTGAAGGGTAGGTAACGCGGACTTTTGTCCCCCGTTGTAATCTGTTGTGCCTATTTTTCTCCCCACTGATTGATTGATTGCCCGAACATTGACTGTTCGAAATTGGTTCTTTTGAGATATTCTCTGTTTGCAAATAATGTAGAATAGAAATATTCTGTCTAGTCTTTGCAAGTAGTGAAGGATAGGTAGTGCGGACCTTTGTTCCCCGTTGTAATCTGTCATGCCTATCTTCTACCCACTGATTGCTAGTTGGTTCAGCCCGGACCGCTTATTAGAGATGAACCATCCAGCTCCACTGGAAGGCACCCCTAATAAGGACATGTTCATGAAGCATGGACTAGTCGCTATAGCATATAGCAAGCTATGGCACAAACATACAAAAAAGGATCAGGAAAGTCAGTGGCCACTGATAGGATCCTTCGATGAAGAAAAGATAAACGTGCTGGAAACAGCCCTTAAGCCAAGCAGAAGCAAGAGTCTGAAACATCTAGCCAGTGTCCAGTTAGAACACCCTCTACGCTCTACCCCGAGTTACCCTCGAAGCAGCGAGCGAACAATGATCTATTACTAGGTCCTCCGATCATCTACATGCCCCCTCCATATGCCCCCTCCGAACCCTTGCAAAAAACACAGTTGATGGACAGAATGTAGAACAATGTCATACATTCACCCCAGTACAAGGATCTGGGTCTAAATCCATCGTTTCTTTGCACTCCACACCACCCTGGGTTAGACACTGGCTATATGCAAATCCGAAGTGGATAGGACACTTGTGACCACTTATACCAAGAGATATATTGAAAAACCCTCATAAACGTTGTGTATTTCGAGAAGCGGTATATCTTGTTCTCCGCCCCACACAGACGTTATGGCAACAGTCATTGGGTTTTACAATTAGTATCTTGCCAGCAATTTGTTAAAATGCCACTAGTTACCCCATCTTCTCTTTAATCCTTTAGGTGACTTTTAAGAACCTTAATGGGTAAGACTATTATGTTGAATTGACCCATCTACGTCACAAATAGTGAAAGTAGCTTTATATTGTGTCTGTTTGTTTATATGTCCTGACGAATGCTCTTAGACCCACGGGCCAAGAGAGAAGAAACATGTTGACGTTTTTTTGTCCTAATGACATATGCTAAGGATTCCTAATTATCCCCAGAGCATACCTATACAACCTTTTAATCAGTGGTCCAGCGATATGAATAAATAGTACTTAATCGCCTGGAAACTATTTTATTGATTTTTTCACTTTCAGTGGGGTGACTCAAACTATCTCTGGATACTGCCACGATAAAACCAGAGATTGCCTCGGGTGAGGCTGGCAAGATACTAATTGTAAAACCCAATGACTGTTGCCATAACGTCTGTGTGGGGCGGAGAACAAGATATACCGCTTCTCGAAATACACAACGTTTATGAGGGTTTTTCAATATATCTCTTGGTATAAGTGGTCACAAGTGTCCTATCCACTTTTGATAAAATCTACCTAGTTCTGGGGAACAGATAGGACAGCTATTCCTCTTCCCTCATATTGATAAAAACTCATATTAAGCAGCGCACAGCTGCGGGAAAGTGTCTCTGACTTTCGTCAAGAAAAACAAGACATTTTTTTGGAAACTCAACATGGAAGATATGAGTTGTTTGAGTTTTACGGGGAGCGATATCAGCGAGATTCTAGCGGCTCAATCTCTAATTCAAAATACAGACTTAGTCCAAGTACTGGCCCAGACCGATGATTGGGACAGCCTTACAGCAAAAAAACAAGAACAAATAAGGATTGCCATTCACAGAATCATTATGACAGAATATCTACGTTCGAAGATAGCGCCACGAGGTCTCTGGATCACTAACGCACCAAGAATTTTCCTCCATGACTTGGCTTTTAGACGAGACTGGTCTGCAATCTCTTGGAAATGCACCCTTGACTATCTAGTGTTGAAAGTAAAAACTGCCAAGAGACTATCAGAAGCCTTACTAATACAGATACAAGCCTGTGAAGTTGAACTGAAAAAAGGCATACAACCAGCAGTCTACAAAAAAAGATTAGAGGACCTAAATAAAGAGATATCAGACAGTGAGGATTTCCTGATGCAAAACAAACTACAAAAATTAAGTAAAGACATTAAAAAGTTTAGTCATGAAAAAATGCATTCTTACACTAAAACTGATTACAAGTCAACCGATTCCAAAACAGATAATGATTCCGATGGTTGGGATTCTTCCGGAGGATCGGAAACAGGGTCCGAAGATTCGGGCCACAGACGAGGCAGAGGACAATATCGATCTCGACCACAGAGAAGAGGCAACAGATGGCCAAGACAACACTTCATGGGCCCACCAATGCAATTCTTCCAACCCTATATGCAACCATATGCGGGCTGGATGAACCCGTACAATCAAGGACCCCAGCAAATGCAGAATTTCATGGGCATACCACCACAGGGGATCAATAATCAGAACCAGGATCCTTTTTTATTGAGGGGCCAGAACCAAAGAGGAAGGAGAAGAAACATATTGTGGCAAGATCAACAGCCGAATGTTCAAACAAGGAGTATGACATCATCAAAGCCAGGAACCAGCAAAACGAGTCATTGATAGTGAATCTGAGTTCGGTGACTCTATCCAAGGAACAAGAAAATGTCCTCAACAAAGGACTTGGCTATGTCCCCACTCCTAATCACGACCTCTTCAGACTAAAATGTGAACTGTCGGAATTCTGTCGCTCACTCAAAATGAAAGCACATTTTTCGGAGTCCGCACCATCTACTGATCTTGGAGACACCAACCTCCGCAAGAAGTCGAACTTCACTCCACCGATCAACATGGTACCAGTAGAGATATTAACCTTCAAACAGGCCATCCTCACAGGAATTGATAACATGGCAAACAATGTCAAAAGACCCTTTCAAAATCTAACTAGATTAGAAAGAATAGCCTTGGAAGAACTTCAGACAAACGAAAACATTGTCATCAAACCCGCGGATAAGGGCGGTGGAGTAGTTATCCTCGGAAAAGAAGGTTACAGAACTCAATGTCTTGAATTACTGGCGGATGAAAAATTCTATACCAGAATCAACACGGACCCAACACCAAGATTAAAAACCACTATTGCAATGATGGTTTATGAAGCCGAAACTAATGGTTGGGTAAGCAAAAAAGAAGCTGATTTTTTGTTGACAGATAATCCAAAGACACCATACTTTTACTCCTTACCCAAAACACACAAAAACAGAGTCCCCCCACCAGATCGCCCGATAGTTTCAAGTATTGGATCAGTGTTGGAACCCCTTTCCAAATTTGCGGATCAATTTCTTCAACCATTGGTTAAAAAAACACCTGCCTACCTACAAGATACCAGAGATTTGTTAAATCAACTCAAAGACCAATCTTTTGACCCCACCACGATGCTCCTAGTGGGACTTGACGTAGAATCCCTATACACGAGTTTACCCCAAGAAGAGACGCTAGAAATGTTGGAAGACGTTCTCTTTATGGAAAATTGGGATTTTAGGACACCAAGACATTTTGTCCTGGAATGTTGCCGGATGGCACTCACCGAAAACTATTTTGAATTTGAAAACCAGTTGTTTTTACAGAGCCATGGCACTTCAATGGGGAGTGCTTTTGCCCCCTCAGTGGCAGGCCTCTACGTGAGTAATTTTGAAACCAAACATGTACTCACACATGCCAACCCTTACGTTTCCAGTATACTCTACTGGAAACGTTATATTGATGACGTTCTCTTGATTTGGCACAATAATCAAGACTTGAAAATATTTGTGGAATGGCTCAACGCACGTGATCCTTGGCTTCGTTTCACATATACAGCTGATAAAGAAAGCATTGACTTTTTAGACCTGACTATATACTCAAATGAAAACAAAATTGAGACCAAAACATTCAGAAAACCTACTGCCAAGAACAGCCTATTGTCTTACAAAAGTTACCATCCACAACCGTTAAGAGACAACCTACCATATAGTCAGTTTCTACGTCTCAAAAGGAACTGCAGTCAAAAAACTGATTACCAGATACAATCAAACGACCTCAGCATCAGACTGCAACAAAGGCATTATAAAGCATCAACCATATCCAAATGCCGAAAAAGAGCCATGAACCAACCGAGAGAAAATCTTCTAACAACTTTTGAAAAAACAGAAAATGAGGACCTCATGACCTGTGTGACAACGTTCGGTCCTGCATCATACCAAGTGAATAAGCTAATTCAGAAGAACTGGCACATTGTGAATACTGGAAAATTCAATTGGCCTAAACCACGCTTTGCCAACAAACGAACAAAAAACTTACGAGACCTGCTGGTCCACACTCGCCCTAGACAAACGATCTTGGAAAAAATAATTAGAAATGTCCACATGGCTCCGGTGACAGGACATTATCCATGTGGCTCATGTCTGGCCTGTAAATCAACGACTACCTCAAAAACCTTACAACTATCCCCAACATTCAAATGGACACACAGACAACACAGTAACTGCAATTCATCTCATGTGATCTATATGGTTACATGTCCATGCGAAAAGAAATACATTGGGATGACCTGCAGAAAGGTGAAATTACGTATAGGGGAACATAAAAGCAACATTCGCCTCCTAAAGAATACAACAAAGCTCTGTTCACATTTCACCGAGCAAAAGCACAGCATTGAAGATCTGAGATGGACTGTTCTAGAAAAAATATCAGAAGTGATGCCCAATGTTGAAAAGGTACTATATGAAAAGGAACAACGTTGGGTGGATCGCCTTAAAACTAATAAGTACGGACTGAACGATGAAATCTCATGGCATCACTTTGCACGCTAATTCCAACGTTTTTTGCCTGAATAACTTGATACTATCCCTGCACCATGAGTCTATAGTTACTTTAGTGAGAGCCAAAACCCCTTTTTTCATTTCTATTTATCGAGTTTCAAAAAATTTGATTTCACTAATAGTGTTATGATAATTATATTGAAACACCCTCGTTAACACTAAATTAGAACTTAACGCATCCAAATGACCATTAACCCCGTATTTTGGAGTTTAAACTTGTCCCTCGATCTTCACAAACATAACCCCCTTTCTATTTCTATGGCCAGTATTGTAGAAAACGCTATCGGAAGCGTGCTCTCAGCGTCCAGGAGGCAGAGTCAGCACAAGACGCGGAACACGCTTCCAACGCGGGTGAGTTTTTCCTCACTGCCCGCCTTCTAAACTATCGGCAGACATCGTTTTTACAATCTTTCTTTGATGTCTTTGTAGCCTGGGACTAATGTCCGCACCTCCTGAGGGAACCTTTTAGAAATGACCTTCAGGTAAGACCTCATATGAGGTAATCGGGCACTAAGTTTTCATATTCCTTGAGGGTAGTATCATACTTTACCTCCGTTTTTCCCTCCAGGTTCACTCCATGTACACCTAACGTAGAGGTATGATTTAATACATTTTGGTATTTACTACATATGTCAACCATATTACCTAGACATTTGTGTATTGGATATTACTGACACGCTGGTCTAAAAATACCGCCACTTTTTAACTCGCCATAATGTCACTATTGTTGATTGTTTCTTCACAAATTTCAAACAATGTCTCTAAATTGAGCGTTTAATTTTGATAAACACAATGAATGTTTTTGACCACCACTATTTAACATTAATTTGTTAAAATGCCACTAGTTACCCCATCTTCTCTTTAATCCTTTAGGTGACTTTTAAGAACCTTAATGGGTAAGACTATTATGTTGAATTGACCCATCTACGTCACAAATAGTGAAAGTAGCTTTATATTGTGTCTGTTTGTTTATATGTCCTGACGAATGCTCTTAGACCCACGGGCCAAGAGAGCAGAAACATGTTGACGTTTTTTTGTCCTAATGACATATGCTAAGGATTCCTAATTATCCCCAGAGCATACCTATACAACCTTTTAATCAGTGGTCCAGCGATATGAATAAATAGTACTTAATCGCCTGGAAACTATTTTATTGATTTTTTCACTTTCAGTGGGGTGACTCAAACTATCTCTGGATACTGCCACGATAAAACCAGAGATTGCCTCGGTGAGGCTGGCAAGATACTAATTGTAAAACCCAATGACTGTTGCCATAACGTCTGTGTGGGGCGGAGAACAAGATATACCGCTTCTCGAAATACACAACGTTTATGAGGGTTTTTCAATATATCTCTTGGTATAAGTGGTCACAAGTGTCCTATCCACTTTTGATAAAATCTACCTAGTTCTGGGGAACAGATAGGACAGCTATTCCTCTTCCCTCATATTGATAAAAACTTATATGCAAATCCGCTCTGACCCTGTGCCCCACACCACCCTGGGTTAGACACTGGCTATATGCTAATCAGCTCTGACCCTGTGCCCCATGGGAACAGGCCAGTCCGAACTACCAAGCCATGTCTTTCCCAGACCGGAATCAAGCATCCAAGGACCGGTTTCTGGCTATCAGCCTTCATTCAGCCTGGATATCTTGACTCCAGTGGTGTGGATAGCCTGGGACTCACGTCTGAGTATACCCAGCACACTCAGGGTGAAAATTGCAGAAAACACAGTTGATGGACAGAATGTAGAACAATGTCATACATTTACCCCAGTACAAGGATCTGGGCCTAAATCCGTCGTTTTTTTGCACTCCACACCACCCTGGGTTAGACACTGGCTATATGCAAATCAGCTCTGACCCTGTGCCCCATGGGAACAGTCCAGTCCGAACTACCAAGCCATGTCTTTCACAGACCGGAATCAAGCATCCAAGGACCGGTTTCTGGCTAGCAGCCTTCATTCAGCCTGGATAGCTTGACTCCAGTGGTGTGAAGAGCCTGGGACTCCGTCTGAGTATACCCAGCACACTCGGGGTGAAAATTGCAAAAAACACAGTTGATGGACAGAATGTAGAACAATGTCATACATTCACCCCAGTACAAGGATCTGGGCCTAAATCCGTCGTTTTTTTGCACTCCACACCACCCTTGGTTAGACACTGGCTATATGCAAATCAGCTCTGATCCTGTGCCCATGGGAACAGTCCAGTCCGAACTACCAAAACATGTCTTTCCCAGACCGGAATCAAGCATTCAAGGACCGGTTTCTGGCTATCATCCTTCATTCAGCCTGGATAGCTTGACTCCAGTGGTGTGGAGAGCCTGGGACTCACGTCTGAGTAAACCCAGCACACTGGGGGTGAAAATTGCAAAAAACACAGTTGATGGACAGAATGTAGAACAATGTCATACATTCACCCCAGTACAAGGATCTGGGCCTAAATCCATCGTTTTTTTGCACTCCAAACCAGCCTGGGTTAGACACTGGCTATATGCAAATCAGCTCTGACCCTGTGCCCCATGGGAACAGTCCAGTCCGAACTACCAAGCCATGTCTTTCCCAGACCGGAATCAAGCATCCAAGGACCGGTTTCTGGCTATCATCCTTCATCAGCTACTCCACACCACCCTGGGTTAGACACTGGCTACATGCAAATCAGCTCTGGCCCTGTGCCTGACGTTCCGAAAATCCCTGCCTGATTTACGGAAGAACCCCACTGCCTTTTACACTGAATTAGGTACAGCCTTAGGTTCAACGATTATGACCCTAGCTGACATTGACTTGTTTCTCGGGTTATGTCTGCCAGCTGATGTGTGGAAGCAAATCCGGAAAGTCGACCACCTTGAGCTTTTCGGACATACCTGGTCACAACTCGATGGCATAGACAGACAACGAGAGCCTGGACAGAAACCTTTGAAATCCATTTTAGAACTCCCAGATAAGATCGTGCAGAAACTGAAAACCCTGATCCCAGAAAAGAAGGTGGACTGGTCGATAGTAACGGCCTGCCGCCAGAAACCCCAGGAAGACGTATCAGAATACTTCTCCCGATTTGAAACAGTGTTTTCCGATTACAGCGGCCAAGACATGACCACTGCAACCGGACATCATCTGTTTGTCCAGAACTATGTTAAAGGTCTGTCACAGGAGGTGTCTCAGAAACTACAGGCTCGCGAAAGTAGTTGGGCGGCCTCCAAGCCTGCGGCTATCCTTCAGATGGCCCAGTATTACAAGCATAAGAAGAACGAGAATGATAGGGCGACAGAGAAAAAGAAAAAGGACCTGAAGGAAAGGGTGATGATCGCGCAGTTGCAGGGGTGACTATAGGAAGAGAGCAGTACAAGGGAAATTACCAATCGAATGCTCCTAGAAACCCACCCACTAAAGACCGTACACCCGCACCCTATGTTGGACGTAAGGACATTGACGAGAACCATTGTGCATTTTGCAAGGGATTTGGCCATTGGAAATCCCAGTGTCCGGTCCTGTTAGAAATAAATAAGAATAGGGACACAAGAGATGTAGCGGGTGGGCCTAGAAATAGAGGACAGGGACGAGGGTCCACGAACGACACCAATAACGACAGGCCAAGCAGACCAAACACATTTGACCGTCCCCGACAGAACCAGTACCAACAGTCTGACTGCGACGATACCCACAACTTTGCATAGGACTGCCAAGGGCAAGGGAGGGATCCAGTCGAGCTCTATGTTGACCAGCAAGATCCTTATGTCACCGCTAAGGTCCTGGGTACGAAGTCTCCATTTCTGGTAGACACTGGCGCAACACGTAGTGCGTTATCTAAACGACTGATTCCAATAGCACCCTTGTCTGGCTCACTTGTAACATCGATAGGTTTCGATGGAACGCCCTCCACTAATCCCTTGTCTACACTGATCTCTTTTGACTTAGAAAATAATACCACTGACACGACGTTTTTGCTTTCATCCAACACCCCCGATGCCATTATGTGACTTGACTTACTGAACCATCAATGAATCAATCAAAGCATTTATATAGCGCTCTACTCACCCGGAGGTTCTCAAGGTGCTAGGGGAGGGGGGGGTCCGCTACTTCTCGAACAGCCAGGTCTTGAGCTGCTTCCTGAAGGCAAGGTGGTCCTGGGTCAGGCGGAGGTGGGTCGGGAGGGAGTTCCAAGTCTTGGCGGCCAGGTAGGAGAAGGACCTTCCTCCTGTGGTGGCTCTTCGGATGCGGGGGACGGCGGCGAGGGCGTGGCCGGTCGATCGAAGCTGGCGTGTGGGAGCGTAGAAGTTGAGGCGGCTGTTGAGGTATCCTGGGCCTTGGTTGTGTAGGGCTTTGTGTGCTTGGGTGAGGAGACTGCAGGTGATTCTCTTGTTGACCGGGAGCCAGTGCAGATCTCTCAGGTGTCCGGAGATGTGGCTGCGACAGGGGATGTCCAGGATGAGTCTTGCTGAGGCGTTCTGAATCCGCTGGAGTCTCTTCTGGAATTTGGCGGTGGTTCCGGCATAGAGGGAGTTGCCGTAGTCCAGACGGCTGGTGACGAGGGCCTTGGTGACCGTCTTCCTGGTCTCGGTGGGGATCCACCGGAAGATCTTACGTAGGATGCGCAGGATGTTGAAGCACGACGAGGAGATGGCGTTGACTTGTCTGGTCATGGAGAGGGAGGAGTCCAGGATGAAGCCCAGGTTGCGTGCGTGGTCTGTTGGTTTGGGTGCGCTGCCCAGGGCGGGGGGCCACCAGGAGTCGTCCCAGGCGGAGGGTGAAGATCCCAGGATGAGGACTTCTGTCTTGTCCGAGTTCAGTTTCAGGCGGCTGTTCATCATCCACTTGGCTACGTCTGTCATCCCTGCGTGTAGGTTGGCTCTGGCGGTGGCAGGGTCGTTGGTGAGGGAGAGGATCAGCTGGGTGTCGTCGGCGTAGGAGATGATGTTGAGGTTGTGTTGGCATGCGATGGCTGCGAGGGGGCTCATGTAGACATTGAAGAGGGTTGGGCTGAGCGAGGAGCCTTGAGGAACGCCGCAGATGACTTCGGTGGCTTCTGATCTGAACGGGGGGAGGCGGACTCTCTGTGTCCTTCCGGCATTTCCGAGCTACAATTAGGTGTTCGCAAGATGGAGTTCGAGTCTGTTCGAGGCATGTGGGCTGCTAAATTCATATCTTAGCATTAGATCGCCGCCTAGTGTTGGGTCCGGATGATCGCACATTGTTGTCCTGGAAGAGTCTTCGAAGTATCCTGAGATAGGTGGCTCCTCCCCTGGACTACAGTGCGCATGGGCATCGGCTCCATCCCCAGATTGTTTTTTTCCGCCATTGGGTTCGGATGCGGTCTCGACGTCTCTCTGTCGGAACCGAGAAAACATAACTTTAAACGGCCAAAAGGCCTTGTATTCTTTACGTCGGTATTGTTTGCGTGCGGTCTCGAGTTCTTCCATCTCTCGGAGCCGGAATCAGCGGAGTATTTGCACTCTTCGGACATCGAGGCCTTCTCATCGCGACTCGACAGCGACTTTACAGCATGGAGCGGAGTCCGTTTAAGCTCTGTCCGCTCTGTGGGTCCAAATACCCACAGATAGACGTGCACCCGGTCTGTAACAAATGCCTTTCACCAGACCATAACGAAGACAACTGCAGGGCCTGTGCGAGTTTCAGGTCCAAGAAGACACTCAAGATTCGGCGCGCGGTGCGCCTTGAGGCCAAACAAGCGGCCCCGGATCCAGAAAACATCTTCAACGACCAAGAAGAGGAGGACCAGAGCCATCATCTTCAAATCTCCCCGCCCGAGACGGAGGTCGAGGCAGATCCGGAAGACGACGACGGAGTCGTGGGTCAAGGCCTTGAATACGTCGACGAGGTAGGGGACGTCGAAGAGGTGTATGGGGCCGCGGAAGATAGCTCAGGGGACGAGCTATGCCCCGAAGTTTACGGACATAAAGAGCGGGTCACGGGATCGCCTGTCGGCCTTACCCAAAACCCCGTAGCGCAAGCCACGGCCCCGCCTTCAGGCCCGGCCACGGACATACTTGCTGCGCAGACGGTATCGAAACCGAAACTGAAACCTACGGTATCGACTACACCTAAAATGGCCAACCCAAAATCGAAACCGAAACTTAAGGACTCGAGCGTCCCTAAGATGGCGGCCGTACCACCAAAAACGACTAAACCCGCTGCTTCATCGACTCCGTCGACCTCCGGTCCACAGAAGTCGAAGAAATCTGTCGATTCCACAGTGTCGAAATCGGCGCCAGAGGAGGGATCCTCTAAGAAGGGTGGCACGCACAGGTCAACCGCTGCGACGCCGGCAAAGCCCGCCAAAGCCAGCGGCACGGCTCCAGTTCCGACTGGGACTTCGTTTGTCGGACGCGTGGTAGAGACAGAGCCGTCAAAGTAACACGGATCGAAGGCTGGCACATCTGCGCATCGGTCCAAGGACTCTGAGGTGGCGGATGCGGCATCATCGTCCAAAACTCAGAAGGGCCAACTGGACGTCGGATCCGAAGGCAAGGTCAAGGCCTCCTCGTGGGTGCCGAAGGCCACTGTAAGTGACGCGTCCCCCATCGCTTCTTCACTACAAAGAATTAGGGAGAAGGCCTCTGCTTCGTCGGCGCCGACGCCATCGCCACAGAAGGCGATAGACATTCCGGTCAAGCCTGCGAGTAAACTCCTCTTCCTTCTGCCGCCAAAAGAGGCGCCGAAGGCCTTTTCAACAAAATCGACACCAAAGAAGTCGGATTCTTCAACGGCAGGGGCACTTTCAGGTCGAGTACTCGACTCAGAAGAGGATTCTGAGCGTTTTATCGACGCAGAAACGGGCAAATTGACCCTTTGCAAGAGGAGGATCACTTCACAGCTGGTTGACTCCTATGTCATCCCCCTGAAGAAGAAAAAGTTTCCCCAGGACGCCTCAGGCCTCATGGAACCTATCCAGCCCCCTCCAAGAAGGAGCCCAACTCCTTCTCCAGACCACTCTGAAAGTGAGGGATATGATGAAGATGACCAATACACTTTCCCAGTCAATGAACCAGATGCACAGCCAGATTCATATGATGACATTGGTGACCAAGGCACCCAAAATGTGGGACAGGACCCACAGCCTTTCAGTACACGTGCATCCCCAACAGAGGGTTCTGCAGGTTTCCATGCACTCTTTGAGAGGGCAGCTGCTAATCATCATGTGGACATGCATGCTGACCCAGTTGAAGAAGACTTTCTATTTGACACTTTTTCAGTTTCTGAAAGAACTGTAAAGACACTGCCTATGCTCAAAGGGGTCCTCAAGCATGCTGCGGACATCTTTAAAGAGCCTACCAGGGCGAGGGTGGTCAATCCACGTATTGAAAAGAAGTACAGACCAGCAGCTGCAGACCCTGCATACATTCGGGGACAGTTGCCGCTTGACTCCCTGGTGGTCGCAAATGCCCGAAAAAGGGCCAACTCCCAAACAACGGGTGAAGCTCCTTCCCCGGATAAGGAGTCCAAAGTGCTAGAGGCAGGAGGCAAAAGAGTAGCTGCGCAGGCTGCCAATTTCTGGCGTATTGCAAATACACAGGCACTATTGGCACGTTATGATAGGTCGCATTTCGACACCCTAGAGCAAATTGTGCAACACCTGCCTCCGCAGTTTCAAGAGGGCACCAAAATGATTATACAGGAAGGACAACTGATCTCCAACGCGGCCATAAAGTGTGCACTTGATGCCGCGGACACAGCCGCTAGGACCATTAACACTAGCGTCATGCTGAGACGACAGGCGTGGCTCCGCATATCGGGGTTTAAACCTGACATTCAAACAACCATACTTAATCAACCAGTCAATCCTGATAGACTGTTTGGTCCAGATGTTGACACCACCCTAGAAAAAATTAAAAAAGACACCGAAACTGCTAAGTCTATGGGGGCCCTACAATCACAACAGTTTCGTGGCAATAATTTTCGTCGCTCAGGTGCACGTGGAGTCACCAGAGGACAGATGGGTCAGCAGTCACAATTCTCTAGAGGTGGAGCACAATCCTCGTACCCCAAACAGAACAAGGGGGGCTACAGAGGAAACAGCACCAGAGGACGTGGCAGAGGGAACAACAACTCACGCTCCTCTACCCCAAGCAAACAGTGACTCTCTGTCACTGCCCCCCGACCACTTAACACCTGTCGGGGGGAGACTACAGCAGTTCCTGCCCGTCTGGTTAAACATCACCACAGACAGGTGGGTGCGACAACTTGTCCAGTACGGTTATTGTCTAGAGTTAAAATCCACTCCACCCAACATTCCACCAAGGCAAAGGCCTATGTCCGCAGAGCACTTGCACTTATTGCAGCAGGAAGTGGTGGTGATGCTGCAAAAAGGAGCAATCGAGCTTGTGCCAGTGGGGGAGGAAGGCACGGGGGTATATTCCCTGTACTTCCTTATTTCAAAGAAGGACGGATCTCTCAGACCAATTCTGGATCTCCGTCCCCTCAACCTGTATATACTGTCAGAACATTTCCATATGCTTACACTGCAACAGATTCTTCCCTTGTTAAACCAAGGGGACTTCTTAGCAACCTTAGACCTCAAGGATGCTTATTTCCACATTCCACTACACCCGTCCCACAGAAAATACCTCAGGTTCACTATCCAAGGCAGGCATTATCAGTTCAAGGTCCTACCCTTCGGAGTCACCACAGCCCCAAGGGTGTTTACCAAGTGCCTGGCGACAGTAGCAGCGCACCTCAGGAGGCAGAACATCCATGTCTACCCCTACCTGGACGACTGGCTCGTTCAAGCCAAGTCGGAACAACAGTGCGCCGCGGACATGTCGACTACCATTCACCTCCTTCACGACCTGGGTTTCTCGTTGAATTACCCAAAGTCGCATCTTCAGCCGGCACATGTCCGGCAGTTTCTAGGTGCGACAATCAATACCCTGACGGCCAAAGCTCAACCAAACCAAGTCAGGATAGACAGCATGCAGTCTCTAATCCAAAAGTTCAGACCAAAACACTCACTTCCAGCGAGAGTGTTCATGCAGTTGATAGGCATGATGGCCTCCTGCATCTTCATAGTCCCTCACGCACGGTTGCATATGCGCCCGCTCCAGGAGTGCTTAGCAAATCAGTGGACACAGGCTCAGGGACAATTAACAGACCTAGTGTTGGTTACCAGTCGGGCATACAACTCTCTGCATTGGTGGACTCCACACAACCTTTGCAAGGGCCGACTGTTCCAGGAGCCAGTGCCACAGATTATCCTGACAACGGACGCATCTCTCCAGGGATGGGGAGCTCATCTGCTCACTTACACAGTGCAGGGACTATGGACGACGCAGCAACAGAAGATGCACATCAACTATCTAGAACTGATGGCGATCTTCATGGCGCTCAAGTCCTTCATTGTACATCTGTGCAACAAAGTAGTGTTAGTCCGGACGGACAACATGACCGCGATGTACTACATCCAAAAGCAGGGGGGCACCCACTCACCGCAGCTGTCTCATCCGGCTCAGAGCATGTGGAAGTGGGCCATTCAGAGGAACGTCTTCCTCATGGCAGAACACCTCCCAGGGAAGGACAATCAGATGGCGGATCTGCTCAGCAGATACAGCCATCAAATGCACGAGTGGGAGATACATCCATCAGTACTCCAGCCGTACTTCCAAAGGTGGGGTCATCCAGAGATAGACCTGTTCGACCACAAGGGAGAACGCAAAATGCCAAAGCTTCGCCGCCAGGTTCCCACACCCGCAATCGCAGGGCAATGCGATATGGATGAACTGGTCAGGCAAATTTGCGTACGCTTTTCCGCCAACACCTCTGATACCACTGGTGGCGAGAAAACTAAGGCAACACTCGATGACACTCATCCTAGTTGCTCCAACGTGGGCGCGCCAGGCCTGGTACACCACGTTCCTCGAACTCTCAGTGGTACCGCATCAAAGACTGCGCCTCACGCCCAGGCTTTTGACGCAGAACCATGGAGAAATTCAGCATCCAGATCCGCAACAGCTCAACCTAGCGATCTGGCTCCTGAAGTCTTAGAGTTTGGATACCTCAACCTACCTCCTGAATGCATGAACATCATCAAGGAGGAAAGGAAGCCAACAACCAGAGCATGCTATGCTGCAAAATGGAAGCGTTTTGTCATTTACTGTACAGCCAATGACATCAACCCGCTAGATGCATCTATCCCTAACATCATTTGCTATCTGTTGCATCTTTACAAGTGCAAGCTAGCGTTCACTTCTATTCGGATACATCTATCCGCCATCGCGGCTTACCTTCAAAATAGGCAGCATCTCTCTGTCTTCAGGGTGCCTGCCATTAAAGCTTTCCTTGAAGGTCTGAAACGAGTCATTCCCCCAAGAACACCGCCAGCTCCGGTGTGGAACCTCAATGTGGTCCTCACCAGACTGATGGGACCACCATTTGAGCCACTGCACTCGTGTGAACTACAATTCCTAACATGGAAAGTAGCTTTCCTAATTGCTATTACGTCACTGAGGCGTGTTAGTGAGCTACAAGCGCTCACAATCCAAGAGCCATTCATTCAGATTCATCCAAATAGGGTAGTGCTACGTACTAACCCCAAATTCCTTCCGAAGGTGGTGTCACAGTTTCATCTCAACCAAACTATCGACTTGCCTGCATTCTTCCAAAACCCACAAACGGTGGCGGAAAGAATGCTCCATACGTTAGACGTACGGAGGGCGTTGATGTACTACATAGACAGGACACAACACTTTAGGAAAACAAAACAACTTTTTGTTGCCTTCTCACCACAACACAAAGGCAACCCGATTTCCAAAGCAGGAATAGCCAGATGGATTGTTAAGTGCATTCAAATCTGTTATCAAAAGGCCAAGCGCACTTTAACAATACCCCCAAGGGCGCACTCCACACGCAAATTGGGGGCATCCATGGCTTTCCTAGGGAACATTCCTTTAGAGGACATTTGCAGAGCAGCCACGTGGGTTACACCACATACCTTTACAAAACACTACTGTGTTGATGTGCATTCCAAGCAGCAAGCTGCTGTAGGACAGGCTGTTCTCAAGACACTTTTTCAGGTTTCTGCAGCTGGCACGGGCAACCGCCGCTGATGGAGGGACTGCTATGTATTCTATGCTAAGATATGAATTTAGCAGCCCACATGCCTCGAACTGAATATGCTACTTACCAGTATGCATCTGTTCTTGGCATGTAGGGCTGCTAACATTCATATCCCCCACCCTCCTCCCCGGTGCCTGTCGCAGCTGCAGATATACTATTGTATTCAATCATTATCATGGACATCCTTTACACTTTTCACTCCATCTTCTGCCACAATGGCGAAAAACAATCTGGGGATGGAGCCGATGGCCATGCGCACTGTAGTCCAGGGGAGGAGCCACCTATCTCAGGATACTTCGAAGACTCTTCCAGGACAACAATGTGCGATCATCCGGACCCAACACTAGGCGGCGATCTAATGCTAAGATATGAATGTTAGCAGCACTACATGCCAAGAACAGATGCATATTGGTAAGTAGCATATTCATTTTGTATGATAACCCGACTCTGCTCAGACTTTGTACCACCCGACGCATGTTTTCCATCACTGATGCTGACTTGTCCCTACTTGACACTCTACCTCCATATCTGTGGGCCAAAACTGACTCGGACGTAGGACGCATGATGATCGACCCAGTGCACATAACTGTTCGACAAGACACAATACTCCAGAAACTTCCACAATATCGGATATCGCCAGAGGGCGAGAAGGCATTGGTAAAGATTATCCAGTCCCTGATAGATGCAGGAGTGGTAGAGGAAGTAGTTAGCAATGTTTGCAACAGCCCTATCCTACCCATTATAAAGAAGCAAGGTGAGGGAGATGAGAAAGCGTACCGCTTCATCATCGACCTACGAGAGATCAACAAAGTAGTTGTACCTCAGTACCCCATAGTCTCAGACATCACCACTATTCTGACTCTGAGTCCTTCCACTGCCACCACCTTCATTGTCATTGACCTCAAGAACGCTTTCTTCTCTATCCCCATCCACCCAGACAGCCGATACCTCTTCGGCTTCACCCTAAAAGCCCGCTCATATAGATTCTGTTGAGCACCCCAAGGTTACACTGAAAGTCCCAGCATCTATAGCCAGGCCCTCAAGAGACAACTGGACGCAGTTTAGTTACCGGATGGAGTATTGTTGATACAGTACGTTGATGATATTCTTATGGCGGCCGACACCACTCCACTTGCAGTCACAGCCACCATCCTACTCCTGCACTTCCTTGCGGAAAATGGCCACAAGGTCTCCAAGAAGAAGTTGCAATTCTGCCAACCCCAGGTCACTTATCTAGGCCACCTCTTGTCCAAAGACGGGAGAAAGCTTACACCCGATCAAATTCAGACCATTCTCAAAACTCCTGTCCCTAAAACACAGAAACAAGTTCCCTCCCTGCTAGACCTCACCTCCTTCTGCCGACAGTGGTTGCCAAATTTCAGCCTCATTGTGAAACCACTGCTTTCCCTGCTGGCGAAAGATGTCCCCTTCCCGCTCCCTTGGACCCCTGAATGCCAATCCTCCTTCAAAGAACTACGAGATGCCCTCTGCTCAGCCCCCGTCCTAGGAACCCCCGATTACACAAAGCCCTTCTCCCTCTACACTCACGAAAGGGAGGGGTGCGCTTTGTCTGTCCTGACTCAGTCCATCGGCCACAAGCAACGCCCATGTGCCGATTACACAAAGCCCTTCTCCCTCTACACTCACGAAAGGAAGGGGTGCGCTTCGTCTGTCCTGACTCAGTCCATCGGCCCCAAGCAACGCCCATGTGCCTACTTCTCTGCCACTCTTGACCCTGTAGCCAGAGCTTTGCCTGCCTGCCTTCGAGCTGTAGCTGCCGCTGCTATCTCTATCCGACAAAGTGAGGGGATCGTACTCTCAAACTCCCTCACTATGTTAGTACCCCATGCGGTCGACACCCTCCTGAACCAGACTAAGACGCAACATCTGACTAGTACACGACTGATTGGGTACAAACTGACTCTGCTTGCACCCCACATCACATTGAAAAGATGTACCACACTGAATCCGCCCACTCTGTTGCCCCTACCTGAGAACGATCCCAATGTGTCCCCTATACATGACTGTGTGACCCTCACGGACGAACAGACTAGGAGTAGGGTTGACAGCCGAGACACTGCCTTCCCAGATCCAGACGGAGAACTGCGGGTGGATGGCTCTTGCATCAAACTCCCCGAAAGGCACCACCTCAGCTGCTTATGCTGTTACCACAGCCCGAACTGTAGTAGAGACCGCCCGCATCACACAACGATCTGCACAGGCAGCAGAACTGATTGCCCTCACACAAGCATGTATCCTAGCAGCAGGAACCACAGCAAACATTTACACCCACAGCCAGTATGCCTTTGGGGTGGTTCATCATTTTGGGCTCCTATGGAAGGAGAGGGGATTCCTGACCTCACATGGCACACCCATCTTACACGGAGATCTAGTCTCCGCTCTGACTGAAGCGGTCCTCCTTCCCAAGCAACTTGCAGTAATCAAATGCCAGGCACACAAAAAGGTGACAGACATCATTGGCCAGGGGAATGCACTGGCCGACATCACTGCCCGGACCACAGCCGAGAATAAGACGACGACACGCATGTATGTGACTAGGTCACAATCAGAAAAATGGACGGACGCTAGGGAGACTATTAGGGACATCCAGATGGCCAGCTCACCACAAGAATTAACTGAATGGGCACGGGTGGGATTGAAAGACGATGAAGGCTGCTGGCGGACAAAAGACATGAACAAATGGCTGCTACCCAATTCATACCTGATCCCCATACTGACCATGGCACACTCCCCTGAACATATAGGATCTACCCCTATGGCCGAACTTATCTCCAAGGTTTTGCACAATGACAAGATTACAGATTCAGCCAAACGTCTGGTCCAACAATGTCTGATATGCCTGCAACACAACCCTGGGAAAGGAACTGTAGTACCCCGGGGAGGGTTTGAGGTCCAAAATCATCCATTTGAAGTCCTACAGATGGACTACATCCAACTTGAAAGATGCCAAGGCCTGAAATATGTACTTGTTGTCGTGTGCGCATTTAGCAAGTGGGTGGAAGCCTATCCAACTCGCGACAACACTGCCATTGCCACTGCAAAGGTACTATTGAAAGAATTCTTCCCTCGCTACGGCCTTTGTCGAATTTTGTGGAGCGACAATGGCCCCCACTTCGTAGCCGAGGTTATCCAACTCATCTTGAAAGGGTTGGGTGTAAAACAAAAATTTCATGCAGTCTTCCACCCCCAATCTGCTGGACTAGTTGAGCGACATAACGCCACACTGAAGCTCAAACTAGCTAAGATAGTGGCTACCATGGGACTGAAATGGCCAGACGCCCTCCCACTGGCATTGCTATTGATGAGTTCCACCCCCACCAAACACCATTTGACCCCTTCCGAAGTTGTTTTCGGCTGAACAATGAGCATTTGGTCCGCACCGAAACCGACATCTTTTCACGACGTCCCGGACGTCCTAATGTCTGCCTATTTGTACAATCTGACTAAGACACTGTCTGTTATCTATCAACAGGTGCTGCATGCCATTCCTGATGCTTCCAGGGGCCCCGGACACGATATCCAACCCGGTGATTAAGTTTTGATACGTAATTTCCAGCGTGCAAAGAGTCTGGAACCTCGGTGGACGGGCCCCTGGCAAGTTTTGATCACCACCCGTACAGCTCTTCGAGTGGAAGGTAAACAGAACTGGCTACATGCGCACCACTGCAAAAAGATCCCCTCAACCCTGATGACGACCGGAGACGTGGCCACCCAAGAAGAGCTCCTGAACAAAGATCTACCATCCCTGAGCTGTTACCCCGATAAAGAGACACTTGAACTAGCAGAATTCCCCGATCCCACTGTGCCATCCAGAGAAGGGTGTAACCTGCGATGAAAGGAGGGAGCTTCGGCTAAGCAGACCCTTGACTAAATTACAATTCTCAGAGTGGTAGCCTAACACTACTAAGGCTGCCAGAAGAGAAGCTAAACGACGTTTGTGGTTCTGCCCGCTACCGAGCCCCATGGAGGTGATGGAAGCGCTCGAAATGAAGATGATGGTAGCCCCTGACATGAAGATGATGGAAGCAACCGGACATCCGAAGACCCACTACAGAAACCCAAAGACTGACAAAATACACAGCTCAAAGACTATTGCTCTTTTTATCGCCCTTCTCTTTTGCCTCCTCCTCATGACCACCCTCTGGATCGTGGAAGAGAGCGCACCAGCTCATAAGACATTTCTAACCACTGCACAGCCTACCACAATGAAAGAATACTACCTGGTCTCTCTTTCACCACAACTCCGAGAAAGACGTAAGGAGTTTTGGAACAACTCTTTCGTGCAGTTGCTGCACCAACACAACCTTGCCGCCAATGCCACAAACTGCTGGATCTGTGGGTTGTTACCCCACGCCACCGGACATTCCATCCCCTTCATTCCTTCACCTTTCTCTGTTCACGGTTCCTGCCTCGCTTGGCTGATTCTCCTGCAAGAGAATTACAGAGATATTGCCACTTCCAGCAGAACTATAACACACTTTTATCATGGGGTCTGGCAGAACAAAACAGGAAGAACTTCTGCCCCCTTTTGCCCTCTGACATCTAACGACTCTATTCATATGGACATCCCTGCCAAAGAACGGATTGAGATGCAGGTGTTTAACAACCCAGCCAGACCCACCTTCTCCTATCTCCGGAAACGAACAGCTGCCACCCTGACTGTGGCACTATCTGTCGTCAATGTCTCGGGTCTTGTATGCATCGAAGGCCTTGGGACACAGTTGGTAGGCCACAGCGCTTGCCGCATTACCAGAACTTTGGACTCAACTGATCCACCCTCTTTTGTCACTTCTCCGAATATGTACTTTGTTTGTGGTACAAAAGCCTACACTTGGCTCCCCAAAGGCTGGGGGGGGTACCTGTTACATTGCCTTCATCCTTCCTCCGACATATGTGGCTCCTGCAAACCATCACCAACAAAAGCGAGCAAAGGACATTGAGCAAGCCGACTCCACCGGAGCATAGTTCCTGGACGAAGGGACTTGTTCCACTCTGGGGTCCGATGGCGAATAGCTGTGCCATCCGACACTTGACCCAGGCAGTTGAAACAACAATGAACATTACAGCTGGCATCCTCACAAACAATACAGCCGAGCTTCAGGCGGTCTGCCTGGTGGCTCTTCAGAACCACCTTGTTCTAGATGTGGTTCTAGCGGATCGTGGAGGACTGTGCCGTATCATTGGGTCCAGCTGTTGCACCTACATACCGGACAATTCACCCTCAGTGTACAAAGCCATTGAACACCTCCACAGACTTTCCTCAGAAGTTCATCAGGAACAAGAAGAATGGTCGCTTGGGAGTTGGTTTTGGAGCGCCGTAGAAGACTGGGGGTGGAGTTTGTTTATGATCATATTAATACCGATTGTTGTAATATGTGGATTCTGCCTGGGTGTTCAATGCTTGATACCCCTGTGCTAACTTTGCACTAACTGTATCTGCCCCAAGACTTTGGACTTTGAAGCCGAACGCATGAGAGCTATGTACGAGGTCGAAGTGCGAAACATAATGGGGATAGACATAGATTGACAAGCTGGTTAGATATGTTGAAAAGGGAGGACTGTTAAAATCTAGTTTGCCACATCAACATTATCGGCGCCATCTTGGCCCTTTTCAGGCTCATATGTGCGCGTAAGTAGCAGCCATTTTGAATGTCATGGCCTCTCTGCCCACTGCCGATAGCCAGCGCGTCTCTCTCTCTCTCTCTCCCTCTAACCCCGCAAGCATCCCCCCCCATGCTGACAGCCCACGCTCTCACATGCTTGGGCCATAAAACCTCCCTTTCAGCGTGACCCTGCCTCGGAGTCGCATCCTGTACCCAGCCAACACTTCCCTCCATCCCTTTCATGATCATACATCCTTTGATGAACCCCCCTTTTCTCTGTGCCCGATTGTCCTGCTCGCTCCCAGGCCAACACCTGGCCCTGCGGATACAGTTTATTGCCTCAATACATTAGGAAGCCTCTCTCTCTTCAAAGGATCTACAACTGATCAAAGCCCCCACCCCATGAGATCCGGGCAACCACACACATTCCGGGAATCGGCAGAATGTCCAGCTGCGCGACAGTCATCACCTATTAAGATCAGGGTGGGGACTTCTACTGTAAATGTATGTGGGAACGGGCTTGAAGCGGGGATTCCGAGGATGTCTTTCCGTACTTCAAAGTATTTACAAGAATGTGCCACATGTAATAAACTGTAATAAAGACCATAAACCTGTGTATAAGAGGCCAGACCTCAGAGATGCGTTTAGAGCACCTCGAGAAGATACCCTGTTGTCTGTTTTGACATTTTCTGCTCCGTCGGAATAAACTCCTGTTTCCTGCCTTCCAGTCTCCAGCGCCTGCCTCTTTGTTTGACAATTTCGAGTGGTATGAGAGGCGGCTAACGCCGGGCAATACTTAAGGTTCTCGGTCGAAATCGGCCCTACCTTTCAACACCTGAACTATTGAAACCTGAATCTTGGTTAAAACCCCGGCTGGGGTTTACCAAATGTTCTAGTTGTAGAGTATGCAAGTTTGGCATCAATACCACCAAGTATGCCACTCCGTTTAGTCCTATTCTGTCACCTATCAAGGGCATCTTCAATTGCAAAATGGAGTAAGCTGTTTACATTCTGACGTGCACCTGCGGCCTGAGGTAAGTTGGTAGCACCAGGCTTCAGATGCATCTCCGAATTTTACAGCACCTCCGAGCTATCGTAAACAATGATAGCGCCTATCCCGTCGCGAGGCACTTTAAGATGGTCCATAATAACAATCTCGACTGTCTTACTTACTTTGAATTAGCTGCTGTCCCAAAGCCACGTAGGGGAGGCGACAGAGACAAAATGCTCAGGCAATTGGAATCTAAGATGATCCTTGAATTAGACAGGTCCCAAATGGCCTTAATACAACGGAAGACCTTTACCATTTTTTATAAAATGTGCAACTGTCTCTACACTCTACTGTACCAGATCCTGATCCTAGTTTGTGTACTATAAATATCAGTTCAAATATTACCACCTTCAATACCCGTAAAACACAACACTGTTTCCTAGCCATTCTTTTTTAACTCTATATATTTTCCATTTAGGTGCAGAAACTGTTTTATAGTTTTTCTGCACCATGAAAATGCGCCTGGGGTTTTTTCTTTTTGGTATAAATTAAACATAATTGTTCACATACATCTCTATACAGTTGTTTACCATATCAAGAAGGGTTGCCATCATCATAGATGCCCCAATTATCTTCATTTATTTATACCATTTCACACATGTACATATATTGTTATAGTCTACTGCGTGTATTTATATTACCCTTTGCGTATTTTTGCACAATTCTGATGTTTACAAAAAAAATTCTATATTTTTATGAACTGTTCAAATTTTAAAAATATGTATGTTATTTAATTTTGATAAATGTTAACTAATATTTATTGATTTTTTATCAAATCGATAAATTATTATTATCAAAACTGCATATATGTGTACAGTCAGTATGTTTACATCTGTTGAAATATAATGTTTACTTAGTATATGTTTACACTTGCAATTTTGCACTAATATCCATTAGACTATCATAACGTTTATCTTGCATTTAGGCAGATATAATTATTTCAACATATCTCAAATGGAAAAATTATATATAACAACAATACTGAATTTATTCAGTTTAAGATTCTACATGTCTTTTACCCTTCTGTTCGGAATTTAACAATTCTAGACATTGTGAGTAGTATGTTTTCTATATCCACTATCACATGGTGTTCACTATTGCATTTAAATATAATGGCACACACCGGCTAAACCTATCTGTGAGCAAGGGCATCCGCCCGAAACGCATCTGATCGTTGTGCTGTAACTAACGAAATAAACATCTTGCCTGAATTTGTGGGACTGGCCGTGGTTTTTCTGTTCGCCAGTGTTGGAGGTGCAGAGCCGGTATTTTTGGATATATATATATATATATATATATATATATATATATATATATATATATATATATATATATATATATATATATATATATATATATATATATATATATATATATATAACCTGGACACTTGAATCACTTCCAAATACCGCACACTGCGGTTTTGGCGAGGAAATAGACACAGACCTCAGCAGTTTTTTCTGGGCAGTAAATCTTCTTTATTCAGAGAGACCCAACACACACAATGTGTTTCGAGCCCTGAAGCCCTTGTTCATGTATATATATCAGCAATTTGCCCAAAAGTGGATTTAGAGGGCACACAACAGTTTGCCAACCCTCCGGCATTTCTCTTTTACACACTTGCTCCCAACCTGGTAAAATAACAGCTGCCAACGCATTTCAAAGCTTGCACTTCTTCTTCAGCATGAATTCACAGGCAACACATACTCGTTCCATTATTCAAATTGATTTTTCTGACTTTTTTCAGAGTTTTGGCTAGAGAGACAGGGCCATATCCTCTTCTGCAAAATCTCTCTATACATCCCTCTGCTGCCAACTCAAAGTCCTTCTCCCTGCTGCTGTTCCTTTTTATCCTGAGCAGTTCGCCGTACGGGATACTTTGTATCAGCCTCGTAGGATGATTGCTATCTGCTCTTAAGATGGAATTGCCTGCCGTGGGTTTTCGTAGTAACAACACCACAATTCTCACCTTCTACCATCTTCCGAAATTACATAAGAATGCAATAGAACCACCGGGTCGACCAATAGTTTCATCTATCAACGGACTAACAGAAAATATGTCAAAGTTTATAGACAGTTTCTTGTTTCCCCTGGTGACTCAACTCAAAAGAGAGGATCTTTTGAAGCCAAAACCAAAAAACAAACAATCTAGCAACGGAGGCAAACTTCGCCTGATTACACCATACACCAGCGAATCTATGAACCTGAGAAGAATACTGCAAAGAAATTGGCATATTCTGAAAACCGACCCCATCCTAAAGGATGATATCCCAGCCAAACCTTTAGTCACTTACCGAAAGGCAAGGTCCCTGAAAGACTCACTGGTGAAAAGCCATTTCGAAAAAGTCATCCCCAAGACAGGCAAAATTGCAGAGATGGGGGGTTTTTACTCCTGCGGGAAATGCAAAGCCTGCATAGGAAACAGAAGGGTGCGGAAATATGAAATTCCTGGCGTGGTCATGTCTAAAACCATCGACAAGTTTATGACATGCAGCACTAACTATGCAGTTTACTGTCTGGTCTGCCCGTGCAGCCTAAAATATATTGGGAGCACGATTCATCAACTCAAAATCAGGGTCCTTGAACATCTAAGGGCAATTGACAAAGCAGACCCGGCATATCCCGTCGTAAGACACTTCGACCAAATGCATCAGAGGGATAGGAGTAAGCTGCAGTATTTTGGCCTGGTCTTTGCGCCTGAGTGTGTAAGAGGAGGTGATAGACTCAAGAAACTGAGACGCCTGGAATCCAGGTACATTATAAATCTCATGACCAAGGTGCCACTGGGATTGAACAGCGGAGAAGAACTGGCTGTTCACTTGGGAAAATAATTAAGCAGATGAGCTGAGCAAGTGACTGATCCTAGATGATTATCTCAATTTCAATCTTCCAAATTTGAGAATTTTCTAAATTTGAGAAATATACAATCATGAACTGGTGTGATGAGATAATTTGAGTTGAAATAATGAACTACTGGAAAACAACTATGAGTTCGTGAGACTATAATGTGTTTCCCTTAAGTAATTTCTAGTTCTCTTCATAATAACCCGCCTACCCCATTCTTTATTAGATAAACCGAATAAGATGCAAGTCAGTTGTCATAACAGGAATTTGGGGACAAGGATGGTGAAGAGGTGGGCGAGAAAGGAACAAACGCTAGGATTATTATGAAATATTGAATATGAACATTTGTAAATATGGCGGAACATGCTGAATGCATTAATTTGGCTATGAAACTGTGAGAGACAATGCACTTGAAAATAAGCTCGTATGTGAAAGCGAACACTTGCCAATACATGGCTTGATGGACAGTTGGAAACCTTGAAAGTGGGGGATGTAAGGCTTTGCGTCCCTTTTAATCTCCTCGCAATGTGGCAATGCGGGGAGCCACGCCGATACACGGCGAGAGATATAGAAAACAAAGTTTCCATTTGAGTCTAAGAGAGCGCGCAAGGAGATTAAGATGTACTTACATGTTCCAAGATGGCGCGACCTGTAGAAATAATTGAGTCCGTCAACTATGTTTGTGAATGCTTGCATTAATACCCAAGCTAACTCGCACAATGTAACTGACACTGGTGAAGGCTTGATGCTGAAACGCGTCTGTTAAACTTTGTGATTAAAATCTTCATGGTGTGAGCACCGACAACTTTGGTTCCACGAGTGCGGTTCTTTGGAAAACAAGTTCTAAAGCTGAGCGTTGTGTATATATATATTCACTGAAAAAACCATAGGTTATAGACCATATATAGTTAGGGATTAGCATTTACAAAACCTTATTTTATTTGCACAAAACCATTGAAATTCCATATATAGTTAGTTGCACTAACTATATATCGCGGACCCGCAATCCACTGCTAATGATGTCACATATTACATCATTCATGACATGGTCAGTGACATCACTTATGACATCACTGATGACATCTCAAATGACATCACTGATGACATCACTGATAACATCACTGATGACAACACCCAGTGACTGTATGTTTCTGTAAAGTTAAAATATGTCTTACATATTGAAGAATGAGTGGATGTATAAGTGTCTGGATAAAGGATTTAGTAGGTGAATGACTGACTGTATGAGAGAATGATTAAATGTGTCTCAGTGAGTGCATGGGTTAGTGATTAAAGTGTCTTAATTTGGCAATCATTATTTATGTTGTTCTGTAAACTGCTGCATGTTTAAATCAGTAGCTATATCTGTAACTATATGGGTTATTGAATGGTTGCCCAAGTATTTGTATGGGAGACTGAGTATGTGTGTGGGTGGCTGGGAGGTGTATAACTCTGTGCATAGATGTGTGAGCAGTTGATTCCCTAGGTGTATGGGTTCAAAAGTGCATGTAGAAACAGCTGTATGGACAGTTTACTGTGTGCATGAGTATATTGGTGAGTGAATGGATATCTCAGTGCTACATGTCAAAGTAAGTACATATGTAAAACACACTCCACGTGAGAGTTGACATATATAAATAACTGAACATAAGAGCCAGTGAATGTGAGAGTGGCTGTATGAATCATTGTGAACTTGTATCAAGGATTGTATAAGAGAGTAAATATGTGTTAGTATATGTTTGAATAAGTAAGGTGTGTATAACTGTATAGTTGAGGAAATGGAGATGTGATTGATTCTTTGCATGACTGACTAGGTGTGTGAGTAACTCCATGGATGTGTGACAGTCTGTGAGTGCCTGTTTACACTGAGTGTATCTAAGGTTATATTAGAGTCTGAAGATGTATTATCACATAAATGATATCATCAGTGATGTAATCAGTAATGTCAAATGAGATGTCAGTGATGTCATCAGTGATGTCATTTGAGATGTCATCAGTGATGTCATCAGTGATGTCATTTGAGATGTCGTCAGTGATGTCATCAGTGATGTCACTGACCATGTCATGAATGATGTAATATGTGACATCATTAGCAGTGGATTGCGGGTCCGCGATATATAGTTAGTGCAACTAACTATATATGGAATTTCAATGGTTTTGTGCAAATAAAATAAGGTTTTGTAAATGCTAATCCCTAACTATATATGGTCTATAACCTATGGTTTTTTCAGTGAATTTTCAAGGTTTTGTAAATGCAAATTCCTAACTATATATGGTCTATAACCTATGGTTTTTTCTGTGAATTGCATTGGTTTTTTAAAAGCTAATATCTATAGCTGTAAAATATATTCTTTATTAAGTGACGTATCACGTAGCCCGTGAGACGCCTCATGATGCATCGCATAACCGTGACGTATCGTCTCTGCAGCGCAAACCAAACCCAAAACGTAAGCGCGCCAGGACACGCTTAAAGATATATATATTTTTTTTTAACCTTAATTAGACAAAATCCACACGTGCACATATCACAAACGTTCAAAAAACACAATATGTCGGACTCCCATTACGCTGCCGGTTAGCTGCCCGGTTAACGTACCAGGAAGCACCTTTACCGCGAAAAATCGCAATTTTTTTTTTCTTTTGCCCCGCAGGGAACTTTAATAGCCCCCTCATCAATCCTAGGGTTTCAGGAGGGGTCTGCCTTACCCCTTTCATTCATTTACACCTTTTTTTTTCCACCTCTTGTCTCTCGATCCCACAGAGAGACAAGATGGCGGCCGCTCCAGACTGTTTACAATGTTAACAGCCAATCAGCTTCTCCTCAGACTCCCGTTACACTGCCGGTTAGCTTCCCGGTTAGCTGCCCGGTTAGCTGCCCGGTTCGCGTACCAAGACGCGTCTCTACGGCGAAAAAATCTGATTTTTTTTTTTTTTTTTTTTTGGCCCCGCGTGGCTTTATAATATCCCCCTCATCAATCCTAGGGGGTCAGAAGGGGTCTACCTTGCCCTCTTTCCTTCATTTCCCCCTTTGTTTTGGCCTCCTCTTGTCTCTCGATCCTACCGAGAGACAAGATGGCGGCCGCTCCGGACTGTTTACAATGTTGACAGCCAATCAGCTACTCCTCAGACTCCCGTTACACTGCCGGTTAGCTTCCCGGTTAGCTGCCCAGTTAGCTGCCCGGTTCGCGTACCAAGACGCGTCTCTACGGCGAAAAAATCAGATTTTTTTTTAACTTTTTTTTTGGCCCCGTGTGGCTTTATAATATCCCCCTCATCAATCCTAGGGGGTCAGAAGGGGTCTACCTTGCCCTCTTTCCTTCATTTCCCCCTTTGTTTTGGCCTCCTCTTGTCTCTCGATCCTGCCGAGAGACAAGATGGCGGCCGCTCCGGACTGTTTAGAATGTTGACAGACACCGGAGAGCCAATCAGCTTCGCATCGCAAAGTTCCGTTACGCGAAAAGTACGCGAACCGGAGCGCTGCCCGGAGCGCTGTTACAGATATATATCTTGTTTTAAACGTTAATTTCTCAAAATCCACTGAAGCACATATATTGAGACCTAGCAAAGGCACATCGGGCTAACAGTCCCTACAATTTTGCCAAGTTTCGTGCAAATCCATTCAGCAGTTCGAGCTAAAAGTGAGGCCAACCGCCCTATGGAAAAATGAATGGGAAAAATGCGTTTTGGGACCCCTCTTTTTTCTCGGCCCCCCCTTGACGACCCCCCCCCAAATTTTCAGGGGCTGCTCAGAAACAAAATGTGCCATTTTCCTGAAAATTTCAGCCAATTCCGTCCACAAACGCCAAAGTTATTAGACATAGAATTTTCAAAAGTTCCATAGAGAAAAAATCCTAACTATATATACCTACTGGCTATCGCCAGTAGGTAATATATATGTATATATATATATATATATATATATATATATATATATATATATATATATATATATATATAATGAAGGCTCTCCGGAGCTGAAACGTTATGGCGACCTGATACTGAGGTCCGGGTCAGTTCCTGAAAGTTGAGTACGAGAGTTGAATGCTCTAGCGTGATCGACGGATTCATATATATATGTATATATATATATATATATATATATATATATATATATATATATATATATATATATAAACAAAACTCCTCCAGAGAAGAGGCCGCAACAGGTGAATCTTTGGGGGACACCTTTATTCAGCAGACAAACAGCAATGGCGAATGCATTTCGTTTCAGCATATTCAGCCTTCCTCAGCGCCAACCGTCTTTGTGTGGTGAGCACGTCTTCCTCACATTTGTATGTCCTGCCTCAAACTGATGCAATGTAATCAGCTCCGCCCCTACGCTCACCTGTAGCAGTTCACTGAATGCCTTGAAACTGCAAGTCCCAGAATGCTGTGGGTAGACCAGGTAGGTAATGCAAGGGAAGTCAAAAGACTATGCGATATGCAGGGCATTCCGATGTGAGTGTCACCATACTTCCTGCAGGTATGAATGTCAAACAAAGAGCCCCCTCCGGTCCCCAACCGCATCACCCCCAGTGCAGGATTCCAATTAGCGGGTCAGAAACGGAAATCCAAGTATATAGTCCTGGGCATGAGTTCTACAGAAAGCATCTGCTCACATTCTGTAGCTGCTGGTTGTTTTTGTTTCATGCTAATATTTTCAACAAAGAAAAAGGTGCAGATGAATGACCCTATAAAACGCTTTGAGCAATTCCCGTGAGTCAAATCTCCATATCTTTTTATGTCCCTGGCCACCGCTCTCTCGTACGCATGCGTGCCATACCTGCTCCAGCATCAGTAACCATGATCGAGTTTCTTTACAATTCCAATCAGGAGTTGACTCCATATTCTATATCATCTATGCTGGGACCTATTAGAGGGCATTCTTCATACAGTGGCCATCTTCAGCTTACATTTGGACTACTCATTGATGCTGACAAAGCAGCGTGTGGTCTGAATTCACCACAGTTCATGATAAAATGATAGGGCAAGATTGCAGGAAAAGCGCCTTGAGACCCTCACAGGTGAGTATTTGCCCTTAACAAACACTGATTGATTGATTGAAGGCAAGTATTTGTTGTTTGCTGAATGTATGTTTTTCATCCTATTTCCTTAGCGTGAGAAGCATGCTTATGTATTAAACTGATGCAAGAGTGTATTTCGTTCTAAAATACAGGCTAAATGATGGACTTTCCAGTGTTTAGAAGAACGTGTAAATGTGTGCAAATTTCGCAAGATTTTGTGTGATTGGACGAAAGCAATTTGCACAATTTTTGCGCACAAGGATAAAGTGCAGAGCCCTGATGTACGCTGTAAATCCCAGGATTCGTGTTTGAAATGGCTCTGCTGATGTTGTCCCATCAGCTTCAGTCTGTCAGACCCACTCAAGGGTTGAGCAAGTATTTCTGTCAAACTGACCGAGAACATCAGGCTGGTCAGAGAAGACAGAGATTCCTCTGATGTAGCAGTAGGGCCAAGGTGCTTCCAGGCGCTTTCTAAGTCTAGCTTTTAAAGCATGCGTTTGGTTACAGAATAATGTCAGTCAATTGAACCCAAATATTGTAAATCACATTTTTTGTATTATTTTAGTTAGAGGTGTATACATCATTTGCCAGCCTCAAAGCCAGCCTCCTGTTCTTGGGTTGTCTGAGTGAGTCTGCCGGGCCGCAGGAGGTTTTGGTCTCAGTTCCTCATCGGTCTGTGTCACTGTGATAATTTAGCACGCTCCTCGACGAGTGGAATGTATTACAGTAATAATCCGCGTCGTCCTCCCCCAGGGCCCCGGTGATGAGCAGGTGACAGGTGTTCCTGGAGGGGTCCTTGGAGGCCGAGAACCGGGCGGGGACCCCGGAGCCCTGGCTCTTGTCAGTGTCAGACCTATAAAACAGCAGGAATCTGGGGGGGCTCCCGCGCCTCTGTTGGTACCAGAAGATGGCGTAAATGCTGATGCTGTCGCCGCTGCTCATAGCGCAGGGCAGTCTGGCCGTCTGTCCGGGGGTCACTAACATTGAGGCCGGCTGGGTCAGGGCAGGCAGGGACCAGGAACCTGCAACAAAATATGCAAAATAGGTTCTAAAACAGGTTCTTGTCACTACTAACATAGAAAAAGAATAAAGGCACAATTTACTCTTAATTGCGTAATAATCACGCACAAACAGAACTCTTGCTTACAGGCCCAGAGTGTGCTGAGCACAAGCAGCAGCTGTTCCCCAGACATGGTGCAGCGACTCAGAGCTCGACTTTGGCGAGGACAGATCTCTGGACGGGAGGACCCCCACCTCTTCCTTAAACCAGCGGCAGCGCTTCGGAGTGTCCCCTTTATGCAAATCCGCTCACAGCCCATTGGCTGGTGCACTTCCTTCCTCAGCCCTGTAAGGACCTGGCACACGCCCCACCCATCTCCCTCACATACCCCATCACTTTACTTTGTTTTTCTATAAAAGACTGAAGTTTAGCTATTAGCTATCAATAAAACAGCAGGTGTAGTGGCACCAGGGCCCAGAGGTCTAAACGGACCCTTTGCACCCCAATTATAGATGTTATTGTATTTACCAGCCGGGGATGGGGTACCTATTTTACATGCATGTATTGTGCCCACCGCACCCTCACAGTGCCACTGATGAAGATGCGATCTTATACAAACACGCAAGATGTAATATTCCATGTGGCCCTCTGCATTTCACTGCTACTGCGTGACAGACTTTGGCAACCCACAATAGTGCACATTAAGACATGAGTTTCAACTAATTGTGCAGGAAATGCTTCTCAGAGTTGCAGAGAAAAAAGAGCCAAATTTATAACGATTAAAAAACTAAATGTAATTTTACACATGTGTAGGGCGCACATTTCCGACCCTGCCTTCTACTCTGAATTATCAACTTTCAGAAAGAATACATGTAGACATCTGTCGGTAGTTCCCTGAAGATGAAAAGGAACTGCACTGAAGCAGAGGCAGTGATTGCCCCCAAACGCACTATCTACGGCCACAAAACTTCACACCTGCAGACTGTGATGTGGTCGCTGCTCTTACCTTTCTATGACTGGCACCCGAAGGGATAGCGGTGTCTCACCTGTTTCTTATGTAGGGTGGGATGTTAATTGGGTTGTTGGGGGTGGGGCTTTTCTTTCCAATAAAAGGGTCCTGGTGTGGCCAGGACGATGAACAGTCTTACCTGTGTGTGGTTGTGCTTACTTCCGACATAACATTACTGGTGACGAAAGTGTGATCCTGTGGCTCTTCTCCCGTTTGTTTCCGGTGTATCTGTGGAGCTGCGGCGCTCCTCTGTGGGCATTCGTATGCCGGCATACCATCTTGCCGTGCTGCTGTGCCCCTGAATTCTGCGGTCCCTCTGGACGGGTTACTGTGTCTGGTGAAGTTTATCTGGATCCCGTTTGCTTCCTGCCCGCTCCGGCTGTGTTTGGGAGTGTGGCCTGTGTTACGCGGCGTGCTGCAGTGTGCCGGCTGGCTCGTGGCAGTGACAGCGAGTCTGCTGTTTTTCCCAGCGCTGTCATCTCAGAGCTCCTAATGCGGAGAGGAGTGTTTCCTGAGCGTTTCGTGGCAGGAGCACTCTGTGGGACATTTGTAGCGGATTTTGGCGTTTGGCCCTGATATTGCTGATATTGTTGATATTGTTGTCAGCAGTGGACTACTTTTACAAAACAAAAAATAAAACCATTGAGGACATTGTGGTTGCTGTGGACATTGAGGCTATCCAGATCCAGATCTTTCAGTTCCCTGTGGATACCACCAGTTGGCTGCTGAGTGGTATTGGGTCACAAGTGTTGGCACAGTGATATATCCTTAAGGCGTTCATTATGACAACTATACCCCCAGTGGAACACTTTCTGTTGGATGGTCCACCATCTGCCCAGGTGGCCCGCTGGAAGGAGTGGGTGGAAAGTTTGGAGAATTATTTTGAGGCCATCGATCTAGTGGAGGAACGGAGGCGCCCGATGTTTCTGCATCATGGAGGGGCGGCATTTCATCGTCTGGGATGGTAGTGGTGGAAGATACTCCACATACTTATGACACCTTGAAACAAGCTCTGACTGCCAATTTTGAGCCCCTTGCTAACCCTGATTATGAACGATTCCTTTTTACGCCAGGCTAGGCAGCTGCCTGATGAATCTGTGGACATTTTCTTCGCTCGTTTACGTACTTTGGCCAGTACCTGTCGATTGCCTGATGCTGCAGACGAAATTAGGGCCCAATTTATACAAGGCTGGTATTCTAGTAAACTTCGTGAAGCAATACTCCAGGTGCCAAATATGCCTATGGCTGACATGTTGACTCGTGGCAGATCCAAGGAGCTTTCAAAGGTTAGGGCAACTCATATGGATGCTGCCCTTCAACATGCCACGAAGGCGGAGCCGGTGAATGCTGTTTCAGTCAGGGTTCCTGACAAGCAGAAGATGCTGCACCAAGGTAAAATGGAACAACCCCGGACTTGTTATGGTTGTGGGGGTTTGTTTCCTCATAAGGGGACTTGTCCTGCAGTCTGGAAGCGGTGCTCTAACTGCAATAAAGTGAACCACTTTGCAAATGTGTGTCATTCTGCTCCTGCTCTAGGGTCTGTTCCTTCGTCGTTCGCCCAGGTGTACTCAGCTGCTCCATTGTTGGCGGAAGGAGACATGGATGACGATGAGGAGACTGCACATGTTCTAAATGACTTGCAACCTAGGGGTGCTGTACGGAGAGATCTACCCAAATGCTTTGTACCGGTGAACGGTCATTCGGTGCCTGCTTCGATCGATGCAGGGCTTCCATTAATGTGATGGCTGAGTCCATGATGATGGGACTGCCAACTATCCCTGTTTTGAGTGGGACTTCCACTAAAGTTTTTGCTTTTGGAGCTCGTCAACCCCTTCCATTGGCTGGTGTTTTTACTGCTGAATTTTCACATGGTTCTCATGTCGTGAAAATGCTGTTTTATGTTACAAAGAGTGGTCAAGGAATGTTGCTGAGTTGCCAGACAGCCGGAAGATTGCACTTGGTGGTTTTTGTATTGGCCATACATAAATGTACTGTTGATGACTTGCTGGTTCAGTTTTTACCGTTATTCAATGGCATAGGCTGTCTGAAAAAACGGATGATCAAGCTGCATATTGATGAGTCTATCCAACCTGTGGCGTTAGATCACAGGAGGGTGGCTTTTCATCTTCGGCCGAAGGTGGAGGCAGAATTGGCAAAGCTGGAGGAGGCTGATATTATTGAAAAGGTGGAGGGCCCGACTCCCTGGTCGTCACCTATAGTTATTGCTCTTAAACCTAAGCAACCTGGGGAAGTCCGTATTTGCGTGGACATGCGTATGCCTAATCTGGCGATTAAATGCAAGCGGCACCTCACCCCTACTGTTGATGATATCGTGGTGGAAGTAAGCGGGTCTAGGAGGTTTTCCAAAATGGATCTCCATGCTGGTTAACACCAGTTGATGCTTGACCCTGCTTCCCGAGTGATCAACACGTTTTCAACGCATGTGGGTTTACGACGATATAAACGCTTGAGCTTTGGCATTTCCAGTGCTGCGGATGTTTTCCAGGATACGATTTGTGGGGTTTTGTTTGGACTGGATGGCGTAATATGTCAGCGCTGTTATTCTGGTGCATGCCCCTACCTTGGATGGACATCTTAGTCACCTTAAAGGTGTGTTTCGGAGATTGCTAGATCATGGCCTAACCCTACATAAGGAGAAATGTGAATTTTTGAAAACAGACATTTCGTTCTTTGGTTATCGTTTTTCACAAGATGGTGTGTCTCCTGATCCTCTGAAAGTGTGTGACATTCAAACTGCCTCTGCTCCTGTTAACCTGTCTGGAGTAAGGTGCTTCATGGGAATGGTCAACTACTGCGGCCGCTTCATTCGTGGTTTGTCTGGTTTAACGGCTCCTTTACGAGAACTCACTAAATCCTATGTTACCTGGGACTTGGGTCCGGAGCAGGAATCTGCCTTTCAAGCTATCAAACAGGCCCTATCCGCTGATACTACTTTGGTGTACTTAAACCCGTTGCTGGACTCTGAGCTTTCCGTGGATGCAAGTCCAGGCGGCTTGGGAGCTGTACTTTCCCAGCGGCAGAGGAATGGTGAGTTGGCTCCAGTGGCGTATGCTAGTGGTGCTTTGACTGCCACTGAACAGTGATATTCTCACATCGTGAAGGAGGCCATTGCAGTACATTGGGGTTACTATCATTTTCATTTGTATTTGTATGGCCAGCCTTTTGTTGTGCATACTGACCATAAGCCACTCATTCCTTTGTTTATGGGTTCATCTTCAAAACCCTCTCCCCGCATTGAAAAGTGGATTTTACAGCTGCAGGATTACTGTTTTACAGTAGTCTTTCATTCTGGGGTTTTGAATCCCGCTGATTATCTTTCCCGGCATTTTCGTCCGGCTACTCTTGCAGAGGAAAATGATGCAGAGGATGTTGAGGAATATGTGTGGCTGGTGGTGGAGCGTTCCAGGCCTGTCCCTTTTTCATTGGAGAAGATTGTGGATTCAACGGCTCAGGATGGGTGTCATCAACTATGCGTGTCCGCTGTTGGTACTGGGAAGTGGAATGAGATCATGAGTTCCGCCAAAAGTCATACTGAGGATGCTAGATCTACCTTGGCGTCTCTCTTTCAGGTGCGGGATGAACTGGTTTGTTCCCCGGAGGGGTGTCTCATGAGAGGTCCACGGTTGGTGATTCCTGCCTGCCTTCAACAGCGTGTGGTGGATTTGGCTCACTTGGTTCATCAAGGGGTTGTAAAAACCAAGTCCCGTTTGAGATCTAAGGTATGGTTTCCTGGATTGGACGCTCTGGTGGAGAATACAGTGTTGGGTTGTGCGCTGTGTCAGGCGGCTTGGGGTGGGGATGCTCCAGCTCCCATCATCACAGAAGGCATCGCCTCATTCCCTTGGCAGAGGGTAAGTGCTGATTTTGGATGTTTACCTGATGGGCGACATATGCTGGTGGTGATTGATGACTTTTCTAAATATCCTGAAGTGGAAATAACGGACACTACCACAGCATGTCACACTGTACCGCTGTTTGATAAAATCATAACGATACATGGTTTGATTTCTGAATTGCGCACTGATAATGGACCTCCTTTTTCTAGCCATGAGTTCTCGACTTATCTGCAAGCCAGGGGCATTGTCCATCATAAAGTCACCCCTTTATGGCCACAGGCCAATGGAGAGTAAGCATGGGTGCAAAATCCGTTCCGCTCGCTGATTTTGCGTTTTTTTGGCAAATTCGCGATCCGCGAATTCCCGCGAATTTGCCAAAAATTCGCGAATCCGCGAGCAGAACGGATCCGGGGGGCAAAAGTTCAAACTTCAAGCTTGTAACTATTTTAGAATGGCGCAGGCAAGTTGCCAGTACCATTCTAAAATAGTTACTAAGTTAGCTTCAACAGGAAACACTAACAGATAAAATGCAGGTGCTCAAGCACCTGCTTTATTTGATCTATTAGTGCTTCCTGATGAAGCTAACTTAGTAACTATTTTAGAATGACGCTGGCAGCTTGCTGGCACCATTATAAAATAAAACAGGAGTGGGGCAGAGAGCAGAAGGTCACAGAGTGGGGCAGAGGGCAGAAGGGCATAGCAACAAGTGGGGCAGAGGGCAGAAGGACACAACAATGAGTCGGGCAGAGGGCAGAAGGGCATAACAACGAGTGGGGCAGGGGGCAGAATGGCACAAAAACGAGTGAGGCAGAGGGCAGAAGGGCACAAAAAACGAGAGGGTGGCAGTGATGAACCAGAGGGCGCATCGCGGTCTTGCACAAAAAAAAACCCCAGCGAACACGCAAAGCGCCCTGCGAACACGCCAAGCGCCCCGCGAACACGCAAAAATAAAAAAATCCACAAATTCGCGAATTTTGCGGATCGTGAATTTGTAAATCCGCAAAATCACGGATCGCGAATTTGCAAAAGTCGCCTATGCTTAATGGAGAGGCAGAATGTTTTATGCGTACCCTTAACAAAGCTATTAGGATTGCCATCACTGATAGTCAGGATCTGGACTGTGCTATATTTATGTTTTTGAAGGAATATCGGATGACTCCTCATTCAACTACAAAAGTCAGTCCGATGTCCTTAGGCATGAATCGTCCTATAAGTGATTTTGTGCCTCTAATGGAGACGGTTCCCGCGAGCTATGCTGTTGTGGCTGGGGAGCTGAAGAATCGGCAAGCGATGAATGTTAAAGTGGCATTCAGGATTGGGGCTAAGCCCCTGACTATCTCTGTTGGTGATATTGTAATGGTGAAGAATCGGCACCGTAGGGGGAAGTTTAGTTTGCCTTTTTAGCCTGAGCCTTGGGTTGTACAGTCCGTTCACATGACAAAGGTTATTGCTGTGAGGGATGTGTTGATCATTTCACAGAATATGTCTTTATTTAAATTGTACCATTCTCCTGTTACTGTTCAAAAGTATGGACATGTGGTAACATCTGATGCTGACTCTGTAGGTTCAGACGACAGATTTGATGACATGGGTTCAATGCCTCCTTTTTTTCCACTGGCGGAGAACGTGGCACCTGGACAGTACGGTGGATCTCCATCTATGTCACCGTCAGGTGAGGAGTCTGAGACCATTCTTATGTCTTCCCCAAGTGAATGTATGATACCCGAGTCTGACTATCAACGACGGGGTGTGGGGCGATATCAGTTACGGCCATGTCCTGCTCGATCCACTCGTTTGAAGAATTATGAAACATGTTTGAAATGAATTTGTGTTTTTTGTTTTTTTTGTTGAATTTGTAGAGGATTGTGATGCGGTTGCTGCTCTTATCTTTCTATGACTGGAACCCAAAGGGATAGCGGTGTCTCACCTGTTTCTTATGTAGGGTGGGATGTTAATTAGTTTGTTGGGGGTGGGGCTTTTCTCCCCAATAAAAGGGTCCTGGTGTGGCCAGGATGATGAACACTCTTACCTGTGTGTGATTGTGCTTACTTCCAACATAACACAGACAAGCTGGCATGTGGCATGACGTCACCCACAGGGTGAATGAATTAGGCTGAGAGGTTCACCCATGAGAGAGATAATTAAAGAAGCGTCAAGAGGCATGAGTAGTAGGAAGTGATACCTTCCCTTCAAACTCTGGCCTACAATTTGACAGCTCCGGCCAGGAAATGGCTGGCAGGAAATTTGACAGCTCTGGCTGGAAACCCAGGCCTTAAATCTGACAGGGCCTGGGCGCAGGCTGTTGGCCTTAAACAGGCCTGGTTTTAAAAGAGGGGTGACCTGTAGGGATATTCTCACGAAGTAACAGGTACGGTTGCAAAACATGAGGTAATTTGAATTTGAATTTTAACATATTTGTAGAGCGCGCTTATACCGAGACGGTTTCATGGCGCTAGGTAGCATTGATTCAGTGGACAGGGACAGAGACTAGACTGCAAGGGATCTGGAGAACAGGAAGGTCTTGAGATGTTTGCGGAATTCCGCATAGGAGGTAGAGGCTCTGAGGGCAGAAGGGAGAGAGTTCCAAAAAGATGGAGCTAGGACCGCAAATCTTGTCCCTCCGGACCTCTTCTTCCTGAAGCGGGGAATTGTCAGGAGGGCCTGGTGAGATGAGCGGAGCTCTCTGGCCGGAAGGTAGGGTGAAATGACATCACAGAGGAAGGCAGGGGCAGTCCCTGACCTAGCCTGATAAGTCATGCAGCCCAGTTTGAAGAGAGCCCTCTCCTTCACCGGTAGCCAATGCAAGGATTGTAGCAACGGGGTAGCATGGTGAAATTTGGGGAGTCCGTAAATCAGGCGGGCAGCCTGATTTTGAATCTGTTGAAGGCGACGGATCAGGTAGTCTGGGGCGCCGTTGTAGACCACATTCCCATAGTCAAGGCGCGATAGCACCATGGCCATGAGGATAAGCTTAAGGGCGGGAACAGAAAAAAAGCGGGACACCTTGCGGATAGTGCGAAGTGAAAAGAAACAGGAGGACACCACTGAGTGAACCTGCGTGTGAAGGGAGAGCTGGGAATTGATGAAGATGCCCAGGGTTTTGACCTTTGGAACTGGGAGGGGAGGGGAACCAAGTGAGTCTGGCCAAAAAGACGGGGACCAGAGACTGCAACCACTCCCGGTCAAAACCAGTTCGGTTTTGTCGGGATTTAGTTTAAGGTGGTTGCAGTTCATCCAATCTTGGATGAAGAGCACCACCCTCTGGAAGTTCTGAGCAGAGGAGGGAGAATGGGAAAGGTTAAAAATAAGTTGGAGGTCGTCGGCGTAATTGAACACCGAGACCTCCATCTGCTGTAAAGAAAAGATAAGGGGTGAGATGTATAAATTAAATAGCAGGGGGGACAAAGAGGAGCCCTGGGGAACGCCGCATGTCACTCTACGAGGAGGGGCAGCAAAGTCGGCCAGATGGACAGCCTGCTCCCTGTCCGTTAGGAAGGACCGGAGCCAGGCGTGAGCCGTGCCCCCAATGCCCGCCGCCTCGACACGGGTCAGCAGGATGTCATGGTCCACCGTGTCGAACGCGGCGGACAGATCTAAGAGGACCAGGGCCTGAGGGAGGCAGATGTCAATGCCCTCCCTCAGTTTGTCCATCACCGAAACTACCACCTTCTCGGTTGAGTGCAGCGGGCGAAAACCTGCCTGACAGGAGGAGAGGCGGCCAGTGGACTCCACAAAGGAGCTCAGGGTCGCGGTAATATGAGCCTCTGAGACCTTTGCTAAGTAAGGGAGAAGGGAAATGGGACGATAGTTAGCGGGCAGAGATGGATCGGCCCCTGCCTTTTTCAGAATTGGAATGATGACTGCTGATTTATGGGCGTTTGGGACAGTGCCAGTTGTAAGGGAGTGGTTAATTAATGTGAGTGGAGGGGAATGACAGCTGGAGAAGATCTCTTTCAGGGCAAAAGCCGGGCCGATGTCCTGGGGTGAGCCCGATTTTACCCGGGCCAGTAAGGGGAGAAGGGTTTCTCGAGTCAAAAGGGGAAGCTGAGTGAGGAGTGGAGCAGCGGGAGGCGGGGGAGCAGTGGACGGTGCCGGGAGTGAGGGAGGGATGTTGGCTTTAATGAGGGCTACCTTCTCGACAAAGAAGGAGTTGAGGGAATTGCAGAGTGATTGAGACGGAGGAATTTTAGGAATCACCCTGTCGGAGGCAGCGAGCTCGTGTACCGTGGCGAAAATTTCCTTAGATTGATTTTCCGCTGCCAGAATTCTGCCAGAAAAGTACTCAGTTTTAGCTTTTAGTATGTCCCTTTTGTAATCATTGAGTACCAGGCAGTACTTTGCTCTAAGAAGGGTATATGTTTAAAAGTGCATAGGAAAGTGTGTGCATATAGGCTGGAAATGTCTGTTCATGTTTAAAACTGGTGGTGTGTATGTGTTTAAAAGTGTATAGGAAAGTGTGTGCATGTAGGGTGGAAATGTCTGCATGTTTAAAACTGGGGGGTTGCAGACAGTTGCAGGCTGAACAGCTGCGGGGCAGTCCTGAGTCCCCAGCCCAGGGTGTGGGAGGTGTTTTTTATGTTTGAAAAAAGGGTCTTTCTGTAGAAGCAACTGATTGCAACAGGGGAGCTTTTAAAATGTAGTTGGTGGGAAACACATAGGCTGTTTTAAAAAGCACAAACCATGTTCACTTTTCCCAGGGAGGCTTGGGCCTGTTATAAAATAATAAACCACAGCCACCCTGAGCTTTGAGATGCTGAAAAAGACAGATGTCGTGTAGAGGCAAAGCTTCCCATGAGAACCTGAAACAGGGTGCCAACTGTTAGGATGTAATTCACACAACCCCAAAGCCCCTGGTCCCAAACTTGACAGCTCTATCAGGAAAGATGACAAGTTTGGGCTTAGGCCCAAACTTGATGGCTCTGGCTGGAAAGATGACAGTTTAGGCCCAAACTTGATGACTCTGGCTGGAAAGATGACATGTGATGGGTTTAGTGCTGGGACAAGAGCCTGTTCCCGGGGGTCCCTACTTCCCAGGAGCAGGACCAAACAGCTTTAATATATGAGGCCCATTATAAAAATGTCCAGAAGATTTAGATATGTTTGCGAAGGCCATCCCAGCACCAGTGATAACCCTACTGTTCCCAAGATAGGCCAAGAATGTAAGTAACAGATGTATACAGCATAAACTGTACAAGGATAGAAAAAAAGTTCACGTCCAAAGACCCCCATGACATTGTTCTAAACTCCCTCAAGTCATAAAGGGTGTGGGGGCTTCTAATTAGCATGCATGAACAGGTATAAAAAGGCCCCTTAAGGAACACTGTCAAACACCCATTCAAAAAACCTCCAGAAGCGTGTGGCGTGGATTGCTTTTGCTGCACCTTGTGGACTCCTTCACCAACAACCAAGTCAAGAAACCTTTGGGATTGTCTGGCCTGGATTGTTTTGCTGCACTTTGAGGATTTCTGCACCAACAAGCCCTTCAACACCCTTGGGGAGCGAGTGGATTGTCTTGGAGGCACAGCGCCAACCCTTGGATCTTAAGGCAAGAATGGACATGAGCAACTTCTCCCAAATTGAAGCCGCTTATGACAATTTAAGGAAGGTAAATAAAGCATGGCGCAAGGATGTATGTGTATGTGGTATTTAAAGTATACAAAACAGTAGTTTTGAAAATGCTAAATAGTACTTTGTAAACTGTTAATGTTTAAGGCGTTGCAACATGTTTAATGTGAATAATGGTGCCAATGAAGTTTTTTACAAGACGTGAAATGTAAATGTATTTAAAATGAATAAAGGCGTTGTTGAAGGTTTGAGTTTAAAGCTATGTGTGTATGTATTTAATGTTAATAGAGGAGGTGTTGTTGGGCTGGCGCAGAGTTTGCAGGGTTTGTATTTAAGGGGCATAATGTTGTAGGCCTTAGGAGGGTACATGCAGAGGGGGAAACGTTTATTTTACAGAGCATAGAAACATTTTACCAGGATGCTGAACATTTAATGCTAATAAATGTTAAAGGCTTTGAGGTGATGGTATTGCAAGCTTACCAGAGGGTCTTTAAATAATATACATTGCATACAATTTCAAAATAAATAAAGCATTATTGTACTCACCAAACCGTTGTTTTGAGGGTCAGAAGTATGGGTCTGGATCCTTAAAGGAGCCTGCATGGTGGTCCTTCAGTATGCGTGGAGCTGCTCTGAGGGGGCTCTGGGGGGTGGCTCCATGGTCCTGGGTTTAGGGGTATGAGGCCCTTTTTAAATAAGCCCCGAGCCCGCTTCTCCAAGGCGCTGCTCTGGGGGCCCCTGGGGCCTTCAGGGGCTCCAGGGCCCGTGTGCCTCATTTGCCGCTTTTTTAAAAATGACCCGAGCCCGCTTCTCCATGGCGCTGCTCGGGGTGAGGGTGCTGGGGCTCCGGTGTTCGGGGGGCTCCGGGGCTCTTGTGCCGAGTTTTGCTGCTTTTTTAAAAAGAAAATGACCCCGAGCCCGCTTGCTGATGGCGCTGCTCGGGGGTGTTAGGGCTCTGGTGTTCGTGGGGCTCCAGGGCCCTTGTGCCGAGTATTGCCGCTTTTAAAAAAAAAAAAAAAATGACCCCCGAGCCCGCTTGTGGTAGGCGCTGCTCAGGGTGAGGGTGCTGGGGCTCCGGTGTTCTCTGGGCTCCGGGGCCCTTGTGCCGAGTTTTGCCTCCTTTTTTTAAAAATAAAATCGCCCGAGCCCGCTTCTCCGTGGCGCTGCTCAGGGTTGTTAGGGCTCCGGTGTTCTCTGGGCTCCATCGTCCCAGGGGCGCTAAGTTGGTTTTAAAATTACCCCCGAGCCCGCTTCAGCAAGGCGCTGCCCAGGGGGGGGGGGGGGTGGGGGGGGGGGTGATTCCGGTGCTGGTGTTCTCTCTGACTTAGGGTCCAGGGGCATTTCCAAGGAGCCCACGTGGATCCCTACTGCCTCGAGGCATGGCGGCGGGGAGGCTTCTCTGGGGCTGTGGTGCAATGCCCGCCCCCCTCCAGTGATGTCAGCAGATCGTCACTGAAGGGGCGGGCCTTGCCCTACAGTCCCGGTGTGTGTTTGTTTTTTATTTTTTATTTAGCGCAAACTTTACCCTAAAGTGTCAGAGGCTTCACAATAGGAACAGAAAATTACCAGTGAACAAATTACAAAAGCAGACGATAAGTTACACAGGGTAAAAGTGACACTTGGGAGCAAAACAAAATACATGAGGTAGCAAGCGGCATTACAGGCTGCAAAAAAATGACATTTACGAGCAAATAAAATACATGAGGTAGCAAACGGTGCATTAATGGTGGAAAAAAAGTGAAATGTGTGCCGGGTACAAAATTGTACAAAGTATCAGTAGAGGTATAATACTACACTAAATGGCAGACACTCAAGCATAAGAATAAGCGCTATGAAGGCAATTGTGGCGCTGGCGCAAGTATCAAAAGCATGCCAAATGTAAGAGGGCACAAGCAGGGTGTTACAAGAGAAAAGTGGCATGTACATGTTACAAAAGAGGGCCCAGCACGTATGCGCACTGGTTGCATGGTAGGATGTTGGTTGTACATTAAGTAATTTACCCAGAAGCACAGGATATGGCGCAGGGTGTTTCTATTTATTTTAAAATGTCTGATAACGCTATCCCCAAGGTGCATAACTATTACAATACATGCTTTTGCGCTGTACAGTCACCCCTTTTTTAAACATATGTTTTTATTTTTTTTTATTTTTTTTATTTTATTTGGAGTCAAAAACACATCACAGAAAAAGAAGGATTTTTAAAAGTACATATTTTGATCATTCAGGACACAGGCTTAATAATTAATTCTCATATTCTTTAAATACAAAAGACAAATACTCATTCCAAACATACATTAGATAAATAGTTAATACTTCTAAAATGGAAAAGCTCATGTAAAATCATCAGAATATAAATATATAGGAGGGGGAGACAGGGTGTATAATTATATTTCCAATATTAATAGACAACCAAATATGCAGATTTAACAATTCATACATTTTTTACATGAGTCTCCCTCCAATTGGTTACTGGGGACCAGAACCTTCTTCCGAAGTCCCGTACTTTCCCCCTCTTATACTCATATAGGCAGATCTCAATATTGTGTATACCAAGGAGTCTAGATAGCCACATATGATAGGATGGTGCAACTGTGTCCTTCCACCCCGCAGAGATCAAGATCCTAAGAACAGCAACAGAAATAAATACCAATGCTTCTTCTTCCTTGCCCAAATTTAAATTCGAATCTGTGCCCAAAATCATCAGGGTAGGGGATAGATCAATCTTATGACCTAGCAGCCCCTCCCATAGTTTTTCAATCTCTTTTTTCACTGGTGTCAAGAGAGTGCAAGAGAAGAACATATGCAGTAGATCTGCTTGAGCCCCCCCACATCTTGGGCAATTATCATCCACTCTAGCCCCCCATGTGTGTAATTTTGCCGGGGTATGGTATAGGTTAAATACCGTTTTATAGTGTTGAGCTCTTAGGTTTGTAGCTCTGAATATTCTTTTATTCAATTCTATAGCCTGGTCAACATCTAATTTGTTAGACCATGCACCCTCTGTTTTATCAACATCATCCTTGATCTCAGCCCGAAGGATGTTGTATAGAGGCTTGATTTTACTGCATCCTTTGGACAGTGCTTCCAAGAGGGGACTATTTTCAGGGGGAGGTGGTTTTGGTTTAATGGACTTCAGGGAACGGTCAACCTGGGTATAGGCGAACCAGTGATTATCAGTAATACCGTGCCTCCTTTGTAATGCCTCAAAACTCATAAATCCTTCTACATCCATTATGTCTCGTAGTGTATTAATGCCCAGTTCACTCCAAGTTTTCAAAGCCCTTCCAATCCCAAGCCTTGAAAAAAGGCTGAATCTGTAGATGTGGATATAAGCATTAATTTTGGGGCTATTACACAGTTTTCTACTGGCCTTCCATACACTCCAAGCGCTATCAATAATCTTGTATCTTGCTTTTTTATAAAATCTTCGATCTACTTCACATAACATGATACCGGTAGCCTTTCTTCCCAATAATAATTCATAGATGGAGGGGGGTTGATATACTTCGGGTCTAACATTGTCAATGTTAACATCTAATTGAAATAGTATTTTCATTTGTATTAAAAGACAGGTCCAGTGGTATAGCCTTAAGTTGGGGAGATCCAAGCCCCCCCTTTCCCGCTGGAGAGATAAAAGACTTGTTGACCTTCTTACTTTGCAATATTGCCAAATAAATTTGATGAAGACCGATTCCAGTTTTGACATTGTTCTTTCCTCAATAAATAGTGGTATGGCTCTAAAGAGATATAAAAGCTTCGGGAACATCGTCATCTTGACTGCATTTATCCTGCCAATAAAAGAGAGGTGTAGTCCATCCCATCTTTTTAGGTCCATCTCTATTGATTTTATCAGTGGTAAATAATTACCTTCCACTATTTTCTCTACAGAAGCATGAATTGTGACCCCCAAATATACTGCTGCATCCACGTATCTAGAATCTGCCTTTACCACATTCCCTGTGCATATTATCTGAGTCTTTGCTTCGTTTAATAGGTAACCTGACTTGGAGCCAAATTGTTTTGTCAGATCGACCAACGTTGACATTGCTTGTTGGGGATCCTCCGTAAAAACGGCCAAATCATCGGCATAGGCTAGTATAGTATTTTATTTTCAAATCCATTTATTACCACCGGTTTTAACCTAGGACATCCCAGAATTGCCTGAATAAGTGGGTCAATATATAGGGAGAAAAGAATAGGGGAACATGGGCATCCTTGCCGGGTTCCTCTTTTAATGTTAAAAGTATCAGATTTCTCACCCATGACCGTGACTCTTGCCACAGGATTAAGATACATAGCTTTTAGAGCTCCGATAATTTTTTGCCCGAAACCTCTCCCTATCAAGATTTCCCACAGATAGCTCCACACCACACGGTCGAAAGCCTTTTCCGCGTCTAGCAGGATCATGGCGACTTTCCCCCCCGTGACAGCATGGGCGTCAAATATAGCTATTGCTCTGCTTGTATGATCGGTAGTGCCTCGTCCAGGAACAAACCCATGCTGCCACGGAGAGACCAGATCGCCAATGACCCTGCCCATTCTAGAGGCCCATATTTTGGAATAAAGCCTGGTATCGGAATTGATCAAGGATATCGGCCTATATGACCCCGGATTCTCGCTGGGTTTCCCTTTTTTGTGGAAGATAATGATGTTTGTCTCTTTCCAAGATTCCGGGGTTTCTCCCTTGTATACTATCCCATTAAAGAGGTCAGCTAATAGGGTTATGATTTCGGATTCAATACATTTGTATACTTCCAAGGGGAGGCCATCCGGGCCGGCAGCCTTCCCTGGAGCCAACTCCTGAAGGGCAGTTTTAACTTCCAGTTCGGTATTATCTCTGTCCAGTTCCTCTTGAAGGGAGGGATCAAGACGGGGACCAGAGTCTTCTAAGTTCGTATAATGCCCCCCGATCATTGTTTCTTCGTCATATAATTTTTTATAAAAGTCTCTAAAAACACGGAGGATGTCTGTTGTTTCTGTGTACTCTCTACCCCTTTCTTCTATCTTTTTAATAGTGTTTTCTGACCGTTCCTGCCTAAGTCGCAGGGCTAAGGCTCTGCCGGCGTGTTCTCCAGTTTCAAATCGGCTGGATCTTGTAGCCTGATATTCACCCATCGCTTTCTGAGTGGAGATTTTCTGGAGATCTGCCTTGATTGCCATAAGTACTTTATGGCTGCTGCTACCGTCTCCCCCTGATGCAATGACTTTCACATGCTCTTCCTCGAAATTCATGAGTCTATCAAGTAATTTTTCTTCTTCTTTTCTATCATCGTTTCTTATTTTGGTCGAATAGCTAATAGTTTCTCCCCTCAAAGCCGCTTTAAAACAATCCCACACTATGTTCCTGGTAGAACTATATCTATTGGCCGAGAAAAAGTCATCTGCCCAGCTCTTAATATGGGCAGTAAATCTGGGATCCTCCAGTAATCTCCTCTCAAAAGACCATGGTGGTCTATTTGTTCTATGGTAGCTCCTTTGATAGGTTATTACTAAGGGGTTATGGTCAGATAGTATTCTTGGTAGTTTAGTAATGGTCACCTTATTTATCTCTGGTGTAGAGATGAACAAATAATCCAGTTTAGAATGCTTCTGAGCAGGATTGGAGAAATATGTGAAACCAGAGTTATTAGGCTCCTTGACCCCCCAAATGTCCACTAGATCTATTGATTCTTTCAAGGATTTGATTGCCCTGTAAACTCGTGGTTTTCGACCAATATATTTGACATTATTCTCCCAGCTAGCAGAGATATTTAGATCCCTACATATTATTACAGGTACAGCCCAACCTGCAAGTTCAATCTCTAAAAAATCAAAGATTTCTGGGTCGTCGCCATTCGATCCATAAATTACACAAATGGTAAATCCTAACTCCAGCTCGGCAATCACCCATCTGCCATAGCTATCAGCTTTTACCTTCTTAACCCCCCCCCCCAAGGTTTTCTTTATCAGAATAGCCACCCCTCTGACCATTGAGGTTTGTAGTGAGCACGCAACCAGATCAAATCCATTTATTGACATGAGGTTTTGTTTTGCCCATGGGAGGTGCGTTTCTTGGAGGCATAACACATCAATTTTATTGAATTTGACAAAATGGTTCATCCTTTGTCTTTTCCTCCAGTCGTTTAGCCCTTCGATATTCAATGTACATATTTTAATGTCTGACATCTTTATTTCGAATTTGACCTTTTGTCATCTTCTCCCTCTTAGATTTGGTAATATCTTTCGACTGAATTAAGTAGTTCCTGTGTCCTAATATGATCTTGGCCATAGTGATGCATCCTGAACTCCATTTTATGTCTTTTTTCATTTTTTTTACCCCCCGAAGCCCACCCACCACACCCAACCCCCTCTTCCTCCCACCGCCCCCCTCCCTGTCCACCCAGCACACCCACCCACACTGTGAGGCGCACAACACTTGTTTGTGCGTGTGATGATCATGCAGTTGCAAATGAGGATACCAAAATACCATACTTAGTTACAATAAGGTTACACCCGGGAAAAAGAAAATAAGAACAACTACCATAGTTGTGACAAAACCAGCTTAAACACCTCCTAGCCAAGCTGACCACACATGAGGAATCCACACATTACATTCCCTTTTTTCGTTCTGACCGTTTACTATTATTTGTCTAGGCTATCCAAATATTCTTTTGCCTTGATCTCAGATGAGAAATATAAAGTTTCCCTTCATTAATAACCTTAAGCTGGGCCGGATTTATTAGGAAGGCTTGAAGTTTCTTCTCTTGAAAAGGCTTTATTAGCCCTCTTAACCGCCAGCGTCTTTCCACTGTCACGTGGCAAAAATCAGGGCGGACAAAGAAAGAAACACCATTGCAGTTCTTCTTTGCATCTGGTCTTGCCCTTTCCGAGATTGCCTGACGTAGTACAAAGTTCCCCAGAAAAATAAGCACTGCCCTGGGTTTATCTCCTTCTTTAGTATTTTTACTTATTTTGAAGGGAATACGGTGGACTCTCTGTATCTCTTTGGTCCAATCCCATCCGGGCAATTCGGGGAAAGCCTGTTGGAAAAGTTTCACGATATATGCTCGGATGTCTGACCCTTCTCTTCCCTCCGGAATTCCTAGGACTCTAAGGTTATTCCTTCGGAGACGATTCTCCATCTCCTCCAGCTTCCATTGCATGTCTATAACTTGGGAGCATTGAGCCTCGACTTTAACCGTAGCAGCTGCCATCTCACCCTCTCCTCTAGATTCGACACTCTATCCCCAGTGGTGGCGCATGCCTTGGAGAGCTTTCTCACTACCCCCTGCATTTTTCTCATGGCAGCCTGTGATTTTCTACTATCTTGGCGTGTCTCCTCGCGGTGTGCCAATATTTCCTGATGGATTGTCTCAAGTAGTGACATTTGAGTTTGTTCTAGATGAGGGCTTCCTAGTAGCGGTTGTGTGGAGGAATGATCCCAGGTGAGCTCCTGATGCTCCTGGTATTCCATCTCTTGACTCCAGTCAGCTTTTTTTTCCCTCAAGGCTGTGGTCGGGATATTATCCTCCAAATCTGTGTCCGTCTCCACACAGGAGCTACGTTCCTCATCCTCATCAGACCATTCTCCTCCGTCGGAGACTGAAAAGAATGCCTCGCTGGGGTCATTTTCTTTATCGCCGCCTCCCCCTCCTATAGCGCCATTTAGTATTGTTTCATCTTTAGTAGTAAGGGGGATTAGGGGTTCAGATAATGCTCCATCTGCATTACTGGTGTCTCCCCAAGTGAATTGGGTGCTTGTGTCCAGCTCCTGTGCCTCAATTATAGCATCACCGTTTTTATTTAATATAGGGGCTGGAATTAAACCCGCTGCCTTGGTTACATTCTCAGCTTCATTCTCAACTTCATTTATCTCAATAGTCTCAATCTCCATTAATGTTCCTGTTGTTGATAATGGGGTTGGTATTTGGGTCTTGGGGGAACCCAGCTGGTTTAAGTCATTTGTTACAAAAGAGGGCCCAGCACGTATGCGCACTGGTTGCATGGTAGGATGTTGGTTGTACATTAAGTCATTTACCCAGAAGCACAGGATATGGTGCAGGGTGTTTCTATTTATTTTAAAATGTCTGATAACGCTATCCCCAAGGTGCATAACTATTACAATACATGCTTTTACGCTGTACAGTTACCCCTTTTTTAAACATATGTTTTAGCACAGCACATGCAAAGCTTTTTAAAAAAAATGTGTGTTGTTGCAGCCACCCTTGTAAAATGTATACCTGAATTGCTTGAAGTTGTGATACGTGTGTTTAATAAATGCGCTTTTAAAACCGCTGCTTTCTTTTTTTTCTTTTTAATACAGATGCAAGACTCTGCAAAAGCAGCCGCTACCAATATACCCCCTGTGCTGGACACCCATGTAATAACTGGCAACGCCTTAGACCTGACAACCCCTCAGCCAGGTATATATATATATATATATATATATATATATATATATATATATATATATATATATATATATATATATATATATATATATATATATATATATATATATATATATATATATATATATATATATATATATATATATATATATATATATATATATATATATATATATGTTGTGTAGTTCTATGTAGTTTTGTACACCAATATCTCAGAAGTTCCCTTTTTTTTCTAATGTGGGTCTCATGTATGTATACTTTTACAGCTTATGATCCCGACCTACAACAAGTTTTTGAAGATCTTATGGTGTACCTCGAGGCTCAAGAAGCTCTGAACAGTGTGCAAAACACTTCAGTTCCCACATGTAAATAAAAAGACCCCTGTTATTTATTTAAACTGTCTAAGACGCTGGGGAGTTGGAGGGGTAGGCCCGAGTCCTGACCCTGAGGGTGTATAGGGGAACTCCTCAGAAAGATGACTAAGGCTGGGTATTATTTTTTCTTTACAGGCACCCCCACGTTATGTCCGGACGGCGGCGAGGTTCAAGAGGCGGCGCAACGTTCAAAAGAAAGCCCTTCTAAAGTGGGACCACCGTCAAAGAAAGGAGTTGCAAAAAGACCTCTATCAGGTGTGTTTGTTACAAAGGGTGTGAAAAGTACTAGCGGTGTTACAGACTCTCAAGCAGAAGGGTACAACGACTTGTAGCAATGCCTATATAAAAAGGTGGCTGTGTAGAACTTAGGATTGTGCTGATTGTATGTGTTCTTTTATGCTCCCTCTAACATATATATTTTTTCTGTTTATATTTTAGAAGCGGCTGAGAAACATGCTGCTGAAGAGAGGTCGGCGCAGCCCTTAAGGGACATAACAGCAACCGTCCATAACAACAGAAGCGCTACAAAAGGCGTGAGTAGGAGTGTACGCCAGGAAAAAGTCTCTGCGCACTACACACCAAACATGATGAATAATCCTCTACAACAATCTATTCTGCACAGGGATGGAGTCAGCACTGGCGGAGTCTTGACAAACACAGATAACACAGGGCAAGGTCGGTGCAAAACAGCTACAGAGGGTCTGAGCCCTCTCAGGGTATCAAAAGGGAAAGGTGTTTCAAACACTGCTGCCCTTAAGAAGAAACATAAGGACTCAGAGAACCTTCCCAACCCTTTAAAACGTGTGAAGTCCACCAAGGTATTCACAGAGCCCCAAGCAGAACCCTTAAACCTAAAGAGGAAGGAGCCGGTGCTCCCAGAGGTCCAGGCAAAGCCCTTAAGCCCCGAGAAGAAGAAACCTAGGACCCCTGAACCCCATGATAGCCCCATAGATCTATCTGTAAAAAAGGCTGTTAAACCCTTGAATGAGGCCTATACACCCATGAGCCCCAAGGAAGCGGTAGTTGGTTATAGAGGTCTGGCGGTACTAGAGCTACAGTTTCTGGCCTCAAAAACATGTGTTTGTAGATGGACATACACATGGATGCCAGAGTGACGTTTTGAAATGGGTCTATGTATTCGACCGCATGCCGCGTTTCAGGGGTTTTGGATGTCAAGGCCTTGACTTTCTTAGTCAGTGTCTCAGGCTTCAAGACCGTTACTTCTTTAGTCATAGACACCACAGCATCTCTGAAGATGTTACAAGCTTGCCGCAGGATCATTACATCGGCCTGACAATAAGCTTTCAACTCTGTTTGAAAGTGAAACTCCTTTTCACGGTTTTCAGAGTACCATTGTAGAAAGCTCACTTTCTCATCAGGCATCATGTATTCAACCCCGTAGCTGTCAGTAGGAGGCATGGGTCCCACATAATTCTGGTTAGCCCAGGTGTTAAAAAAGTGTGGAAAATAACCTTTACACCCTGGGAACCCAAAGGCCTCTGGCAGCTTGCTCAATTTCATGGGTAGGAAATTCATGGTGTCTATGAACCGTATTTTAAAAGGGCATACCGTCATCACCATCAGTTTAGATCCCTGGGTTATGAGTTCCACCTGTATCTTTTCACGAATCATATTTCGCAGAATAAAGAAGGAGTCATAGCTTTTGAGTTGTGGGTGAGCATGGTGTACCCCTGAAATTTGGTTTGGATGAAAGTTTTTAGGAAATCACCAATGCACGTTCGTCCCTCAAACTCCCAGCTGTCGTCGGAAGTTAGATGGTGGGCGTAAATATAGTTAGGCTGGTGTACCCCCGTCTCTTGTGTGAACTCTATATCAAACACTATATAGTCCTCGGTCTTGGTCTGAGGTAGACCTTTACCATATAACACTGGTGGTTGGTGCCGGACTCATAACACACATGACAACGGGGCCATATCATACCTTTGCACTTGTGCTCCGTTGCCACATACCGCCCACACTCACTGCAGTCCTTTTTAGGGACGCATGTGAAAGATTTCTCGTGTATGCTCTAACGGTTTTGCGAGCGATAAACCATCCTACATGTGCCGCACCTCACCTTCAGGGTAGCGTCTTCTATACAGCCATCCCTCTGACACATCTTACAATGCATTTCACATTGGGGGTATGTTTTATTGCTGTATATATGGTCACAGTGGGCGCACACATACCTGGCCCCCAGAAAACCTTTTAGGTTCAAGATGCCGTAAAAATGATTTTCGGCGAGGAGGACATATACGGTCTTGTTTCTCACAGGTCCCCCGGTTGTAAAGTACTTCCAGGAACCATTGTGATGAAGAACTTTCACCGTCACGGCAAAATAGTTCTCAAAAAGACCTATATCGCCAAAGCCGACCATTCGGTCAGGAGGTATTTCAAGAAACGCATAGGCTTCAGAAGCTCTAGACATGATGACAGCGTCAGGGGTCTTGCGAGCCATCAGCAGCACCACAATGCTGGCCGCCAGACATGTGTTGGCAGAGGGGCTGTTAAAGTTGAGCAGCCACCTCTGTTTCTTACCAATTATTTGACTGTAGAGTATGCTCTTTCACCCATGAGAGAGATAATTAAAGAAGCGTCAAGAGGCATGAGTAGTAGGAAGTGATACCTTCCCTTCAAACTCTGGTCTAAAATTTAACAGCTCCGGCCAGGAAATGGCTGGCAGGAAATTTGACAGCTCTGGCTGGAAACCCAGGCCTTAAATCTGACAGGGCCTGGGCGCAGGCTGTTGGCCTTAAACAGGCCTGGTTTTAAAAGAGGGGTGACCTGTAGGGATATTCTCAAGAAGTAACAGGTACGGTTGCAAAACATGAGGTAATTGTGTATATGTTTAAAAGTGCATAGGAAGGTGTGTGCATATAGGCTGGAAATGTCTGTTCATGTTTAAAACTGGTGGTGTGTATGTGTTTAAAAGTGTATAGGAAAGTGTGTGCATGTAGGGTGGAAATGTCTGTGCATGTTTAAAACTGGGGGGGTTGCAGACAGTTGCAGGCTGAACAGCTGCGGGGCAGTCCTGAGTCCCCAGCCCAGGGTGTGGGAGGTGTTTTTTATGTTTGAAAAAAGGGTCTTTCTGTAGAAGTAACTGATTGCAACAGGGGAGCTTTTAAAATGTAGTTGGTGGGAAACACATAGGCTGTTTTAAAAAGCACAAACCATGTTCACTTTTCCCAGGGAGGCTTGGGCCTGTTATAAAATAATAAACCACAGCCACCCTGAGCTTTGAGATGTTGAAAAAGACAGATGTTGTGTAGAGGCAAAGCTTCCCATGAGACCCTGAAACAGGGTGCCAACTGTTAGGATGTAATTCACACAACCCCAAAGCCTCTGGTCCCAAACTTGACAGCTCTAGCAGGAAAGATGACAAATTTGGGCTTAGGCCCAAACTTGATGACTCTGGCTGGAAAGATGACATGTGATGGGTTTAGTGCTGGGACAAGAGCCTGTTCCCAGGGGTCCCTACTTCCCAGGAGCAGGACCAAACAGCTTTAATATATGAGGCCCATTATAAAAATGTCCAGAAGATTTAGATATGTTTGGGAAGGCCATCCCAGCACCGGTGATAACCCTACTGTTCCCAAGATAGGCCAAGAGTGTAAGTAACAGATGTATACAGCATAAACTGTACTAGGATAGAAAAAAAGTTCCCGTCCAAAGACCCCCATGACATTGTTCTAAACTCCCTCAAGTCATAAAGGGTGTGGGGGCTTCTAATTAGCATGCATGAACAGGTATAAAAAGGCCCCTAAGGAACACTGTCAAACACCCATTCAAAAAACCTCCAGAAGCGTGTGGCGTGGATTGCTTTTGCTGCACCTTGTGGACTCCTTCACCAACAACCAAGTCAAGAAACCTTTGGGATTGTCTGGCCTGGATTGTTTTGCTGCACTTTGAGGATTTCTGCACCAACAAGCCCTTCAACACCCTTGGGGAGCGAGTGGATTGTCTTGGAGGCACAGCGCCAACCCTTGGATCTTAAGGCAAGAATAGACATGAGCAACTTCTCCCAAATTGAAGCCGCTTGTGACAATTTAAGGAAGGTAAATAAAGCATGGCGCAAGGATGTGTGTGTATGTGGTATTTAAAGTATACAAAACTGTAGTTTTGAAAATGCTAAATAGTACTTTGTAAACTGTTAATGTTTAAGGCGTTGCAACATGTTTAATGTGAATAATAGTGCCAATGAAGTTTTTTATAAGACGTGAAATGTAAATGTATTTAAAATGAATAAAGGCGTTGTTGAAGGTTTGAGTTTAAAGCTATGTGTGTAAGCTATGTGTGTATGTATTTAATGTTAATAGAGGAGGTGTTGTTGGGCTGGCGCAGAGTTTGCAGGGTTTGTATTTAAGGGGCATAATGTTGTAGGCCTTAGGAGGGTTCATGCAGAGGGGGAAACGTTTATTTTACAGAGCATAGAAACATTTTACCAGGATGCTGAACATTTAATGCTAATAAATGTTAAAGGCTTTGAGGTTATGGTATTGCAAGCTTACCAGAGGGTCTTTAAATAATATACATTGCATACAATTTCAAAATAAATAAAGCATTATTGTACTCACCAAACCGTTGTTTTGAGGGTCAGAAGTATGGGTCTGGATCCTTAAAAGAGCCTGCATGGTGGTCCTTCAGTATGCGTGGAGCTGCTCTGAGGGGGCTCTGGCGGGTGGCTCCATGGTCCTGGGTTTAGGGGTATGAGGCCCTTTTAAAATAAGCCCCGAGCCCGCTGCTCCAAGGCGCTGTTCTGGGGGCCCCTGGGGCCTTCAGGGGCTCCAGGGCCCGTGTGCCTCGTTTGCCGCTATTTTTTAAATGACCCCGAGCCCGCTTCTCCATGGCGCTGCTCGGGAGAGGGTGCTGTAGTTCCTGGTGTCCCTGGGGCTCTGTGGGCCGAAGTTCAGAGCTTAGCCACTTTTAAAAAAAAAACAAATACCCCAAGCCCGCTTCACCGTGGCGCTGCTCGGGGTGAGGGGTACGAGGGTCCCTGGGGCCTTCAGGGCTCCTGGTGCCCGTGTGCCTCATTTGCCGCTTTTTTTTAAATGACCCCGAGCCCGCTTCTCCATGGTGCTGCTCGGGGTGAGGGTGCTGGGGCTCCGGTGTTCGGGGGGCTCCGGGGCCCTTGTGCCGAGTTTTGCTGCTTTTTAAAAAAGAAAATGACCCCGAGCCCGCTTGCTGATGGCGCTGCTCGGGGGTGTTAGGGCTCTGGTGTTCGTGGGGCTCCAGGGCCCTTGTGCCGAGTATTGCCGCTTTAAAAAAAAAAAATGACCCCCGTGCCCGCTTGTGGTAGGCACTGCTCAGGGTGAGGATGCTGGGGCTCCGGTGTTCTCTGGGCTCCGGGGCCCTTGTGCCGAGCTTTGCCTCCTTTTTTTAAAATAAAATCGCCCCGAGCCCGCTTCTCGTGGCGCTGCTCGGGGTTGTTAGGGCTCCGGTGTTCTCTAGGCTCCATCGTCCCAGGGGCGCTAAGTTGTTTTTAAAATTACCCCCGAGCCCGCTTCAGCAAGGCGCTGCCCGGGGGGGGGGGAGGGGGGTTGGCGCCGGTGCTGGTGTTCTCTCTGCCGTAGGGTCCAGGGGCATTTCCAAGGAGCCCACGTGGATCCCTACGGCCTTGAGGCATGGTGGTGGGGAGGCTTCTCTGAGGCTGTGGTGCAAGGCCAGCCCCCCTCCAGTGATGTCGCAGATCGTCACTGAAGGGGCGGGCCTTGCCCTACAGTCCCGGTGTGTGTTTGTTTTTTATTTTTTATTTAGCGCAAACTTTACCCTAAAGTGTCAGAGGCTTCACAATAGGAACAGAAAATTACCAGTGAACAAATTACAAAAGCAGACGATAAGTTACACAGGGTAAAAGTGACACTTGGGAGCAAAACAAAATACATGAGGTAGCAAGCGGGCATTACAGGCATTTACGAGCAAACAAAATACATGAGGTAGCAAACGGTGCATTAATGGTGGAAAAAAAGTGAAATGTGTGCCGGGTACAAAAACGTACAAAGTATCAGTAGAGGTATAATACTACAATAAATGGCAGACACTCCAGCATAAGAATAAGCGCTATGTAGGCAATTGTAAAAAAAAAAAAAAACAATTTGGTGGACAGAATGTAGATCAATGTCTTACATTCACCCCAGTACAAGGATCTGGGCCTAAATCCATCGTTTTTTGCACTCCACACCACCCTGGGTTAGATAATGGCTTTATGCAAATCAGCTCTGACCCTGTGCCCCATGGGAACAGTCCAGTCCGAACTACACAGCCATATCTTTCCCAGACCGCAATCAAGCATCCGAGGACCGGACCGGTTTCGAGGTAACACCTCACATCAGCCCGGCTAGCTTGACTCCAGTGGTGTGGAGGCTCTGGGACCCACGTCTGAGCTACCCCAGTACACTCGGGGAGAAAATTAAAAAAAACAATTTGATGGACAGAATGTAGATCAATGTCTTACATTCACCCTAGTACAAGGATCTGGGCCTAAATCCATCATTTTTTGCACTCCACACCACCCTGGGTTAGATAATGGCTTTATGCAAATCAGATCTGACCCTGTGCCCCATGGGAACAGTCCAGTCCGAACTACACAGCCATATCTTTCCCAGACCGCAATCAAGCATCCGAGGACCGGATCGGTTTCGAGGTAACACCTCACATCAGCCCGGCTAGCTTGACTCCAGTGGTGTGGAGGCTCTGGGACCCACGTCTGAGCTACCCCAGTACACTCAGGGAGAAAATTACAAAAAACTATTTGATGGACAGAATGTAGATCAATGTCTTACATTCACCCCAGTACAAGGATCTAGGCCTAAATCCATAGTTTTTTGCACTCCACACCACCCTGGGTTAGATAATGGCTTTATGCAAATCAGCTCTGACCCTGTGCCCCATGGGAACAGTCCAGTCCGAACTACACAGCCATATCTTTCCCAGACCGCAATCAAGCATCCGAGGACCGGACCGGTTTCGAGGTAACACCTCACATCAGCCCGGCTAGCTTGACTCCAGTGGTGTGGAGGCTCTGGGACCCACGTCTGAGCAACCCCAGTACACTCAGGGAGAAAATCACAAAAAACAATTTGATGGACAGAATGTAGATCAATGTCTTACATTCGGTCCATCACTTGTTGTGTTTGCAAATTCTGCCCTAAGTGCGCTGGGGATGCCCAGACGTGGGTCCCAGGCACTCCACACCACTGGAGTCAAGCTAGCCGGGCTGATGAGAGGTGTTACCTCGAAACCGGTCCGGTCCTCGGATGCTCGATTCCGTTCTGGGAAGGACATGGCTTTTGTAGTTCGGACTGGACTGTTCCCATGGGGCACAGGGTCAGAGCTGATTTGCATATCGCCATTGTCTAACCCGGGGTGGTGTGGAGTGCAAAATAACGATGGATTTGGGCCCAGATCTTCGGACTGGGGTGAGTGTGTGACATTGATCCACATTCGGTCCATCACTTGTTGTGTTTGCAAATGTAGGCAATTGTGGCGCTGGCGCGAGTATCAAAAGCATGCCAAATGTAAGAGGGCGCAAGCAGGGTGTTACAAGAAAAAAGTGGCATGTACATATTACAAAAGAGGGCCCAGCACGTAGGCGCACTGGTTGCATGGTAGGATGTTGGTTGTACATTAAGTCATTTACCCAGAAGCACAGGATATGGCGCAGGGTGTTTCTATTTATTTTAAAATGTCTGATAACGCTATCCCCAAGGTGCATAACTATTACAATACATGCTTTTGCGCTGTACAGTCAGCCCTTTTTTAAACATATGTTTTAGCGCAGCACATGCAAAGCTTTTTTAAAAAAAATGTGTGTTGTTGCAGCCACCCTCGTAAAATGTATACCTGAATTGCTTGAAGTTGTGATACGTGTGTTTAATAAAGGCGCTTTTAAAACCGCTGCTTTCTTTTTTATTTTTTTTATTTTAATACAGATGCAAGACTCTGCAAAAGCAGCCGCTACCAATATACCCCCTGTGCTGGACACCCATGTAATAACTGGCAACGCCGTAGACTTGACAACCCCTCAGCCAGGTATATATATATATATATATATATATATATATATATATATATATATATATATATATATATATATATATATATATATATATATATATATATATATATATATATATATATATATATATATATGCATTGAGTTGTGTAGTTCTATGTAGTTTTGTACACCAATATCTCAGAAGTTCCCTTTTTTTCTAATGTGGGTCTCATGTATGTATACTTTTACAGCTTATGATCCCGACCTACAACAAGTTTTTGAAGATCTTATGGTGTACCTCGAGGCTCAAGAAGCTCTGAACAGTGTGCAAAACACTTCAGTTCCCACATGTAAATAAAAAGACCCCTGTTATTTAAACTGTCTAAGACGCTGGGGAATTGGAGGGGTAGGCCCGAGTCCTGACCCTGAGGGTGTATAGGGGGACTCCTCAGAAAGATGACTAAGGCTGGGTATTATTTTTTCTTTACAGGCACCCCCACGTTATGTCCGGACGGCAGCGAGGTTCAAGAGGCGGCGCAACGTTCAAAAGAAAGCCCTTTGCAGAGGAAAGCTTTACCATCTAAAGTGGGACCACCGTTAAAGAAAGGAGTTGCAAAAAGACCTCTATCAGGTGTGTTTGTTACAAAGGGTGTGAAAAGTACTAGCGGTGTTACAGACTCTCAAGCAGAAGGGTACAACGACTTGTAGCCATGCCTATATAAAAAGGTGGCTGTGTAGAACTTAGGATTGTGCTGATTGTATGTGTTCTTTTATGCTCCCTCTAACATATATATTTTTTCTGTTTATATTTTAGAAGCGGCTGAGACACATGCTGCTGAAGAGAGGTCGGCGCAGCCCTTAAGGGACATAACAGCAACCGTCCAGAACAACAGAAGCGCTACAAAAGGCGTGAGTAGGCGTGTACGCCAGGAAAAAGTCTCTGCGCACTACACACCAAACATGATGAACAATCCTCTACAACAATCTATTCTGCACAGGGGTGGAGTCAGCACTGGCGGAGTCTTGACAAACACAGATAACACAGGGCAGGGTGGGTGTAAAACAGCTACAGAGGGTCTGAGCCCTCTCAGGGTATCAAAAGGGAAAGGTGTCTCAAACACTGCCGCCCTTAAGAAGAAACATAAGGACTCAGAGAACCTTCCCAACCCTTTAAAACGTGTGAAGTCCTCCAAGGTATTCACAGAGCCCCAAGCAGAACCCTTAAACCTAAAGAAGACGGCGCCGGTGCTCCCAGAGGTCCAGGCAAAGCCCTTAAGCCCCGAGAAGAAGAAACCTAGGACCCCTGAACCCCATGATAGCCCCTTAGATCATTCTGTAAAAATGACTGTTAAACCCTTGAATGAGGCCTATACACCCATGAGCCCCAAGGAAACGGTAGTTGGTTATAGAGGTCTGGCGGTACTAGAGCTATAGTTTCTGGCCTCAAAAACATGTGTTTGTAGATGGACATACACATGGATGCCAGAGTGACGTTTTGAAATGGGTCTATGTATTCAACCGCATGCCGCGTTTCAGGGGTTTTGGATGTCAAGGCCTTGACTTTCTTAGTCAGTGTCTCAGGCTTCAAGACCGTTACTTCTTTAGTCATAGACACCACAGCATCTCTGAAGATGTTACAAGCTTGCCGCAGGATCATTACATCGGCCTGACAATAAGCTTTCAACTCTGTTTGAAAGTGAAACTCCTTTTCACGGTTTTCAGAGTACCATTGTAGAAAGCTCACTTTCTCATCAGGCATCATGTATTCAACCCCGTAGCTGTCGGTAGGAGGCATGGGTCCCACATAATTCTGGTTAGCCCAGGTGTTAAAAAAGTGTGGAAAATAACCTTTACACCCTGGGAACCCAAAGGCCTTTGGCAGCTTGCTCAATTTCATGGGTAGGAAATTCATGGTGTCTATGAACTGTATTTTAAAAGGGCATACCGTCATCACCATCAGTTTAGACCCCTGGGTTATGAGTTCCACCTGTATCTTTTCACAAATCATGTTTCACAGAATAAAGAAGGAGTCATAGCTTTTGAGTTGTGGGCGAGCATGGTATGCCCCTGAAATTTGGTTTGGATGAAAGTTTTTAGGAAATCACCAACGCACGTTCATCCCTCAAACTCCCAGCTGTCGTTGGAAGTTAGATGGTGGGCGTAAATATAGTTAGGCTGGTGTACCCCCGTCCAGGGCCGGCGATAGGCATGGGCAGTGTGGGCAGCTGCCCAGGGCCTCGCGCTCAGCGGGCCCCCTGCTTCATTGTGAAAGGGCACGCTTTCACAGTTAACCTCCAGGGCCCCCTGCCCCACGCAATCAAATTACAAATGCGAGGTGTCTTGACCTTGCTGTCAGGGTGTGATGGCATTCCAGGGTACACAGGAGTGGGGGGATGGGACAAACAAAGTAGGGACTGCACCGCAACTGGGCCAGCAATTATGTGTGCTCACGGTGTCAGGGGGGAGGCAACACCTCTGCTAAGTACCGGCCATTGCCTTTCTGCATTTTGTTGCTAGCTGACAGAAGGCCCCCTTTGTTAGCAGAACCAGCCAGACACAGGTAAGGAGAGGTGGGTGAGGGGAAGAGGGTGCAGCCAGATCAACTGGCTTGTGTTTACTTTTGTATCCCCTATTTTTTTTTTATGGGAATGTGCATTTAAAATGTATATAGAACTGTCACGGTAGTGTTTTACGAAATGCTTCATTACTGCTTGGAGGCCCAGGGGAGGGGGCCCCCTTTCCCTGGGCCTCTAGGCACTAGAGCATGATCCAGGTGTGGTGCCCCCCTCCTTGTGCCCTGTAGCCATTACTCCCTCTTTCCTTTCTTTGTCCCCCCACCAAAAAAAAACATGCTTGCTGGAAAGGTTGTCTTTTTCTGACATTTTTCCCTTTAAATGTGCTCCCTCGGGACGGACAGAAATAAAAGGTTAACATTGAAAAATAACTAAAGCAAGACAGTGTGGATCGAAAAAAGTGGCAACATTGATTTTATTCAAACCCAAAGCACATTAGCGCCACTTTAAAGAGTTTGCCAGTGAAGCGCTACTTTTGTTTTTATGAGATGGGGTAGGGGCAGGGTGACAAAGACAGGGTGACAGAGGCAGGGTGACAGAGGCAGGGTGACAGAGGCAGGGTGACAGAGGCAGGATGACAGAGGCAGGGTGACAGACGGAGAGAAACAGAGGGAGAGAGACAGAGGGAGAGAGACAGAGGGAAGAAGAGAGATAAGGAGGGAGAAAGACAGAGGGAGAGAGACAAGGAGGGAGAGAGACAGGGAGGAAGGGAGATAGAGGGAGGGAGACAGAGGAAGGGAGACAGAGGGAGTGAGAGAAAGAGATGTGGGTTTGCTGGTCTGGTGGCTCAGTGGACAAAGGCATCTGCTGCAGGGACCTGTGTGAAACCTCATGGTCACAATTTTTTTTTGGTTTCCCCCTCTGACCCCACCCCCACCGGTGCTGCCCTCGGCCAAAAACCACATTGCAAATTTGCCCCCCCCCGAGAAAGTTTGTGAGTGCCCATGCCCTAGATGGTCAGTGACCCGGTCATTGAGGTCACAGGACCCTTGAGCAGGGAGGATCTAGGGCGGTGGGACCGGTGACATTGCACTGAGTGCTCACTTCGGGTGGGGGCGTCATCTTTGCAAGTATATTATGTTTTTAAAAGCACTTGCTGCCTCCTTCCTGACCTCCAGAAATTTTCGGCAACAATAAAAATGTCATGATAACTCCAGTGATTAATATTCCTCCTTGAGAGAGATCGAAGTTTAGTCTAGTGGAAGTTTTGACTCGTGGAAAGGTAGAGCAGTGGATTAATGTGCCTGCTGCAAAGAACATGCACCATGCAGATCACAAAGTGCACATATTGTAAATAAGTCAGTTAATAAGTCAAAATCCTAACCTTGAACAGTGAGCTATTAACTGTCATCTAAGAGCTGCATGCAAACTTCAAGGTATAAATTGGAGGATTATGTTTTTTCCCCAGTCTTTGGTTATCTTAATGTTGCAAAAAGGGTTCATTTGGATAGAATTCAATTCTGGCTATTAAAGAGAACCTCCAACCATGGTATTACGTTCTAAATTCAGAGTTTGTGTTTATCCAGACCAATCACTAATAAACTATAATGCCTAGTAACATGATTGTCTGATGACTCCTACACCTTGTAGTCCTTTGTCTTATGTAACATTTCCTATACAGTGATTTAGACATTTATGAGAGATTGTCTCTGTATAATGTGTGTGATATACATTTCTCTGACACCCTACACTGGTATCAGTAGCGCTGTAAATCAAATTAAATGCATCTCAGTGAGAATGTGGTTATGGAGACTCGAGGGGCACTGTTAAAGGGTGGTAGTGAGGGAATCCGTGGCAGAGGAAGTAATTAGGGGCACTAACAAACATTGTGGCATAGGGCTCCACCGGCGCTAAAGCCGGCCACTTGCATTTCTAACACCAAATCAAAAACGTTGATTTAAAAAAAAAACTTAAATCTGCAGCATACCTTCAAGTCAATGTATGATTTAGTAGTGGTTTAGGTTGTCCTAGGTCTTTTTTTATTTATGTACAATCTTAATTTGTTCGCAATGGTGTCTTGTAATTTTGTATTATATGTGTTTTTGCACTCAACATAATTCTGGCAAGTAAAGAGCCCACACACAAAAAAGATTGTCCTATGACTCTTAGCATGTGCGTGTGGTATACTGGTGAGAAGATTTACGTTAAAAGAAATTACTTAGTATTAATGTCATCCTAAGGTGGCAGCATAATGACTCAAAATGGTAAGGGAGACTTTTGAAATGTGCGAGGTTTGCTTTTGTGTAATTTTATATTTTGAATGATCCCGCCCCTCATTACCTCAACAGGATCGCCCCCCTTTATGAGACAGAACTGGAATTTCTATCAAGCACTCATCTGGAAACGATCAGTTAACATTAAGTGAAAAAACATCCATCTTTCTAAGACCTGGAACTAGCTTTTCCATCCAATGTGACAAATGTAATCCATTTAATACAGTTTGAAAATATATGGACTTATTTCATTTGTATATTCATCTTTTTGTCATTGTTCCTGATATCCACGTTAGGCCTCTTCAGTGATGCCAAATAAGATCAATAGTCCCGCAATGTCACTTTCTGTGGTCACTTCTTGTGATGTTACATGCAAATTAGAGGGGCCTCACATCTTTCCTTTCGCCCGGGGCCCCAACAGCTCTAGGACCGGCCCTGCCCCCGTCTCTTGTGTGCACTCTATATCAAACACTATATAGTCCTCGGTCTTGGTCTGAGGTAGACCTTTACCATATAACACTGGTGGTTGGTGCCGGACTCGTAACACACATGACAACGGGGACATATCATACCTTTGCACTTGTGCTCCGTTGCCACATACCGCCCACACTCACTGCAGTCCTTTTTAGGGACGCATGTGAAATATTTCTCGTGTATGCTCAAGCAGTTTTGCGAGCGACAAAACATCCTACATGTGCCGCACCTCACCTTCAGGGTAGCGTCTTCTATACAGCCATCCCTCTGACACATCTTACAATGCATTTCACATTGGGGGTATGTTTTATTGCTGTATATATGGTCACAGTGGGCGCACACATACCTGGCCCCTTGAAAACCTTTAAGGTTCAAAATGCCGTAAAAATGATTTTCGGCGTGGAGGACATATACAGTCTTGTTTCTCACAGGTCCCCCGGTTGTAAAGTACTTCCAGGAACCGTTGTGATGAAGAACTTTCACCGTCACGGCAAAATAGTTCTCAAAAAGACCTATATCGCCAAAGCCGACCATTCGGTCAGGAGGTATTTCAAAAACCGCGTAGGCTTCAGAAGCTCTAGACATGATGACAGCGTCAGGGGTCTTGCGAGCCATCAGCAGCCCCGCAATGCTGGCCGCCAGACATGTGTTGGCAGAGGGGCTGTTAAAGGTGAGCGGCCACCTCTGTTTCTTACCAATTATTTGACTGTAGAGTATGCTCTTTAAAGGTCTGGAAACACCCCCTCACGCCCCCGTACAATGAGGGCTATGACTCTAAAAGTGCCATAGGCGACTAGTTCAGCCTTACTCTGTAAAAGCCTTGAGAGGTTTTCTAAAAATTGCACAGCGTCAAAAACATCTCGGGCCTTCCGCCTGGTGAACAACGAAGTATCAAAACCCTGCCCCTGGAAGCGGAGTTGGAAAAAGTCATTAGGCCCCACATTGTGTAACAACATTTCTATGAGCTCCTGCATAGCCTGATGTATAGCCAGAACACCATGATCGGATGATGTTATTTGATGGAGGTTAATAAATCTAAACTCCTCATAGTGTTCTACGGCCCTAAACCTCTCTACATTGCGAGTGTAACTTCTAACACTCTCTAAAAACAAGGGCCGTCGATATTTATCAGATAACCTGAAACCTTGCCAAATTTGTTCATTACATCCTCTATCGCCAGTTTAGATGAGTTATAATTATCAGTAAACACCATAAGATCATCAGCGTAGAGGGCTACTTTCTTGGACCAATTTTGATATTTAAAAGGTGTTATGAGCGGATGATTTCTGATAGTGCAGGCCAAGGGTTCAATATACAAATTAAAAAGTAGCAGAGACAAGGGGCAACCTTGCCTTGTGCCTCTCTGAATCTTAATATTATCCGTGAGGTTCCCGTTAATAGCTATCCTTGCTCTTGGGTTTGTATAGATTTCCTTTACCATGTGACTAAAGTTGCTCCCTAATTTGTTTTTTTCTATGATTTTGTTTAAAAAGGCCCAGTTAACGTGGTCAAAGGCTTTGGCAGCATCGTATGTGACAATCGTTAGAGGTATCTTTTTGCAGACAGCTACGTCAATTGTCGCCACTAGTTCATGCGTAATTTCCTGGATTTGTCTAGCCTTTATGAAACCCTTTGATCTGGGTTAATTAATTTAACCATAACCTTTGATAATCTTTTAGCTATTACATTCATATACAGCTTATAGTCACAGTTAAGAAGTGATATTGGTCTGTACGATGCGCAATTCTTTGGATTTTTTCCTGGTTTTAGTAAGATGCAAATCGTCGCATCATTCCATGAGTCAGGTATCGTTTCATGTCCCAGATAAGTCTTATTAGTTATTTCTGTTAGATGTTCAATTAAGGTTTCTTTTAATGCGATATAAAACACTCCCCTCAAGCCCCCGCAATGAGGGCTATGACTCTAAAAGTGCCATAGGCGACTAGTTCAGCCTTACTCTGTAAAAGCCTTGAGAGGTTTTCTAAAAATTGCACAGCGTCAAAAACATCTCGGGCCTTCCGCCTGGTGAACAACGGAGTGTCAAAACCCTGCCCCTGGAAGCGGAGTTGGAAAAAGTCATTAGGCCCCCATTGTGTAACAACATTTCTATGAGCTCCTGCATAGCCTGATGTATAGCCAGAACACCATGATCGGATGATGTTATTTGATGGAGGTTAATAAATCTAAACTCCTCATAGTGTTCTATGGCCCTAAACCTCTCTACATTGCGAGTGTAACTTCTAACACTCTCTAAAAACAAGGGCTGTGGGCCCTCATCAGTAGGAGTGTGAGTTGCGGAGGTGTTCTCTGCTGTGTCATTTTGGGGGGTCATGGTGGGACCTGTCTCATGAGTCCTTGTAAACCTGGGGGTAGCGCATATTCTAGCCTTCTTCAGCTTATTTATTAAGCGCCTGCGTTGCTTTGTACTATTAGGCCACTTTTTTTTTCTTTTACGCGCCCAGGCTTTTCTAGACACCATGCCCCAGCCTATCTGAACAGGTAGGTCGGTGTCATTGTACGCTTTGTTCATGGAGGCATCCGCTACAGTTCCACCCCTAGGTCCTTCTGAATGTTTTTTTTTTTATCCTCATATTGCGGTTTATGCAGAAATAAAGGTGTTTGGGAGTTTGGCCGTATTTGAGGGATTAGTCCAACATACTACCCCTAATCGTCTATCTGTGGTTACAAGGGGAGTTTCTTATTGTCTTAGCCCTTTTCAGTCTTTTTCCTTCCGTACACCTTTATCTTGCTCAATAATTCCTTTGTTTCTGGAACTATCTGGCCCTTGGGCTGTTAGGCAGACTTCACGTCATGCATGGAATTATTGTTCCGCTTAATCATTGGAATCAAAAAAGAAAAAAAAAGAAAAAGAAAAAAAAAGCCAAAGAACCTTCGAAACAAGGAGGGGTTCTAGTTTATCATCTGGAGATGATATAATTTTCCCAGATCTCCCAATACTTCATTCTTTTGGGTTGTTTCCCTCTTCTATCCAATCTGCTGGTTCTTATTACTGCATTTAGCCAATTTTCATGAGTTGGTGGAGCCGGTTTTATCCAGTTAATACAAATCTCTCTACGTGCTAACAAGATCATGATGAACAATACATTTTCTTGCTGCTTACTTAACCTAATCAGATTTGGTTGAGTTGTACAATGGATCCCGAAAATAATTAAAAGAGTACTTACAGTTATAGGTGATCCCAGTACTGCAGTTAGTGTCTTACCAATCTCTTGCCAGTATTGTGTAAGTGCTGGACAGTCACCAAACATATGGATATCATCCACTTTTTCTTCGACACATTTGCCGCATGATTTTACTGTCGAGCCTTTAAATTTTGATAGTCTTTTGGGTGTCCAATATGCTCTATGTATAGAGAAAAGATGGTTTCTTTTTAAGGCTGCGGGCTTTACACACTGCCAGCATTTCTCTACTGATTTTTTCCAAATTTGATTTAGATCTAGAGCTTCGTTTGGTAAATCTTTCCTCCATGTCTTTTCAGGTATAGTAAAATTTTCTTCGCCAGATTCGATTAGAGCCCAATACCATTTTGAGACCTCTTTCTTTAATACCATTTCTTTCGTCATTTCTGGTTCTAGATTATTCGGATCTGTTGCTCCTTTTGGAATGGTATTTGCCCAACTGCATAGCTGATAATATTTAAACTTCGAGATTTTTCGTTCTGTTATTGTTTGTAGATGTTCCCAGGATATTAATACATTTTCAACCAGGAGTTGACCCCATTTTTCAATTCCATATTGTCTGAGTGGGGTTGATAGTGAGTCCTTTAAGCATTCTGGGGTGCCTGGCGAGTTCCATATTGGAGCCATGCTACTGTAGTAAGGAATCTTTGTGGCGATTCTTATCTGATTCCAAAGCTTAACGGCGTTCTTCAAAACCTTCAGTTTTACTTTTTTGAAAAATTTTGGGTGACCAAATGTGTAGAGGAAATAATCTTCACCGTTTGTTAAATGTTGTAAGTAAATTGGATAGGCATGATGTACCTTTAACAAGACTCTAAAATTCTTAAATTGGAAGGATCTATAGTATTCGTATATGTCAGGGCTTGCTATTCCTCCTTGTTCCTTCTTTCTCCTGAGTTTATTCCATGAGATTCTTGTACTTTTTGCTGTCCAAATGAAGCTAGATATTTCTCCTTGTATCTTTTTTAAAGTTTCTTTTTTAAATTCTAACGGAATGTTATTAAAGAGATAAGTGAATTTGGGAATAATTGACATTTTTATTGCATTAGATTTGCCTAAAAAACTTAGCGGCAGACCTGACCAGATTTTAAGGAGTCTTCTCATTTCTTTCACCGTTGTGTTTAGGTTTGTTTCTGATAGTTTTCCAAGATCTTTTGTTATAGTGATGCCTAAATATTTTATTTTATCCTTTAGAAGAGGTAAATTTAAGTTAGTATTCCAGCTCATTGCCTCTGTCTTGTCGATATTTATCAGATAACCTGAAACCTTGCCAAATTTGTTCATTACATCCTCTATCGCCAGTTTAGATGAGTTATAATTATCAGTAAACACCATAAGATCATCAGCGTAGAGGGCTACTTTCTTGGACCAATTTTGATATTTAAAAGGTGTTATGAGCGGATGATTTCTGATAGTGCAGGCCAAGGGTTCAATATACAAATTAAAAAGTAGCAGAGACAAGGGGCAACCTTGCCTTGTGCCTCTCTGAATCTTAATATTATCCGTGAGGTTCCCGTTAATTGCTATTCTTGCTCTTGGGTTTGTATAGATTTCCTTTACCATGTGACTAAAGTTGCTCCCTAATTTGTTTTTTTCTATGATTTTGTTTAAAAAGGCCCAGTTAACGTGGTCAAAGGCTTTGGCAGCATCGTATGTGACAATCGTTAGAGGTATCTTTTTGCAGACAGCTACGTCAATTGTCGCCACTAGTTCATGCGTAATTTCCTGGATTTGTCTACCCTTTATGAAACCCTTTTGATCTGGGTTAATTAATTTAACCATAACCTTTGATAATCTTTTAGCTATTACATTCATATACAGCTTATAGTCACAGTTAAGAAGTGATATTGGTCTGTACGATGCGCAATTCTTTGGATTTTTTCCTGGTTTTAGTAAGATGCAAATCGTCGCATCATTCCATGAGTCAGGTATCGTTTCATGTCCCAGATAAGTCTTATTAATTATTTCTGTTAGATGTTCAATTAAGGTTTCTTTTAATGCGATATAAAACACTCCCCTCAAGCCCCCGTACAATGAGGGCTATGACTCTAAAAGTGCCATAGGCGACTAGTTCAGCCTTACTCTGTAAAAGCCTTGAGAGGTTTTCTAAAAATTGCACAGCATCAAAAACATCTCGGGCCTTCCGCCTGGTGAACAACGGAGTGTCAAAACCCTGCCCCTGGAAGCGGAGTTGGAAAAAGTCATTAGGCCCCCATTGTGTAACAACATTTCTATGAGCTCCTGCATAGCCTGATGTATAGCCAGAACACCATGATCGGATGATGTTATTTGATGGAGGTTAATAAATCTAAACTCCTCATAGTGTTCTATGGCCCTAAACCTCTCTACATTGCGAGTGTAACTTCTAACACTCTCTAAAAACAAGGGCTGTGGGCCCTCATCAGTAGGAGTGTGAGTTGCGGAGGTGTTCTCTGCTGTGTCATTTTGGGGGGTCATGGTGGGACCTGTCTCATGAGTCCTTGTAAACCTGGGGGTAGCGCATATTCTAGCCTTCTTCAGCTTATTTATTAAGCGCCTGCGTTGCTTTGTACTATTAGGCCACTTTTTTTTTCTTTTACGCGCCCAGGCTTTTCTAGACACCATGCCCCAGCCTATCTGAACAGGTAGGTCGGTGTCATTGTACGCTTTGTTCATGGAGGCATCCTCTACAGTTCCACCCCTAGGTCCTTCTGAATGTTGCTGTGTTTGGAGTTTTAAAGCCATCCCCCCTGCCCCCTTCAAATGCCCGACCCTGGGTATGTTAGACCCTGCACCTATGTATTGTCGGTGGTGAAGTGTTCGTTTATATGTTTCAGGCGCTGGTCTTGAAACTATGGTACAGTGTTTGAAGGGGTCTAGGGAAGCATTGGGGTCTAGGGAAACAGATGTGTCTTGTTTGAAGGGGTCTAGGGAAACAGGGCTGTCTTGTTTGAAGGGTTGTGAGGCAGCAGATGGGTGCTGCTTGAGCAGTCTTAAGAAGTGTACAGACTTTGTCACTAACCTCTGGACCTTACGGGTATTTTTGGGGGCCTCTTATGAGCACCAGTGGCTGTGGTGGTCTTTAGGGGCCGTTGCTGCCATAGTCACGCCCGTATAGCATGTATGTCTGCCACAGCCGCCTGACACTCCTGGATGATCACTTTTTTACACCTCCCAACCCTTTCCACGATCTTCTGATGGGCCATACTTGTGTACAGGGTCTGGGTAAACCCCACCCCCCATTTTAGGTTTGCGGCGAGAGCCTGGCGTTTTAGTTTTCGAACCGCCATCTGCATCTCTTTTACATGAGCCGCAAATACCTCAGATGTGTTTACAGACCCCTCTTGCGCCTGCTTAGAGGGCCCCACCTTGCGAGGCCTTATAAAGGGCTGCAACGCCTCAGGACCCTCTATACTGCTAACAGTCTTAGCACCATTCTGTAAAGCCTGTTCCGCTAGTGTTCTGGAAATAGGGATCCCCTGCGAACGCCCTGGGGCGGACAGGAACGGAACATTGCAAACTTTGTTTGGCAAACTCGGCTGTACCCCCTGGGCCCCACATCCACACTTATTGCTGAGGGCTGTGTGGGGCTTATGATGGCCGCGGGGCTGGACACAGGACTATACACGGGGCTGGCAGCTGGGCTGGACACTGGACTGTACACGGGGTTGGCAGCTGGGCTGGACAAGGGACTGTACACGGGGTTGGCATCGGGGCTGGACACAGGACTGTACACGGTGTTGGCAGCGGGGCTGGTGGGGTCGTATGCCCCCTGAGGGGCACTAGGGGACAAAGGGTATGACGATTGTGAGGAGCTGTCATTGTAATCATGGGTCCTAGCTTCTGGGGTTCTACCTAGGCTGTCTACCATCCCCCTCAGCACCTCAAGAGCGTGGCTATTCATGATAGAAGGACCTTCTAGGGGTTGCGTATTATTATCACCCATTGAAACCCTGAGCTGGGCCTGAACACTTACAATTGGCTTTGGGGGCTGTTCAGGGGCGTGCACCTCTACATGCACAGTTATTTTATTTGGCACTGTCTGTGGTTCCAGGATGCTGGGTGGATCCAGCGTTGCATTAGGGTTACTGAGGGCCTCTGCTAACTGTAGCTTAGGGACCCCCGGTTTCAGCTTCAGATGTTTTCTTGAGAGGCGCAATGCTTTAGGGGGATGAGGTGACGCCATCTCTTCTACACCCCCAGGTACAACTACCGCCTCCTTGGGGCTCATGGGTGTATAGGCCTCATTCAAGGGTTTAACAGCCTTTTTTACAGATAGGTCTAAGGGGCCGACCTCTCTTCAGCAGCATGTTTCTGAGCCGCTTCTAAAATATAAACAGAAAAAATATATATGTTAGAGGGAGCATAAAAGAACACATACAATCAGCACAATCCTAAGTTCTACACAGCCACCTTTTTATATTGGCATGGCTACAAGTCGTTGTACCCTTCTGCTTGAGAGTCTGTAACACCGCTAGTACTTTTCACACCCTTTGTAACAAACACACCTGATAGAGGTCTTTTTGCAACTCCTTTCTTTGACGGTGGTCCCACTTTAGAAGGTAAAGCTTTCCTCTGCAAAGGGCTTTCTTTTGAACGTTGCGCCGCCTCTTGTACCTCGACGCTGTCCGGGCATAACGTGGGGGTGCCTGTAAAGAAAAAATAATACCCAGCCTTAGTCATCTTTTTGAGGAGTCCCCTATACACCCTCAGGGTCAGGACTCGGGCCTACCCCTCCAACTCCCCAGCGTCTTAGACAGTTTAAATAACAGGGGTCTTTTTATTTACATGTGGGAACTGAAGTATTTTGCACACTGTTCAGAGCTCCTTGAGCCTCGAGGTACACCAAAAGATCTTCAAAAACTTGTTGTAGGTCGGGATCATAAGCTGTAAAAGTATACATACATGAGACCCACATTAGAAAAAAAGGGAACTTCTGAGCAGCTTGGGATGCGAGCTGGGAAATGGATGAAAAATAAAGAAATGTGCCTATTTTAACTCAGTGTGGATCTGCTTCAAATGGGCTAACCTGTGATGACTTTGATATTTTCGGCTGCTGATCGGTCGAGAGGCGGACCCCACCTGTGACCAGGGTCCAAGGCGGGCTTCACTCTAGGAGTTTGCTACGGAACGGAGTAAAGACCAGCGCCATTGCAGAAGGTGCTGTCTGTGGCACGAATTTGCAGCTACAAAGCGCTCCCGAAAGGCTCCAAGTGCTGCCCTTCACTCCACTGGGGGAACAATTGTGGTTATTGTGAGGTCGAAGAAGCAGCCCCACTGTGGGAAGAGGGTTAGTACACTACAAGGCACAGAATGCAGTACAAGATTGGCCACGCCCACTTGGCAGGTGATTTGTATTTGAAGAGGTGTACGACCAGAGACTGTTTCTTAGTACCTTCGAACCTTGCCTCTGATGAAAGGACAATTCCTGAAACGCGTCAGGCTCATATGAAAGAAGGTGGTTCTCGGAGCAGCCTGGGATGCGAGCTGTGAAATGGATGCAAAATAAAGAAATGTGCCTATTTTAACTCCGTGTGGATCTGCTTCAAATGGGCTAACCTGTGATGACTTCGATATTTTCGGCTGCTGCTCGGTCGAGAGGCGGACCCCACCTGTGACCAGGGTCCAAGGCGGGCTTCACTCTAGGAGTTCGCTATGGAACGGAGTAAAGACCAGCGCCATTGCAGGAGGTGCTGTCTGTGGCACGAATTTGCAGCTACAAAGCACTCCCGAAAGGCTCCAAGCGCTGCCCTTCACCCCACTGGGGGAACAATTGTGGTTATTGTGAGGTCCAAGAAGCAGCCCCACTGTGGGAAGAGGGTTAGTACACTACAAGGCACAGAATGCAGTGCAAGATTGGCCACGCCCACTTGGCAGGTGATTTGTATTTGAAGAGGTGTACGACCAGAGACTGTTTCTTAGTAACTTCGAACCTTGCCTCTGATGAAAGGACAATTCCTGAAATGCGTCAGGCTCATATGAAAGAAGGTGGTTCTCGGAGCAGCTTGGGATGTGAGCTGTGAAATGGATGCAAAATAAAGAAATGTGCCTATTTTAACTCCGTGTGGATCTGCTTCAAATGGGCTAACCTGTGATGACTTTGATATATATATATATATATACCTGGCTGAGGGGTTGTCAAGTCTACAGCATTGCCAGGTATTACATGGGTGTCCAGCGCAGGGGGTATATTGGTAGCGGTTGCTTTTGCAGAGTCTTGCATCTGTATTAAAACAAAACAAAAAAAAAAAAGAAAGCAGCGGTTTTAAAAGCGCCTTTCTTAAACACACGTTTCACAACTTCAAGCAATTCAGGTATACATTTTACAAGGGTGGCTGCAACAACACACATTTTTTTTTTAAAAGCGTTGCATGTGATGCACTAAAACATATGTTTAAAAAAGGGGTGACTGTACAGCGCAAAAGCATGTATTGTAATAGTTATGCACCTTGGGGATAGCGTTATCAGACATTTTAAAATAAATAGAAACACCCTGAACCATATCCTGTGCTTCTGGGTAAATGACTTAATGTACAACCAACATCCTACCATGCAACCAGTGCGCCTACGTGCTGGGCCCTCTTTTGTAACATTTACATGCCACTTTTCTCTTGTAACACCCTGCTTGCGCCCTCTTACATTTGGCATGCTTTTGATACTCGCGCCAGCGCCACAATTGCCTACATGGCGCTTATTCTTATGCTGGAGTGTCTGCCATTTATTGTAGTATTATACCTCCACTGATACTTTGTACGTTTTTTGTAACCTGCACACATTTCACTTTTTTTCCACCATTAATGCACTGTTTGCTACCTCCTGTATTTTGTTTGATCGTAAATGTCATTTTTTTGCAGCCTGTAATGCCCGCTTGCTACCTCATTTATTTTATTTTGCTCCCAAGTGTCACTTTTACCCCGTGTAACTTATCGTCTGCTTTTGTAATTTGTTCACTGGTAATTTTCTGTTCCTATTGTGAAGCCTCTGACACTTTAGGGTAAAGTTTGCGCTAAATAAAAAAATAAAAAAACACACACACCGGGACTTTAGGGCAAGGCCCGCCCCTTCAGTGATGAATTTGAATTTGAATGTAAAAGTTTTTGTACAGCGCTCGCATACCCAGCGGTTTCATGGCGCTAGTGGTGATCAGTGAGTGGCAGCAGCAGAAGGATTAGGGGTAGGCTTGCGTGAACAGAAAAGTTTTAAGATTTTTACGGAACAAGGGGTAGGAGGGTGAGGTGCGCAGAGCAATCGGAAGGGAGTTCCAAAAAGTTGGAGCCAGGACAGCGAATCTCGCTCCGCCCGCCCTCTGTTTTTTAAAGCGAGGGATGGTGAGGAGGGCCAGATGGGCCGAGCGAAGTTCTCTGCCTGGACAGTAAGGTTTGATGAGGGCACAGATGAACTGGGGGGCAGTGCCCACTCTGGCTTGGTAAGTGAGACAGCCGAGTTTAAACAAGGCACGCTCCCTTATGGGGAGCCAATGCAGAGTTTTGAGTATAGGGGTGACCCGATGATATCTGGGAAGGCCATGGATCAGGCGGGCCGCCTGATTCTGCACCAGTTGTAATCGGTGGATCATGTATGCAGGGGCTCCGTTATAGACTATGTTGCCGTAGTCTATACGGGACAATACCATGGCTAGCATGATGATTTTTAAAGCTGGGGGGGAGAAGAAGCGGGAAACTTTTCTAATTACTCTGAGAGAGAAAAAAGATGAAGAAACGACAGAGTTGACTTGTGGGAGGACAGTAAGCTGGGGATTAAGAAAGATTCCCAAGGTTTTCACTTTAGGGACCGGGAGTGGAGGAGCACCAAGGGAGGGGGGCCAGAAAGAAGAAGACCAGGGACTGCAGCCACCTCCGGTCAGGACCAGCTCGGTCTTGTCCGGGTTGAGTTTAAGGTGGCTGCAGGACATCCAATCTTGAATGAGGGTCATGACGGTTTGAACATTCAGGGCAGATGAAGGTGAGTGGGACAAATTAAAAATGAGCTGGAGGTCATCCGCGTAATTAAACACGGTGACCTCCAGTTGCTGTAACATAAAAATAAGGGGGAAGATGTAGAGGTTAAACAGGAGAGGGGAGAGTGATGAACCCTGGGGGACCCCGCATTCTACCTTACGAGAGGCCGCCGCAAAACCAGCCAAATGGACACCTTGTGTTCTCCCCGCGAGGAAGGACTCTAGCCAAGAAAAGGCTAGGCCCTCTATACCCGCCGCCTTGACACGGTTGAGGAGGATGGTATGGTCCACCGTGTCAAAAGCGGCGGATAAGTCGAGGAGGATCAGGGCTTGCGGAAGGTTGATGTCAATGCCTTCACGCAGCTTGTCCATGACTGAGATGACCACTTTTTCGGTAGAATGCAGGGGGCGGAAACCAGCTTGGCAAGGGGAGAGGCAATGATTTGCCTCGATATGAGTGCTCAGTGTGGAGGTAATGTGAGTTTCAAGGACCTTTGCCAGGTAGGGAAGGAGTGAAATGGGGCGGTAATTAGAAGCAGAGGAGGGATCGGCGTCAGGTTTTTTTAAAATAGGGATGACAATCGCCGATTTGTGTGGAATAGGAACATAACCATGGTTGAGGGAGTCATTGAGGAGGGTCAGAGGGGGAATGGGGCAGGCTGAGTAGATTTCCCTAAGTATGCGGGCAGGGGCAAAGTCCTGAGGAGAGCCTGATTTGACCCGTTGAAGCAGAGGGCGAAGGGAGTCAATAGTTAGGAGTGGGAAGTTGGTCAGTTTAGTAGTGGAGGGGGGAGGGGAGGGGTCCACAAAAGTGGAAGAGGGGGGGGGGATGTTATGTTTAATTTTTACAACCTTGTCTATAAAGAACTCGTTGAGCGAGTCACAGAGGGATTGGGACGGGGGAATGGTAGGTGTGGCTCTGGTGGATGAAGCGAGCTCATGGACGGTGGAGAAGATTTCTTTCGATTGTGACTCTGCAACCAATATCCTGTGTGTGTAGTATTCAGCCTTGGCTTCCAGGATACTCTTTTTGTAGGTTTGCAGAGTGGCCAGATAGATTGTTTTTAAGGCAGGATCGTAAGTTCTTCGCCAAGCTCTTTCAGCCCTTCTTGCAGCAAGTTTTTTCTCTTTGAGGTCGGGGGTAAACCAACGATTAGCTGCATGGGCCCGTTTTACTGAGAGGCGCTTGAGGGGGGCGAATTCATCGCTAGCCCTTGTGAGCCAGTTGTTAATTGCGGCCAGTTGGGGGGCAGCTGTCAAACCAGTAAGATCCGGGCAGGTCGTGACCAGGGCCGAGCATAGGGAGGGCATGTTTACCTTGCCCCATTTCCGAGCCCAAGTGTTTTTGGGAAGGGGGGGTTTAACCGGGGGAGCTAGGGCAAGGGAGAACGTGATGGTGGAGTGATCTGACCATGGGCAAGGGGAAATCGAGGGAGGAGTTGAGGGAACATTCAGTGTCCAGATTTGGTCCAACATGTGGCCATGACGATGGGTTGGGCTGTGTATGATGATCTGCTGACATCACTGGAGGGGGGCGGGCCTTGCACCACAGCCCCAGAGAAGCCTCCCCGCTGCCATGCCTCGAGGCTGTAGGGATCCACGTGGGCTCCTTGGAAATGCCCCTGGACCCTATGGCGGAGAACACCAGCACCGGAGCCCTCACCCCTCCCCCCCCCCGACCCCCCAGGCAGCGCCTTGCTGAAGCAGGCTCAGGGGTAATTTTAAAAACAACTTAGCGCCCCTGGGACGATGGAGCCCAGAGAACACCGGAGCCCTAACAACCCCGAACAGCGTCACAGAGAAGCGGGCTCAGGGCGATTTTCTTAAAAAAAAGGAGGCAAAACTCGGCACAAGGGCCCCGGAGCCCAGAGAACACCGGAGCCCCAGCACCCTCACCCCGAGCAGCGCCTCCCACAAGCGGGCTCGGGGGTCATTTTTTTTTTTTTTTAAAGCGGCAATACTCGGCACAAGGGCTCCGGAGCCCCACGAACACCAGAGCCCTAACACCCCCGACCAGCGCCATCAGCAAGCGGGCTCGGGGTCATTTTCTTTTTAAAAAAGCAGCAAAACTCGGCACAAGGGCCCCGGAGCCCCCCGAACACCAGAGCCCCAGCACCCTCACCCCGAGCAGTGCCATGGAGAAGTGGGCTTGGGGTCATTTAAAAAAAAGCGGCAAATGAGGCACACGGGCACCCGGAGCCCTGAAGACCCCAGGGACCCTCGGACCCCTCACTCCGTGCAGCGCCACGGTGAAGCTGGCTCGGGGTATTTGGTTTTTTTTTTTTTTAAAGTGGCTAAGCTCTGAACTTCGGCCTACAGAGCCCCAGGGACACCAGGAACTACAACACCCTCACCCCGAGCAGCGCCATGGAGAAGCGGGCTCGGGGTCATTTTAAAAAACCGGCAAATGAGGCACATAGGCCCTTGAGCCCCAGAAGGCCCCAGGGGCCCCCAGAGCAGCGCCTTGGAGAAGCGGGCTCGGGGCTTATTTTAAAAGTCCTCATACCCCTAAACCCAGGACCATGGAGCCCACTCTCCCAGAGCCCCCTCAGAGCAGCTCCACGCATACTGAAGGACCACCATGCAGGCTCCTTTAAGGATCCAGACCCATACTTCTGACCCTCAAAACAACGGTTTGGTGAGTACAATAATGCTTTATTTATTTTGAAATTGTATGCAATGTATATTATTTAAAGACCCTCTGGTAAGCTTGCAATACCATCACCTCAAAGCCTTTAACATTTATTAGCATTAAATGTTCAGCATCCTGGTAAAATGTTTCTATGCTCTGTAAAATACACGTTTCCCCCTTTGCATGTACCCTCATAAGGCCTACAACATTATGCCCCTTAAATACAAACCCTGCAAACTCTGCGCCAGCCCAACAACACCTCCTCTATTAACATTAAATACATACACACATAGCTTACACACATAGCTTTAAACTCAAACCTTCAACAACGCCTTTATTCATTTTAAATACATTTACATTTCACGTCTTATAAAAAACTTCATTGGCACCATTATTCACATTAAACATGTTGCAACGCCTTAAACATTAACTGTTTACAAATTACTATTTAGCATTTTCAAAACTACAGTTTTGTATACTTTAAATACCACATACACATACATCCTTGCGCCATGCTTTATTTACCTTCCTTAAATTGTCACAAGCGGCTTCAATTTGGGAGAAGTTGCTCATGTCCATTCTTGCCTTAAGATCCAAGGGTTGGCGCTGTGCCTCCAAGACAATCCACTCGCTCCCCAAGGGTGTTGAAGGGCTTGTTGGTGCAGAAATCCTCAAAGTGCAGAAAAACAATCCAAGCCAGACAATCCCAGAGGTTTCTTGACTTGGTTGTTGGTGAAGGAGTCTACAAGGTGCAGCAAAAGCAATCCACGCCACACGCTTCTGGAGGTTTTTTGAATGGGTGTTTGACAGTGTTCCTTAAGGGGCCTTTTTATACCTGTCCATGCATGCTAATTAGAAGCCCCCACACCCTTTATGACTTGAGGGGGTTTAGAACAATGTCATGGGGGTCTTTGGATGGGAACTTTTTTTCTATCCTTGTACAGTTTATGCTGTATACATCTGTTACTTACACTCTTGGCCTATCTTAGGAACAGTAGGGTTATCACCGGTGCTGGGATGGCCTTCGCAAACATATCTAAATCTTCTGGACATTTTTATAATGGTCCTCATATGTTAAAGCTGTTTGGTCCTGCTCCTGGGAAGTAGGGACCCCCGGGAACAGGCTCTTGTCCCAGCACTAAACCCATCACATGTCATCTTTCCAGCCAAAGTCATCAAGTTAGGGCCTAAACTGTCATCTTTCCAGCCAGAGCCATCAAGTTTGGGCCTAAGCTGTCATCTTTCCTGCTAGAGCTCTTAAGTTTGGGACCAGGGGCTTTGGGGTTGTGTGAATTACATCCTAACAGTTGGCACCCTGTTTCAGGTTCTCATGGGAAGCTTTGCCTCTACACGACATCTGTCTTTTTCAACATCTCAAAGCTCAGGGTGGCTGTGGTTTATTATTTTATAACAGGCCCAAGCCTCCCTGGGAAAAGTGAACATGGTTTGTGCTTTTTAAAACAGCCTATGTGTTTCCCACCAACTACATTTTAAAAGCTCCCCTGTTGCAATCAGTTACTTCTACAGAAAGACCCTTTTTTCAAACATAAAAAACACCTCCCACACCCTGGGCTGGGGACTCAGGACTGCCCCGCAGCTGTTCAGCCTGCAACTGTCTGCAACCCCCCCCAGTTTTAAACATGCACAGACATTTCCACCCTAAATGCACACACTTTCCTATACACTTTTAAACACATACACACTGCCAGTTTTAAACATGCACAGACATTTCCAGCCTATATGCACACACTTTCCTATGCACTTTTAAACATATACACACAGCCAGTTTTAAACATGCACAGACATTTCCAGCCTACATGCACGCATTTTCCTATGCACTTTTAAACATACACACAATTACCTCATGTTTTGCAACCCTACCTGTTACTTCTTGAGAATATCCCTACAGGTCACCCCTCTTTTAAAACCAGGCCTGTTTAAGGCCAACAGCCTGCGCCCAGGCCCTGTCAGATTTAAGGCCTGGGTTTCCAGCCAGAGCTGTCAAATTTCCTGCCAGCCGTTTCCTGTCAGAGCTGTCATATTTAAGACTAGAACCATCACATTTCCGGCCAGGATTTCCTGGCCGGAGCTGTCAAATTTAAGGCCAGAGTTTGAAGGGAAGGTATCACTTCCTACTACTGGCATGTGAAGGATATGTGTGTTCAGCACACGTGGCAGCTGCACTCTGTGGTCGTGCAGTCTCCAGCTCACACCCGTGAGCAGTGTGTCCAGGACAACCACCAGCCCCACCAGATGCAGGACCTGTTGGCTCCGAAGACAGCAGACATCAGTCCAGGAAGGGGACAGCAATCAATAAAACTGAACCAGTCTAAGAAAGTATGTGTCCAATTAGTTAACTTCCTTGTCCTGCAGGCCACCACCTTAGTGTGACACAAGAGGCTGGATGATGAGGAGATTATGTCAACTTCACAGAACAATGTGACCCCCCCCCCCCCCACACACACACCAAGGCCTCCTGCACCACCCACAATACACCCATCAACTGTGCCAGCTATAAACAAGGCGGGGTAACAAGAACCTGAACTGCTGATGCATGACTGAGAGTACAGTTCAAACAGCATGAAGGGCGGACGTCACTGGTGTACTGCTGAGAAGACTCAGTCAGGTGAAACCCCGAAGCTCTTCTACAGGGAGTTGAGCCTGGAGCTTTCTCCGGCTGGCACTTGCATACCCTTAGGCGTTTCTTGTGGAGATGTTCCCTTGACTACACTCCTGGCTCTATTTGCCAACTGGCCTGTGGAGTCTTCCAGCTCAGCTGTAGGTCAGGCTCCGTAAGGAGGTAATTTGGGGGGCGGGCGTGGGGGGACTCATCCTCCACAGTCTCCACTGACACCAGTAGGAAATTAGGGGCCCTCCCGGATCAATCTTGGTGAATTCTGAATCTTGGGCGTTGCTTACATTCTCACATCCAAGGCTTTGAAATCTGTGAAGCATGCAATGACACTACCCTCAGAATATCACACCTGTCGACAGAAAGGTGACTGGAAATGACAGATTATCTTGAATTGGCTAAAAAGTGAAGAAAATATCTGCCACGCAGTAAATGCTCTGAAGTGCACAAGTCCATGGCCGCCTTGGACATATCTATGTGTGAAACATTACACTGGCATGCTTTTAGAATGCATCGCTGTAAGGCAGGCAATTGTGTCTCAGAATTATTTGTCTGAATGGAGGAGTGCTCCACATTTCATCATTGACTCGACACAGTCCTTTCGGCGTGGCTTGGAATCCAGAAATGTGTTTAACGTGACATGTCTTGCCACAGTTTCCTGGCAAATATGCAGGTTATGACCCATTTACACTGGCACAGGATGGGGAGGAGGAGTGGGTCAGAGTGCAGGATGATTGTCTTTCTGCATAACCCCTTGCAAGGTGACAGTGAACACCACAGGCCAGCATGCACCTACACACCACTTCTTGGAAGCGCAGCGGCATCCCACACACCGTTTGATCCAAACATCTGTGACATGAGAAGACCGGAGGTGCACTCAGTAATGCCTTTTACCCATGCCTCTGCACTGGTGTCCCCAGTCGAGGCTCAGTGATGGGACAGCAGAAGGGAGTCAGGAGATGGGGCAATAACCATGGACGAAGAATGGAGGATCAGTGAGTGTGTTCTTGTGCACATTCATATACCGGTAGCTCATGCATGTGTTGTGAATGGACAACATGGGTTCTGAAGGGAAGAGAGGTGCAATGTGAGCCATTCGTTTTCATTGTCGGTCCAAAGTGAACATGTATGTCTCATGTGAATTTCGTTTATTTCCTAAGCAGACTCATGCCTCCATAATCCACTTCTGGTTGTGTGTATTTGATGCCTTCATCCATCCAGGGGTGTGACCAATGGCTTATCATTGTCATGGTCCCCGTCCTACTGTGAGTGCGGCTGGTTTTATAATTCAGCTTCTGGTTGTTAATGCTTCGTAATGCCTGGGGCAGGCACTTGGGTTGATGTATGGAATGTCACGCACGAGGCCACCCTTCCTTTGGAGTGTTCCAGTGGCCAGGAAGTGCAGAGCAGAGAGTACTTTGAGATGGGCAGAGAGAGCATCAGAGAAGGAAACTCACACATTCAATGTTTTAGTAACTTTTAAACTAGCTTAACGCATGTTATTGATTGGGGTTCCGTAAATTGGTAGAATTTCCGCCGGACGTACATTGTAAAGGCCTACGCCAGGTGTACTACAGGCTAAATATCAGAATAGACTCTGAATCCAGCCCAAGGTAGTCTCCCAAGGTAGTTTGCGGTGAGGAGGAAGAGCCACTTAACCTCACGCATCTTTAATTTAATGGTGACGTTTGCCACCTTGTGGATATAGCTGGAATATTTTTTTTTCGTGTGAATTGAAAACAATATTCCTCTCTGAGAGTAATCATGCAGCCTTCGGCCAGTGAGCCTAACATGCGTTTGGGTTGATAATTGCGGAACATTAATTCAATTTAAAAACGTCATAAACACATGCTTCTAAACACAGTTTCATAAACATGTTTCATGTTTCCAAAAGCAGAACTCCAACTTGTGATGAACTGGACATCTTTGAAAAAGTTCAATGTATTTCACTTCTTGCGAAGGTCAAGTGATCGTGCCTTTTTAGGTCATTTCCACAGACAGATGTAATGCTTTGTCAAATGTCTATTGTTTTCAGTACTTTGCAAAACCTTAGAGCGGGTTTTTGGTCAGCCCCTTGCTCATAATTGGATTGTTTTTTTGTTTATCTCAGTTCTCTGTTGGTTATTGGATGGCTTTCCTCCCTTTTCTTATGTTTGTCCCGCCCAGAAGCTTTCAACAGCCACAGTGTTCTATGGGTGTGCAAGTTTTCCTTCTGGCTTCCTTGCCCCACCGCTCTCTCTTTCTGCTTTTCTCCCACACTCTTATGTTCACTAGGCCTGGACATAGTACGCAGAGTTCTGCCTGGAGACCCAAAAACTCCTCCGCGCTACGTGGAGTTCTGCAAGCGGCTGAGTGCGTTAGGTTGTGCTGTTCACGTTGATTTTCCAGCACTGGGTGTTCGTCTTGTGCTGGAAAATCAGCGTAAATGGCACCATGCACCGCGCAAGATGGCGCTGTTTCTTTCTGCCGCTTGAGTAGATGTTCTATTCGAACGGCAGCTTCTTCAACGCGAACGGAAGGTTTCTCAATGCGAGCGTAAGCGGGCATCCGCAACCACCCACATTGAGAAATCTCACTGAGAGGTGGTCTGGTGTAAGATTTTCCTTTCTTGCGCTCGCCAACGTAAGGCTGGCAAGCGCAGAGTGCGAAAAACTCTGCAAACTCCACGAGCTGACCGGAATTTCACACCCAGACCTAATGTTCACCCAATATTCTTTTAGTTATATAGTGTTAGTTAGAGTATGTAATTTCTTGTTCTGAGTCATGGCTGAGCTTGACAGAAATCAGCACAACAAAAGTGCCCGGTCCCCAAGCAGCACAAGCAAAATTATAAAAGTGGAGAAAAAAAAAGTGAATTTCTGCAGAGCATAACAAATCATGTGAGAGACGTCCCATTTTTTTACATTGCAAATTCTGTGAAATTCTTGAAAAAGCTATGAAAAGCATGAGACGTGACCAGAATTCAACGCTGGAGTTTTTCCATATGACAATATGAACTTTCAAAATCATTCCATATGTGACTCTTTTTTGTGTAGAGTCACTCATGAGAGAATGTTAAGGTATGTCCCTGCATAGAAAACAGCTTCAATTTACCATCACAATACGGTTTTAGAAAGTTCATGAGATAAAGCTAAGGAATGTATGCACTTGGATACAAAATGCTTCTCAATTAGCAGCATGGCTTAGTTTCAGATTACTTGCAGGAAAAATATCAGTTAGGTAAGCACTTGCAAACAAAATGGTGTGAACTAACACTCATTATAAAAAGTTGTTCCAGGAGGCCCTTATTGGGTAACAGTGCACTGTATAAATATATTTTTCATTTCATTTCAAAGTTAAGTGATAGCATAGGCCTCAGGAAATGCATTAAACTACTGGTAGGCCAATAAACAAAAACTCCTCAAGACTATTGCAGCATAATACAAGCTCCCCAGAGACCTATGTTCAAACTGATAAAAGTGAAAGAAATAACAAATCTAGATACAAATAAGATTCACATTATTCTTCCATTAGAGCTATCTCCTGTCACATGCATGATCCCTTTCTTCCTAACACTGGGCCCGATTCACAGAACTAACTTAAGACAAAATCCTAAACTTACTACTTTTGGTATTCACAGAAGTTAGGATTTTGTCTTAAGTTTGTCCTAAGTTTGTCTTAAGACAGACTTAAGACAGAATCCTACTTAAGTCTGTTTTAAGTCTGTTTTAAGATAAAATCCTAACTTCTGTGAATACCAAAAGTAGTAAGTTTAGGATTTTGTCTTAAGTTAGTTCTATGAATCGGGCCCACTGAGACCAAGCATCATCTATCCGGACACCTTTCACTTGAAAAGGTCATTGCCGCTGACCTGCTATGGTAGGAGGTCATCAGACCACTATTGAAGGACACTACCATAGAATAAATGGTGCTAGTCAATTATCAGCTGATCTCCAACCTATCACAGCCTGGTCAAACCCTGGCATGAGTGAGGACAAGCCAGTTGGAATCTGTTGTTTGCAGCACCAAAAGACTCAGGGCCTGATTTACAACTTGGCGGATGGTTTACTCTGCCACAACGGTGACGGATATCCCATCCACCGAAATATAAATACTATCATATGATATGAAATTTATATTCACGTTTGTGACGGAGTAACCTGTCCGCTGAGTTCTAAATCAGGCCCTCAGTGTACTACTTAGGAATGAGGCACAATTAAACCAAAACGTGTCTGGGATGCGTGTGATCCTGTAAAGAGAGGACATGGCCTGGCAGCTTGAGCTAAATTCTTCCTTTAGGGAAGTGACCACAACGTATTCACTTAGGAGTGGTCTCTCTCTGTCATGGAGTAGTTAGAAAAACCCATATGCTCTGAAATGTGACCTGAGTAATAACCAGTGGCTTAGATTAATGCTAGCAAACAATGTATCATGTTTTCTTCTCAGTGAGACAAATATTCTGTTATGTGAGTCTTAGGGCTCACAACGAGACAGACTGAAGTGATACCTCACTAATGAGGCCCAACAAGGCCGAAACATGTTGGGGGTGATAGTGGTCCTATGCAGAGCAGACATGAGATAGACATTTGGGCTAGGCTATTCAATTTAAGTCAGACCTTAGATTGATTTGCATATTATTGACTCTTGTTTGTAAAGAATACGCTTGTTTTTGACTGACTGCAAAGTTGCCGAGAGTAATTACTAGTTATTCAAGAATTCACTGTGTGTCCTTTAGAGTGAATCATCCAAGGTAGAAGGGGTAGGACGAGACAGAGCCCCCATAGTTTAGGACTCAATATACACTTCTTTAATAACTCACACTAATACATATTTGGAGTTTTCTATTTTCATGTACAGATGGACAGCCGCCTGGCAGTTTGTGATAGACATTTCCTTTTCGGACCGGATCAAGACTTTTTCCAACCTTCGCCCAGTTCAATGAAGAACTTGGAAAAAGCTGAATCATTTTTCAGCTTGCCACTTAGGGTGAATTGCTTTACATATGTATTGAATTTCATGGTATGTGGTTTATTAGGGATCGTTTGTGTAGTTGTTTTTTATCTTCTATTGTATTATTTAACTAGTAATTTAATTATGCTGAATACGGAGAAATTGCTGCCTTTGAGTCTGAAATGCAGCATCTCACTTTAGAACGATAGTGTTACTTTCTCACGGAATGAAGCTCATTTAACCTCTTGTCCTGCACTCTGTATGTTGGACTCTGATTCTCAAGATGGATTGTTGTTAAGGATAATCTCTGTTTTTGTATCTCCATCCCACTTTCAAAAAGGCCCCAGTGCTTTGAGTGGTTCAGAGTCCATTACCATTTCCCCTCCTACTTGCCTTGCAGTCATGAATACAGAAAAAGCTACACATGTGGAGAGAAGATGGAAGGAGGCAGAACATGGGTTGGGAGTGCTGAGAGATGAAGGGCGTGAGTTTTGAGTGTCCAGAATTTAGTTCTAGGCACATCGGACATACTATGGTGTCAATTGGTGTTATTGTATATGATCATTGTTTTTGGTTTTGGTTGTTGTTCCTGTACTTGATTGTTGAGTTTTGGTCCCCTTAAGTCTTTGTGCTCCATTGTCTAGCACATAAGCATGGGCGAATTTTGCGAATCTGGCATTCGCGAATTTTGCGAATTTGCGAACTCGCAATCCGCAAAATCCGCGAATTCTCGCGAATTTGCAGATTTCTTTTTTTTTGTGTTCGCAAGGGTTTCTGCCAGTTTGCGAGGGTTTGGTACTAGTTCGCAATTGCGAACTTACTTGTCAGCTTGCAACAGTCGCGACTATGTTGGTTCTACGTCTCGTTCATCATCACAGCCTCCCAGCACCCTCTGTTTCACCACTGCCACCCTCTCTTTCACCCATGCCACCCTCTGTTACATCAATGCCACCCTCTGGTTCATCATCACTGTAGATTATGGGGGGGGAAGCAAGCACACCTGCCCTGCTTCAACTGACATGAATTAATTTGGGGTTAGTTTATTAATGTGTCACTGTTTTAAAATTCCAGGTCTGGCACCTGCTTCCTTATCAGTAATTTGCTTTCTGTTGCAGTGCAATTTTTTTTTCCAGGACCTTTGTGGCCTACTTCTAGCTATTCTATGAGCCTACTGTGAGGGTCAGAGCAGGGTCATACAATTGTTGCAACTAGCAACTGAACTCTGGAGGGGCCCCAGTCAGGAAGCACTACAATGAATTGTTACTAATGATGAGTTTGAACTCTTGCACCTGCCGAGTGCTTTCAGTTTTGCAAAACTCGTTTTTCTGCAATTTCGCGGGATTCGCGGGGCGCGAACACGCGCGAGATCGGATTCGGAAGCCGCGAATTCTTGCGAATATGCAATTTCTTTTTTTGCGGCGTGTTAGTTCGCAAGATTTTGTGCGTTTTCGCGAGCCGCTTGTAGCGAAGTGTAATCTCGCAAAGTGTGCGGCTCGCAAGTACAATTTCGCGAGTGTTCGCGAGGAACATCTCGCGCGAACTTACCCGCGCGGTCGTGAACGGGCGCGGCCATCTTGTTTCTCATTCATTGCTATGGTTCTGGGCATGCTTCTTGTATCCTCTCTAAATCCGTGCCATCCTTTGCTTGTTTGAAGTTTTTTTTGATCTGTTTTACTTATTATCTATCCCTCTATTTTTCTAGCCCTATATTTTTGTGTTTACTGCTACTTTTGGTTAATTTTAAACTACTTTTTTAAACTCTTTTCTTTTCTTCTCTTCCCTATTCTATTTTCTTTATTCATTTCTGCCCAAACCATAGTGAAGGGAGCCGGGAAGCATCCCGAGAAGGGGAAGGGTCCCGCACCCCGTGCCCGGCTCCCGTGCGGGCGTTTGAGGGGGGAGACAGTCGCACCCCGGGAGATTTTCAGCCCGGAGGAGGTGGGCGCACTAGTGTTCTATGTACAGCGCCACCTCCCCAGGACCATAATGGCAGGCGGCAAGATTGGAGGCGGGTACGGGATGCGGGATCGCCGGAAGCGGTGGGATAAGGTGTGCCGGGCCATGTACCACCACTCTCGGGTCCGGCGCACCTACAACCAGGCCACCCACCGCTGGACGGATGTCCTGACCAGTGAACGAGATCTGCTCGACCTGCTTGGCCTCGAGATCCCCGGGCTTGGTGAGTAGTAGTAGTAGCTATTTCTTTACTACTCTGTTTTCTCCTGCTGTGTTATCATATTGCATTTTTTTTTACCAAGAGCAAAAATACTGCTCATTACATTGTAGGTATATTATATTTCAAAATCTTCTGTGCATTTCAGGTGCACTGCTCTCCTTCTCAGTGGTGTTGCTACTATGCTTATTTGTTTCCGATTTTGTGTTCATTTCATTGGCCTGTGAAATGATGTATGAGTGTAGTTTAAAGAACTGCGTAATGCTACACACTAAGGTTCAGATGTTTAATTACTGGCGCATCCCTGCAAAGTAGCAGGGATGCGCCAGTAATTGTGCGCCACGCCACTATCACCCATGGTGCGCCGTATTTACAATGCGGCACACCATGGGCCCAAAACGTCACCAAAGCGTTACGCATCTGTGCCGTAAGGGCGGCGCATTGCTGGAGTTGCGTCGCAACGATGGCGCAGCTCCATCAATGCTCTGGGGTGCCCTATCTCCCCAAAGCTGCGTCAAGCCGTACGTCTGCTTCAAGCAGGCGCAGGGTTTGAGTCACGCATCATTGTTGTTAAAGTGAGTGATTGAAATCTTGTAGATTTCCCTCAGCCACTTTTAGGATGCGTTCCTGCGCAGGAACGCCCTCCCTTGCGCCGGAAGGCCCCCTGATGGCGCAGGGCTTTACAACGTGATGCATCTCCCATATGCATCACGTTGTTAATATACGCCGCATCATTGCGCCTCTTTTGTGCTGCCGCTGCGTCACAAAAGTCATGCATCAATGGAGCAAAAGAGCCGCAAGGGGCTTCTAAATCAGCCCCTACAGACTCAAGTCCAGTCCTTCCTTTGTACACATGGCGATAAGAAGAAATAGTGGTGGTGGATTGATAGTTTGAGTATTTTAATGACTGGTTAATGTAGTAGGAAACTTTAGTGTTGTCGCTGATCTGCAATAACGGTGGACTTTGGCTGTCACTTCGCGTGCTGCGGACTGCTGCCTGCCAATCCTAGGCAAACCTTTTTAGTACTTTGTGTAGAGAGTTAAATAAGAAGTTTACAATTCGACGGTCCGCAAATCAAGCAATACTAATAACGTAGTAGACCACATGAGATTGGTCAATAATATATCCCGTTGAATAGTTGTCTATTTGCTATTTCGCCAAAATATTTTGTTAGTTCTTTTGAAATGTTTGATTTGGTTGACAAATATCATCCATGTTTTCTGTTTTTCTTTCTTTCATGTTGTACATCAGCTTCCCCCAGGCGCAAGAGGAGGACACAGGAGGAGGAGGAGGAGGGTGCTGTTGAGGATGCAGGCCAGGATCGGGCAGGCGAGGGCTCCTTTGCTGTCCCCAGTAAGTTTTAATTTTAATATAGAGTACTTATTTTTTCCCAGCGTTCCTCATTCGATTTTTTCTAAATCGTCTTTGATATTCTTGTAGACTGGATATAAATTCTTATCCTGCCTCGACTATGACTCCGTGTGGTATTACTAGATTATTCTTATTAGTCTGTCTGTGTAGCTAACTAAGATTGCACATTTGGCAATTCCATTGGACTCCCATTCTATTCAGCAATATCTCTATGCACAGAGTGCAGTCCTCTGGGATTGTCCATAATGTCTTTTCAAGTCTTCTAAATGTTTATGCTTTGACAATTGCCAACAATAAAAAGGTGAATGACCACCAAGAAAGAATAAGATACTACTTTACTTTTGGTTTGGATAGGAGGACAATCCATTCTACTACTGTTGCAGGGACAAATCTGCACAAACAGAACTATGGACACTAAATATTGCATTGCTTAGCTTATCAATTATAAAAGGTGCTGTTAGACTTTCCACATACCTCAGTGATAACAGACTTTGTAGTTGAACCCCCATTCTCCTTACTGACTAGATAGTGTGGCAGAGTCATTTAGCTCCCAAAGTCACCGATGATTATGATTATTCCCCAATGATGTCAGAGGCACGGACTCATGCTTGCAAAAATTGCAAAACCTTTAGCTCATCCACTCTAGTCTGGAGGACCAAAAACCACAGAGTCTATTTAAGTTTAAAAGCTTTATTAAAAGTAAACACATTTATTAAAATCAAGTTTGTCATAAAAGTAAACGTTTAACTGAAAATGGAAAAGTGCTTAGTGCTGACGATTAATTGGACACATTTCTTGTGGTCGAGCCGAGCTCTCACCTGGTTTGAACTTGATCCTGCTCGTGTTCTTAGAAGTCAAGCTTCTGTCTGTTAGGAGAAAAAGTGGTGCGTGTTAAAAATAAAAAGCAAGCATTCATCAGTTGTGCCAAAAAGTGCAGCAAGACAACAGCCTTCCCTGGAAAAAGGGACATTTTTACTTTATAGTAGACAGTCACAAATGATTACATTGTATACTGTTTTTTTCACATTTCTTTCTTCCTCCTAGATCAAATATTATATAGTAGTGAGTGGTGTATTCTAACATTATTAAATGTACTTTGTAGGTGGAACATCTGGAGGCGGGGCCAGCGCGGAGGTGACGGTGGCATTAGACGAGGACAACTCTGGGGAGGAGGCGGTGGAAGTGCCGGACAATTCTGTGGGGGATGGCACGGTGGTGGCGGGCAGAGGTAAGCTATATATTCCTTAATTATTGAGATTGAAGACTGCAGAGTGTGCTTTCTGCATGGGTGTATTATAAATAAACCAGGTAGTAGCCTCCCTCCTCTAAATGTACTTCGACTTAGCTGTGAAGTTTTTGGCGAGAAGAATCCCAATCAGATCTGAGATGAACTTGATGGATGGGATGAACGAAAAGCGAAAGAAGGGTGTAAGTAAGTGTGGAAGGCCGAGAAATGTAATGATGACTGGCAAAGAAGAATGATATGTGTTTGCTTTGTCCCTGAGGTGGCTGGGAAGGAAAGAATATGGTATGGTGCATGGCTGGGTGAATGATGAAGCAAGGATGGGTGGAAGGAGAACAGCCTGGGTGGGTGAAACAGAAACTGTATGTGTGCATATACTTTGAATGGATGGATGCCTGGATCATTCATGGTACTATCTGACTCTTAGATAGCATATGTGTATCTAGAGAGAGTAGACGGTCACTGGATGAACTAAGTGTCACTTTGAAGAGCATGTAACACCGCACCCGCACGTCCGTTCCAGTGTAGGAAAGGCAAGGAAAAGAAGTTGTAATTTTGTCCAAATACTACCATGAATAGTAGCAGTAGTTTGTATTGCAACTGCAAGCACAGCATATATCGGGTTATTACGGTGGACACTCCCTACCTCTCTTAATAACTTTAGTTTAGTAGTAGTACGTCATTCATGTGTGGGTGTATCACTGTTCACTCAATAATAAGCAAAGCACCTAAAGTCATCCCATATGTCATCAAATACATCCCATGTGAAGTGATAGATAATCAGATTATTTAGCTTCTTCATTTTCCTTTTCTAATACTCATTTGCACTGTAGGGTGAAAGCTAAATTAATTAAGCAGTAGCCCTTTTAACAGAGTATTCTCAGTGCCACCCGTAATAGAAAAGTAAGAGCTTCACCACCTGCATGTATTGGACCGGTACAGTAACGCAAGTCTGTCTAACTCACCATGGTGTGCGTCTGTTTTTCTCGGGTGCAAGTTCACTGCGCTGGCATTATGCCGGCTTGCATAAGATAACGTACCAATTTTCCTAAACAAGAGAGAAGAAGAAGAATAAGACTGGTGTACTGTCATAGTCGACTGTAATGGAAGTCCATAGTGCTCGTAGAATTTGTTCCTTAAACTCCCACTAATGTTAGAGCAAGGATGAAGAAGTCGGAGGTTACATAGATACTGTCCTCAATAGTTATGTACTGTGCTTTCAATTTGCTACTTGTACTGTGACAACTTTCTGCTCAATCATTTTGTGTTAATCTTAAGGAGCATTGGTTACAGACTATGTCTTTCTTTCTTCATGTAGTTGCTCCTTCCAAATCCAAGAGACCATCAAGGAGGAAGGAGCTGGCTCGAATGGCCCGGCAACGGAGGCTGGATGCCACTGTCGCTGAATATCAGCGGCTGGTGGCCCTGGAGGAGGAGGAGAGGCAGTCTGGTAATACAACAACGTCCACTGGGACAGCTGCATCCTCCTCCGTGCGGGCTGCCAGCCAGCGCAGTGCTCCAGCGGTACGGAGCCGGGCTACCAAAGCCAAACGCCACCGCCGAGCAGCAAAGACAGCAGCTGCCCCCCACAGGATTTGCAAAGCACGCCGGCGCCGCTTATCCCTCAGACTGTCCTACCTGGAGCAGGAGGTCCTGAACTATAAGAACTTGGTGGAGGGCCTCCGCTTCAAACATGCCACCCTCCGCAAGGAGCATGATGCCCTGGCTGCTACAGTCAACAGCACCCTGCCATAGTGTCCCTTGCCCCTTTTTCAGAGACTTTTGGGGGGTGGGAATTGGGAGTTGGGTTTTTTGGGGACTTTTTTGAAGGACAATCGTTGGGGTTAGGGAGGGTCTTGCGGGAGATTATTTTGTTAGGGCTATAAAAATATACTTTTTGAAACTTTATCTGACCATACCTGTTTTTTACTGCTTTTGAGTCTGGTGGGTGGGGGTTTAACAGTAAGTTTGTTTTCCTGAATAGTCCTTTGGTAGTACTACCGTCAATCTCTCGTCTCTCCTAATACTCCATTATTCTACCTCCAACCACACGCTTATCTTACCTGTAATTTCTATGGGCAAATTCATTTAGCGGATCTTTCCCCTCAAGCTAGATGTACTGTAAACTGTGTTTTAGAACAAAATTAGACCTTCCCAGCAGTGCTTCCACCCAGACCCTTACTAAAGCCAGTCACAAAAATGTAGAAGACCCCCAATCAGATCTCAAAAAACAAGGCCTAGCAGAAAACTGGTGAGAAAACGTACTTTAAAAGTAAAAGTAGGCCCAAATACCCCCTTACCCACCGTGGATTGTATTCAAACCACTTGCAAGCAAGCAAAAGTATCCATAGCCAGCATCGCTCCAAAACTCGAAAACCCCCCCCACCCAAACACATGCAATAGAAATACTGCTAACCCTAACGAGCCCTAAGTTAAGAATAGTGGCAAAGGCTTTCTTTAACTATGCCAAATCCCCCCTTTCCCACCATGGATTTTCTTCAAATGACTTGCAACCAAAATTACAAATTCTCACGAGTGCTCTAAGACCCCAGAACTCAGTTGTAAAAATCTAGAACACCCCAAAACACATGCAATCCTGCTGCTAGGGCTAACCCTATTGAACCCTAAGTTACAAAAAGTGCCAAAAGGCTTTTCCTTATGGATTTTGTCCCAACCACTTCTATCCGGTATTATACCTTCCCAGGAATGCCCCAAGACCCGCCAACCCACCCGCCAAAAAGCACAACACCCCCAAACAGCCCAAAAGCAAAATCTCATACTTACAATATTTCTCGGCCTTCGGTCCAAACTCGCTGTGTAGCTAGGCCATAACTCCAGTTTACCACCACGGATTTCCTGAAAAGCAAATGCAATCAAGATTAGAGTGTCCCAGCAGTGCTCCCAGACCCCGAAACCCACCCAAAAACACCAGGAAGCCCCCCAAACAGGCCCCCGAAAACGCTACATTGAGCTAAATGTCAGAAATAGCAACAACAAAAATCAGCGTGGATTTTGTCCCAACCACTTCTATCCGGTATTAGACCTTCCCAGGAATGCCCCAAGACCCGCCATCCCACGCGCCAAAAAGCACAACACCCCCAAACAGCCCAAAAGCAAAATCTCATACTTACAATATTTCTCGGCCTTCGGTCCAAACGCGCTGTGTTGCTAGGCCATAACTCCGGTTTACTACCACAGATTTCCTGAAAAGCAAATGCAATCAAGATTAGAGTGTCCCAGCAGTGCTCCCAGACCCCGAAACTCACCCTCAAACAGCCGGAACCCCCCCAAAGAGCTCCTCAAAGGCAAGCAAGTCAGCAAAATCACAAATAAATTCCGCCTCCGATTTGGTCCAAACCTCTTTTATCCGGTATTAGAGCTTCCCAGCAATGGCCCCAGAGCCGTCAACCCAGGAGAAAACGAGTAGAAGACCCCCAAACAGCCAAAGAGCAAAAGTACAAAAATGGGGACTTAGTCATTTTTTTGCCAATTTCCCAAATCACTCCGCGCGCGCTCTGCAGCTAGGCCCTAACTCCCCTCTGCCACCATGGATTTGCTTCAAACCTCTTGCAAAGTAAAGTATCCATAGCCAGCAGTGCTCCCAGACCCCGAAACCCACCCACAAACACCAGGAAGCCCCCCAAACAGGCCCCTGAAAACGCTACATTGAGCAAAATGTCAGAAATAGCAACAAAAGAAATCAGCGTGGATTTTGTCCCAACCACTTCTATCCGGTATTAGACCTTCCCAGGAATGCCCCAAGACCCGCCAACCCACCCGCCAAAAAGCACAACACCCCCAAACAGCCCAAAAGCAAAATCTCATACTTACAATATTTCTCGGCCTTCGGTCCAAATGCGCTGTGTAGCTAGGCCATAACTCCAGTTTACCACCACGGATTTCCTGAAAAGCAAATGCAATCAAGATTAGAGTGTCCCAGCAGTGCTCCCAGACCCCGAAACTCACCCACAAACAGCCGGAACCCCCCCAAAGAGCACCTCAAAGGCAAGCAAGTCAGCAAAAACACAAAAAAAATTCCGCCTCCAATTTGGTCCAAACCACTTTTATCCGGTATTAGAGCTTCCCAGCAATGGCCCCAGAGCCGTCAACCCAGGAGAAAACGATAAGAAGACCCCCAAACAGCCAAAGAGCAAAAGTACAAAAATGGGGACTTAATCATTTTTTTGCCAATTTCCCAAATCACTCCGCGCGCGCTCTGCAGCTAGGCCCTAACTCTTCTCTGCCACCATGGATTTGCTTCAAACCTCTTGCAAAGTAAAGTACCCATAGCCAGCAGTGCTCACAGACCCCGAAACCCACCCACAAACACCAGGAAGCCCCCCAAACAGGCCCCCGAAAACGCTACATTGAGCAAAATGTCAGAAATAGCAAAAAAAAAATCTGCGTGGATTTTGTCCCAACCACTTCTATCCGGTATTAGACCTTTCCAGGAATGCCCCAAGACCCGCCAACCCACCCGCCAAAAAGCACAACACCCCCAAACAGCCCAAAAGCAAAATCTCATGCTTACATTATTTCTCGGCCTTTGGTCCAAACGCGCTGTGTAGCTAGGCCATAACTCCAGTTTACCACCACGGATTTCCTGAAAAGCAAATGCAATCAAGATTAGAGTGTCCCAGCAGTGCTCCCAGACCCCGAAACTCACCCACAAACAGCCGGAACCCCCCCAAAGAGCACCTCAAAGGCAAGCAAGTCAGCAAAAACACAAAAAAATTTCCGCCTCAGATTTGGTCCAAACCACTTTTATCCGGTATTAGAGCTTCCCAGCAATGGCCCCAGAGCCGTCAACCCAGGAGAAAACGAGTAGAAGACCCCCAAACAGCCAAAGAGCAAAAGTACAAAAATGGAGACTTAGTCATTTTTTTGCCAATTTCCCAAATCAATCCGCGCGCGCTCTGCAGCTAGGCCCTAACTCCCCTCTGCCACCATGGATTTGCTTCAAACCTCTTGCAAAGTAAAGTATCCATAGCCAGCAGTGCTCCCAGACCACGAAACCCACCCACAAACACCAGGAAGTCCCCCAAACAGGCCCCCAAAAACGCTACATTGAGCAAAATGTCAGAAATAGCAAAAAAAAAATCAGCGTGGATTTTGTCCCAACCACTTCTATCCGGTATTAGACCTTCCCAGGAATGCCCCAAGACCCGCCAACCCACCCGCCAAAAAGCACAACACCCCCAAACAGCCCAAAAGCAAAATCTCATACTTACAATATTTCTCTGCCTTCGGTCCAAACGCGCTGTGTAGCTATGCCATAACTCCAGTTTACCACCACGGATTTCCTGAAAAGCAAATGCAATCAAGATTAGAGTGTCCCAGCAGTGCTCCCAGACCCCGAAACTCACCCACAAACAGCCGGAACCCCCCCAAAGAGCACCTCAAAGGCAAGCAAGTCAGCAAAAACACAAAAAAAATTCCGCCTCCGATTTGGTCCAAACCACTTTCATCCGGTTTTAGAGCTTCCCAGCAATGGCCCCAGAGCCGTCAACCCAGGAGAAAACGAGTAGAAGACCCCCAAACAGCCTAAGAGCAAAAGTACAAAAATGGGCACTTAGTCATTTTTTTGCCAATTTCCCAAATCACTCCGCGCGCGCTCTGCAGCTAGGCCCTAACTCTCCTCTGCCACCATGGATTTGCTTCAAACCTCTTGCAAGGTAAAGTATCCATAGCCAGCAGTGCTCCCAGGCCCCGAAACCCACCCACAAACACCAGGAAGCCCCCCAAACAGGCCCCTGAAAACGCTACATTGAGCAAAATGTCAGAAATAGCAACAAAAGAAATCAGCGTGGATTTTGTCCCAACCACTTCTATCCGGTATTAGACCTTCCCAGGAATGCCCCAAGACCCGCCAACCCACCCGCCAAAAAGCACAACACCCCCAAACAGCCCAAAAGCAAAATCTCATACTTACAATATTTCTCGGCCTTCGGTCCAAATGCGCTGTGTAGCTAGGCCATAACTCCAGTTTACCACCACGGATTTCCTGAAAAGCAAATGCAATCAAGATTAGAGTGTCCCAGCAGTGCTCCCAGACCCCGAAACTCACCCACAAACAGCCGGAAACCCCCCAAAGAGCACCTCAAAGGCAAGCAAGTCAGCAAAAACACAAAAAAAATTCCGCCTCCGATTTGGTCCAAACCACTTTTATCCGGTATTAGAGCTTCCCAGCAATGGCCCCAGAGCCGTCAACCCAGGAGAAAACGATAAGAAGACCCCCAAACAGCCAAAGAGCAAAAGTACAAAAATCGGGACTTAATCATTTTTTTGCCAATTTCCCAAATCACTCCGCGCGCGCTCTGCAGCTAGGCCCTAACTCCTCTCTGCCACCATGGATTTGCTTCAAACCTCTTGCAAAGTAAAGTATCCATAGCCAGCAGTGCTCCCAGACCCCGAAACCTACCCACAAAAACCAGGAAGCCCCCCAAACAGGCCCCCGAAAACGCTACATTGAGCAAAATGTCAGAAATAGCAAAAAAAAATCTGCGTGGATTTTGTCCCAACCACTTCTATCCGGTATTAGACCTTTCCAGGAATGCCCCAAGACCCGCCAACCCACCCGCCAAAAAGCACAACACCCCCAAACAGCCCAAAAGCAAAATCTCATGCTTACATTATTTCTCGGCCTTCGGTCCAAACGCGCTGTGTAGCTAGGCCATAACTCCAGTTTACCACCACGGATTTCCTGAAAAGCAAATGCAATCAAGATTAGAGTGTCCCAGCAGTGCTCCCAGACCCCGAAACTCACCCACAAACAGCCGGAACCCCCCCAAAGAGCACCTCAAAGGCAAGCAAGTCAGCAAAAACACAAAAAAATTTCCGCCTCCGATTTGGTCCAAACCACATTTATCCGGTTTTAGAGCTTCCCAGCAATGGCCCCAGAGCCGTCAACACAGGAGAAAACGAGTAGAAGACCCCCAAACAGCCAAAGAGCAAAAGTACAATAATGGGCACTTAGTCATTTTTTTGCCAATTTCCCAAATCACTCCGCGCGCGCTCTGCAGCTAGGCCCTAACTCCCCTCTGCCACCATGGATTTGCTTCAAACCTCTTGCAAAGTAAAGTATCCAGAGCCAGCAGTGCTCCCAGACCCCGAAACCCACCCACAAACACCAGGAAGCCCCCCAAGAGGCCCCTGAAAATGCTACATTGAGCAAAATGTCAGAAATAGCAACAAAAAAAACCAGCGTGGATTTTGTCCCAACCACTTCTATCCGGTATTAGACCTTCCCAGGAATGCCCCAAGACCCACCAACCCACCCGTCAAAAAGCACAACATCCCCAAACAGCCCAAAAGCAAAATCTCATACTTACAATATTTCTCGGCCTTCGGTCCAAATGCGCTGTGTAGCTAGGCCATAACTCCAGTTTACCACCACGGATTTCCTGAAAAGCAAATGCAATCAAGATTAGAGTGTCCCAGCAGTGCTCCCAGACCCCAAAACTCACCCACAAACAGCCGGAACCCCCCCAAAGAGCACCTCAAAGGCAAGCAAGTCAGCAAAAACACAAAAAAATTCCGCCTCCAATTTGGTCCAAACCACTTTTATCCGGTATTAGAGCTTCCCAGCAATGGCCCCAGAGCCGTCAACCCAGGAGAAAACGAGTAGAAGACCCCCAAACAGCCAAAGAGCAAAAGTACAAAAATGGGCACTTAGTCAATTTTTGCCAATTTCCCAAATCACTCCACGCGCACTCTGCAGCTAGGCCCTAACTCCCCTCTGCCACCATGGATTTGCTTCAAACCTCTTGCAAAGTAAAGTATCCATAGCCAGCAGTGCTCCCAGGCCCCGAAACCCACCCACAAACACCAGGAAGCCCCCCAAACAGGCCCCTGAAAACGCTACATTGAGCAAAATGTCAGAAATAGCAACAAAAGAAATCAGCGTGGATTTTGTCCCAACCACTTCTATCCGGTATTAGACCTTCCCAGGAATGCCCCAAGACCCGCCAACCCACCCGCCAAAAAGCACAACACCCCCAAACAGCCCAAAAGCAAAATCTCATACTTACAATATTTCTCGGCCTTCGGTCCAAATGCGCTGTGTAGCTAGGCCATAGCTCCAGTTTACCACCACGGATTTCCTGAAAAGCAAATGCAATCAAGATTAGAGTGTCCCAGCAGTGCTCCCAGACCTCGAAACTCACCCACAAACAGCCGGAACCCCCCCAAAGAGCACCTCAAAGGCAAGCAAGTCAGCAAAAACACAAAAACATTTCCGCCTCCGATTTGGTCGAAACCACTTTTATCCGGTATTAGAGCTTCCCAGCAATGGCCCCAGAGCCGTCAACCCAGGAGAAAACAATAAGAAGACCCCCAAACAGCCAAAGAGCAAAAGTACAAAAATGGGGACTTAATCATTTTTTTGCCAATTTCCCAAATCACTCCGCGCGCGCTCTGCAGCTAGGCCCTAACTCCTCTCTGCCACCATGGATTTGCTTCAAACCTCTTGCAAAGTAAAGTATCCATAGCCAGCAGTGCTCCCAGACCCCGAAACCCACCCACAAACACCAGGAAGCCCCCCAAACAGGCCCCCTAAAACGCTACATTGAGCAAAATGTCAGAAATAGCAACAAAAAAATCTGCGTGGATTTTGTCCCAACCACTTCTATCCGGTATTAGACCTTCCCAGGAATGCCCCAAGACCCGCCAACCCACCCGCCAAAAAGCACAACACCCCCAAACAGCCCAAAAGCAAAATCTCATGCTTACATTATTTCTTGGCCTTCGGTCCAAACGCGCTGTGTAGCTAGGCCATAACTCCAGTTTACCACCACGGATTTCCTGAAAAGCAAATGCAATCAAGATTAGAGTGTCCCAGCAGTGCTCCCAGACCCCGAAACTCACCCACAAACAGCCGGAACCCCCCCAAAGAGCACCTCAAAGGCAAGCAAGTCAGCAAAAACACAAAAAAAATTCCGCCTCAGATTTGGTCCAAACCACTTTTATCCGGTATTAGAGCTTCCCAGCAATGGCCCCAGAGCCGTCAACCCAGGAGAAAACGAGTAGAAGACCCTCAAACAGCCAAAGAGCAAAAGTACAAAAATGGAGACTTAGTCATTTTTTTGCCAATTTCCCAAATCACTCCGCGCGCGCTCTGCAGCTAGGCCCTAACTCCCCTCTGCCACCATGGATTTGCTTCAAACCTCTTGCAAAGTAAAGTATCCATAGCCAGCAGTGCTCCCAGACCACGAAACCCACCCACAAACACCAGGAAGCCCCCCAAACAGGCCCCCAAAAACGCTACATTGAGCAAAATGTCAGAAATAGCAAAAAAAAATCAGCGTGGATTTTGTCCCAACCACTTCTATCCGGTATTAGACCTTCCCAGGAATGCCCCAAGACCCGCCAACCCACCCGCCAAAAAGCACAACACCCCCAAACAGCCCAAAAGCAAAATCTCATACTTACAATATTTCTCTGCCTTCGGTCCAAACGCGCTGTGTAGCTAGGCCATAACTCTGCAGCTAGGCCCTAACTCCCCTCTGCCACCATGGATTTGCTTCAAACCTCTTGCAAAGTAAAGTATCCATAGCCAGCAGTGCTCCCAGACCCCGAAACCCACCCACAAACACCAGGAAGCCCCCCAAACAGGCCCCTGAAAATGCTACATTGAGCAAAATGTCAGAAATAGCAACAACAAAAAACCAGCGTGGATTTTGTCCCAACCACTTCTATCCGGTATTAGACCTTCCCAGGAATGCCCCAAGACCCGCCAACCCACCCGTCAAAAAGCACAACATCCCCAAACAGCCCAAAAGCAAAATCTCATACTTACAATATTTCTCGGCCTTCGGTCCAAATGCGCTGTGTAGCTAGGCCATAACTCCAGTTTACCACCACTGATTTCCTGAAAAGCAAATGCAATCAAGATTAGAGTGTTCCAGCAGTGCTCCCAGACCCCGAAACTCACCCACAAACAGCCGGAACCCCCCCAAAGAGCACCTCAAAGGCAAGCAAGTCAGCAAAAACACAAAAAAAATTCCGCCTCCAATTTGGTCCAAACCACTTTTATCCGGTATTAGAGCTTCCCAGCAATGGCCCCAGAGCCGTCAACTCAGGAGAAAACGAGAAGAAGACCCCCAAACAGCCAAAGAGCAAAAGTACAAAAATGGGGACTTAGTCATTTTTTTGCCAATTTCCCAAATCACTCCGCGCGCGCTCTGCAGCTAGGCCCTAACTCCCCTCTGCCACCATGGATTTGCTTCAAACCTCTTGCAAAGTAAAGTATCCATAGCCAGCAGTGCTCCCAGACCCCGAAACCCACCCACAAACACCAGGAAGCCCCCAAACAGGCCCCGAAAACGCTACATTGAGCAAAATGTCAGAAATAGCAAAAAAAAATCAGCGTGGATTTTGTCCCAACCACTTCTATCCGGTATTAGACCTTCCCAGGAATGCCCCAAGACCCGCCAACCCACCCGCCAAAAAGCACAACACCCCCAAACAGCCCAAAAGCAAAATCTCATACTTACAATATTTCTCGGCCTTCGGTCCAAATGCGCTGTGTAGCTAGGCCATAACTCCAGTTTACCACCACGGATTTCCTGAAAAGCAAATGCAATCAAGATTAGAGTGTCCCAGCAGTGCTCCCAGACCCCGAAACTCACCCACAAACAGCCGGAACCCCCCCAAAGAGCACCTCAAAGGCAAGCAAGTCAGCAAAAACACAAAAAAATTTCCACCTCAGATTTGGTCCAAACCACTTTTATCCGGTATTAGAGCTTCCCAGCAATGGCCCCAGAGCCGTCAACCCAGGAGAAAACGAGTAGAAGACCCCCAAACAGCCAAAGAGCAAAAGTACAAAAATGGGGACTTAGTCATTTTTTTGCCAATTTCCAAAATCACTCCGCGCGCGCTCTGCAGCTAGTTCCTAACTCCCCTCTGCCACCATGGATTTGCTTCAAACCTCTTGCAAAGTAAAGTATCCATAGCCAGCAGTGCTCTTAGACCCCGAAACCCACCCACAAACACCAGGAAGCCCCCCAAACAGGCCCCCGAAAACGCTACATTGAGCAAAATGTCAGAAATAGCAACAAAAAAAATCAGCGTGGATTTTGTCCCAACCACTTCTATCCGGTATAAGACCTTCCCAGGAATGCCCCAAGACCCGCCAACCCACCCGCCAAAAAGCACAACACCCCCAAACAGCCCAAAAGCAAAATCTCATACTTACAATATTTCTTGGCCTTCGGTCCAAACGCGCTGTGTAGCTAGGCCATAACTCCAGTTTACCACCACGGATTTCCTGAAAAGCAAATGCAATCAAGATTAGAGTGTCCCAGCAGTGCTCCCAGACCCCGAAACTCACCCACAAACAGCCGGAACCCCCCAAAGAGCACCTCAATGGCAAGCAAGTCAGCAAAAACACAAAACAAAATTCCGCCTCGGATTTGGTCCAAACCACTTTTATCCAGTATTAGAGCTTCCCAGCAATGGCCCCAGAGCCGTCAACCCAGGAGAAAACGAGTAGAAGACCCCCAAACAGCCAAAGAGAAAAAGTACAAAAATGGGGACTTAGTCATTTTTTTGCCAATTTCCCAAATCACTCCGCGCGCGCTCTGCAGCTAGGCCCTAACTCCCCTCTGCCACCATGGATTTGCTTCAAACCTCTTGCAAAGTAAAGTATCCATAGCCAGAAGTGCTCCCAGACCCCGAAACCCACCCACAAACACCAGGAAGCCCCCCAAACAGGCCCCCGAAAATGCTACATTGAGCAAAATGTCAGAAATAGCAACAAAAAAAATCAGCGTGGATTTTGTCCCAACCACTTCTATCCGGTATTAGACCTTCCCAGGAATGCCCCAAGACCCGCCAACCCACCAGCCAAAAAGCACAACACCCCCAAAACAGCCCAAAAGCAAAATCTCATACTTACAATATTTCTCGGCCTTCGGTCCAAACGCGCTGTGTAGCTAGGCCATAACTCCAGTTTACCACCACGGATTTCCTGAAAAGCAAATGCAATCAAGATTAGAGTGTCCCAGCAGTGCTCCCAGACCCCGAAACTCACCCACAAACAGCCGGAACCTCCCCAAAGAGCACCTCAAAGGCAAGCAAGTCAGCAAAAACACAAAAAAACTTCCGCCTCCGATTTGGTCCAAACCACTTTTATCCGGTATTAGAGCTTCCCAGCAATGGCCCCAGAGCCGTCAACTCACCCGCAAAGAAGTAGAACACCCCCACAAGTGCTGAGTCTTTCTTCATTGGGCGTAAACCAGCCCTCTGCTTTGATGGAAATAGGAGTCTGGAGGAGGAGGATAGAGGAGCATGTTCTTCTGAACTTTTGAACCTGAGGAATGCAGACTGCGGCACCTTCAAATCAATATGCAAACAAGTGAATACAGTTCTGCTGATGGGCTTGTTTTTGTGATTAGGTGATTAAAGTTTGAATTATATTAACTGTGCACAACAAAGAAAGACAGACACACAGGAATAAAAGTAAATAAGGACGAAAAAGAAAGTTATTGATTCATTGTCTCATTTTCAGGGCTCGGTGTCACGGTCCACGAATAAGAATAAGGCTTCGTCATCATACTCTGCGAATTCAGGCAGGGTGAGCTCAGTGTCACCTGACAGAGAAGAAATTCCCTCATCTATGTTGCTGTACACCTCATCTTCATCCGGCATGCCTTCTCGTACTCTGTAATCTGGTGGTATGAGGTGCTGATTCATCTTGATCATTGTTAACCTCTCCATATTTTTGGGCGAGAGGCGGCTCTGTTTGGAAGTTACAATGCCACCAGCTGCACTGAAAACACGTTCAGAAGACACGCTTGCAAGTGGGCAAGACAAGTAGTTTAAAGCCAGGTTGGAGAGCTGTGGCCACAATTCTTTTTTCCCATGCCAATACGCCAATGGGTCAGCATTAACATAGACCTCTGTTGAGTCATTCAGATAGTCCTTCACCATCGACTCAAGGTGCTCCTCCAAGGTTCCTCCACTTTGCTTAGCTGTTGCTGTGACCTTTTGAGAACCAAACCCAAGCCGAGCTAGCCAATCCTCTTCAACCTCCAATGTTACTGTTGTGTCTGGTGGTGCAGATGATCCGGTTGCCGGTGTCTTTAATGGCTGAGAGGTCACTTGTGCCGCAGCCACAGGTGCAGAAGTGGATTGTTTTGACTGGGGATGGCCTGCTGATGCTGATGTACTGCCTTTTCCTTCAATGTTCTGCCGTTCTCTTTCAAACCTCTTGGCTGAGGAGGCTAGCCACTGTTTGTACTTTGTAACATCTTCATCAGCAAAAGGAAAGAATGCTTGGCCTGCCAGCGCCTTTTAGTAGCGTGGATCCAGATTAGTAGCACAAATGTAATGCTGGTTTGAGTGGATCATTTTAAGACGTTCATCACCTTGTAGGCGCTCTAATAATTTCTCCGCCAAAACAAAAGGGTCTTGTTTTTTTTCATCTTTTTGAAACACAGAACACACCTCCTTCAGTTGGTGCTCCAGCATGTACAACAATGGGATAGCTTTTCCCAAATTACAGTCCTCCTTGCTGACTGCACGCGTGAAGAACTCAAAAGGACGAAGCATGCGTGTCAGGCTTTTAACTATGTCCCATTGCGTCGCACCCATCCTCAGGTCCTCCTTCTGAGCTGTACCCTGTGTTAAGAAATAGTGATCGAGTACCGTATACTGCTCATACAGACGCTCAAGCATGTAGAAGGTTGATTTCTAACGTGTTGCCACCTCCTGGATGAGTGCTTTCACTGGCATTCGACGTTCATATAGCAGGCACCTAATTCTAGGACACCCCGCGCTGCACGGCCACCAGCTGCTGCGTGTGCCTCCTCTCCTTGTGCCTCGCTGCCCCGGCTCCGCCGCGTGACCACGCCCCCTGCGATCGAGCGGTGTGGTCTGTGCTAGCTTCCTGCCCTGTGTCCCTGTCTCTGTTTTGCCAATTGGTTCTTTGAGTTGTATTGTTGAATTGTATTTTTTGCCCCATTTGTGCCTTTTTTGCCGCCCTTTCGGCCGCCCCCGTCGCATCCCTCCCCGCTCCCTGCTTCCCGCCATCACCGCTAACCCTGCCCCTTTTCTTTCTGTACCCTCCCCACTCCCGCCTCCCAGCTGCTCCGCCCACCCGCGCACTTCGCCATATATGGCGACCGTGCGAACGCGCAGCGGTCACGCGCAGCGGTCACGCGCAGCGGGCGCGCCGATTGTGCGCCGAAGGCGCGCCAAAGGTAAGCCCGTCTGCGCCCCGTCCGCGCCCGTCCGCGCCTGGACCGCGCCCAGTGCCAGGACCCCTGGCTCACGAGGACCCCCGCCCACCCGCATGACGTACACCGCCGCCACCCTCATCGCACTCAACTCCGGCCGAATCCCAGGATGCTACCGAGCCACCCCACGACGCTCCCACGGACCCTTCAGCTGCCACGCCTGCAAGTTCACCTGCATCCGGACCTGCCCGGCACCAGCACCTACCAAGCCGAACACCAGCAGCAAACACCTCAAGTGCATCCTGCTCAACACCCGCTCCGTCCACAGACACGCCATCGAACTCTGGAACCTCCTAGATGCCACAGCCCCTGACGTTGCCTTCATCACGGAGACCTGGATGAACGCCTCCTCAGCGCCCGACATCGCCATCGCCATCCCAGAGGGCTACAAGATCACCCGAAGGGACCGCACCGCCAACCAGATGGGAGGAGGCATCGCCATCATCCACAGGAACACCATCCGCATCACGACTAGCACCGACAACACCCTATCCACCGCCGAACACCTGCATTTCCAGATCCACACCGACCCGAAGACCACCCTCAGAGGCACCCTGATCTACCGACCCCCGGGACCACGCACTCAATTCAGCGAGGACATCGCCGACTTCGTCAGCCCGCATGCCCTCCCCTCCGCTGACTACATCCTCCTGGGGGACCTCAACTTCCACCTGGAGAACAACAACGACCGCAACACCAGCACCCTGCTCGACAACCTCGCCAACCTTGGACTGAAGCAACTGGTGAGCACCCCCACCCACCTCGCCGGACACACACTCGACGCCGTCTTCTCATCCAGCAAAGACATCGCCTTCAGCCACGCCACAGAACTCCACTGGACGAACCACAGCTGCGTACACTTCACCTTCAAAAGAACGACGAGGCATCACCACCAGCAACAGGTTGCCCGTAGAAGCTGGAACAAGATCACAGCCGACCAGCTCACCGCTTCCCTGAGCCAGCACCCTCCTGCCAGCTCAGAGAACCCCAGCCAGGCCGCCGACAACCTCACGAAGTGGATCAGCGACTGCGCGGACGAACTCGCCCCCCTGAGGACCCCGCCCAGCAGACCCGGCAGCAAGAAAGCCCCATGGTTCACCGACGAACTCAAGAGCTCCAAGAAGAACTGCCGAGCCCTCGAGAAAGCCTGGAGAAAGGAACCCACACCGGACAACAAGACCACCCTCAAACTCGCCACCCGGAAGCACCACCAACTGATCCGAGCCGCCAAGAAAACTGCATTCAAGGACCGGCTGGACAACAACGCACACAACTGCAAAGAACTCTTCAACATCGTCAAAGAGCTCTCCAACCCCAACGCCGGAAACAACAACATCATCCCCTCGCAAGATCTCTGCAACTCCCTCGCCTCCTACTTCCACAACAAGATCGCGGACATACACAACAGCTTCAGCACCCAACCGACGCACGCCACGACCACAGCAACGCCGCCCACCGCCGCCCTCCGAGCCTGGACTCTGATCAGCACCGAAGACACGGTCCGCATGATGAACTCCGTCCACTCCGGATCTCTGACCGACCCCTGCCCTCACCACGTCTTCAACAAGGCCGACACTGTCATCGCACCCCACCTGCGGGACATCATTAACACCTCCTTCGACACCGCCACCTTCCCCGAGAGCTGGAAGCACGCAGAACTCAGCGCACTTCTCAAGAAACCTACAGCAGACCCCACCGAACTCAAGAATTACCGCCCAATCTCGCTCCTCCCGTTTCCAGCAAAAGTCATCGAGAAGACCGTCAACAAACAGCTGGCCGCCTTCCTCGAGACGAACGGATCCCTCGACCCCTCGCAATCCGGCTTCCGAGCCAACCACAGCACTGAGACCGCCCTCATCGCCGCCACCGACGACATTCGAGCCCTGATGGACAACGGAGAAACAGCGGCCCTCATCCTCCTAGACCTCTCCGCGGCCTTCGACACTGTCTGCCACCGCACCCTAGTGCAGCGCCTCAGCAACGTTGGAATCCAGGAGAAGGCACTGGAATGGATCGTCTCCTTCCTCGACGGAAGAACACAGAGAGTCCGCCTACCACCGTACAAGTCAGAAGCCACTGAAGTCATCTGCGGCGTCCCTCAAGGATCCTAGCTGAGCCCTACCCTCTTCAACGTCTACATGAGCCCCCTCGCGGCCATCGCACGCCAACACAACCTCAACATAATCTCCTACGCCGACGACACCCAGCTGATCCTCTCCCTGACCAACGACCCCGCCGCCGCCAGAGCCAACCTGCACGAAGGGATGAAGGAGGTAGCCGAGTGGATGACGACCAGCCGCCTGAAACTGAACTCAGACAAGACGGAGGTCCTCATCCTGGGCTCCACGCCCACCGCCTGGGACGACTCCTGGTGGCCCCCCGCCCTGGGCACCGCACCCAAACCGACTAACCACGCACGCAACCTGGGTTTCATCCTGGACTCCTCCCTCTCCATGACCAAGCAAGTCAACGCCGTCTCCTCAGCGTGCTTCAACATCCTGCGCATGCTACGGAAGATCTTCTGGTGGATCCCCACGGAGACCAGGAAGACCGTCACCCAGGCCCTCGTCACCAGCCAACTGGACTACGGCAACGCCCTCTACGCCGGAACCACCGCCAAGCTCCAGAAGAGACTTCAGCGGATCCAGAACGCCTCAGCCAGACTCATCCTCGACATCCCACGTAACTGCCACATCTCCGGACACCTGAGAGACCTGCACTGGCTCCCCGCCAACAAAAGAATCACCTTCCGTCTCCTCACCCACGCACACAAAGCCCTGCACGATCAAGGTCCGAGCTACCTCAACAACCGAATCAACTTCTACGCTCCCAAACGCCACCTCCGATCAGCCAGCCACGCCCTCGCCGCCGTCCCACGCATCCGTAGAGCTACAACAGGAGGAAGGTCCTTCTCCTACTTGGCCGCCAAGACATGGAACTCCCTCCCGACTGACCTGCGCCTGACCCAAGACCACCTCTCTTTCAGGAAGAAGCTCAAGATATGGCTGTTCGAGCAGTAACGGCACCCCCCCCCCCCAGCGCCCTGAGACCCGACGGGTAAGTGGTGCGCTCTATAAATGTCTTTGATTGATTGATTGAGGCTCCTCAGATGCTTCCGGGCCTTAAAAGAATGGCTGAAATGGTTGCACATTTTTCGGCAGGTGTCCACTACCCTGTACGCTGCACTGTCTTTATCACTCAAGAATTTTATGACAACCAGGTTTATACAGTGCGCCAAACACGGCACTCTGAAATATTCACCCAGCTCCATGGCCTTAACTATACTGGCGCCATTATCAGTGGAAACATAACCAATCTGGCGTTTTTTTGGGGACAGCCAGTCAAGGACCTTTGTGTTAAACTCATCCAAAATGTTTTCTGCTGTGTGACGTTTCTCCAAACCAAACATGGCTAGTGTTGCATGTTTCCGAGCAGCTTTAAAAACTTGGTCCGGGTCAACACCTGCGTTTAGCTTTGCTTTAACCCCTGAAAAAGAGACCCAGTGTGCAGTGATGCACATGTAATCAGCGCCTGCGCCACTGGTCCACATGTCTGTTGTCAGATGTATAGTGTGAACAGCACTCTTCTGCAAAGCTGCCCCAATCACCTCCAGAACATCTTCATGTAGTGCTGGAACCGTAACTCGGGCAAAATAGAACTGGCTAGGAACCTTCCATTTAGGGCAGAGCGCTGCCACTAATTCTAGAAAACCAACCCCTTCTACAAAAGAAAAAGGGAGAAGGTCCAGAGCTAGCATTTTAGCCAGCTTAGTGTTTAACAGACGCGTCAGTGGGTGGTTGCGTTCATATTGCGCTTCTGTAAACAACATCTTTTTAATGTTGCCCTGGACCAAGCATTTACGGGATTAATGATGATGATGATGATATCTTCGACCCAGTTACGCTCGCTGATGAACTTTTTCGCATTGGTGTCTCACTCTCTCCCACACTCTTAGTGTGGCTCACATGGGGTGTGCTGCTGACAGGGGTACTGGGTGTAAGAGAAGTGTTTGACACGTCTTCTTCCTCCTCGTCATCATCAGATGAAACAGCATTACGTGCAATTCGGGCTTCCTTGATCCCCTGTAGGTGCGCAAACCATTTGACAGTGTGCTTTCTTTCAAGATGACCTCTCTGGCCTCCGGTACCATAGTTGGAACCAAACTTACCACGACTAACTGCCAACTTACAAATGCTACAAATGGCAAAGTTTTCCTTTTTTGGGCAAACACTAAAGAAGTCCCAAACTGCGGACTTGAAATGTCTTTGGGGGCCGGAGGAGGCGGCGAAACTGGTGGTGGTGGTCCTGCTGCTAATGCCAGATGAAGTGGAGGATGTGGATTGCCGAACTTCAGTACAATTTGCACTTTCACCACCACTAATTGAGGTCGAGGTGGATGGAGGTCCCTTCTGGCGACTAAGAAATATGGAAGCGGTAGGTGTTGGTGTACTAGTTAACTCCAATGATTGTGGTGTTTCTTCCATTGCCTCCTCGTCACCAACATCATCACGCTCAGCAGCTTCTCGGGCTAGGGTCAATATGTCTTTTTGCTGCATGCCCGCTGGGGCTGCAGTGACCTTTATGATGACTGGCTCGTCGTCGTGAGAGGCTTCATCAGCAGCAGTATCCGTCACTTCTTGTTGAGGCTCATCACACTCCATAGCTATGAGTTTTTCGACGACCTTCCTTTTACGCTTAGGTACCTTTGTCAGATCATGGTTTGCCTCACTCTCAGACGGCAGTGGTGCTGGTTCCCAATTGGGATCCGTATCATCAGAAGGAGGTGGGCTTGAAGAAGATGTAGACACCAACCTTGATCTTTTCCTTGCTAGGGATGTGGAAGACAATGAATGATCATCAGGAGGAGTGGCTTCCAATGATACCTCGGCTTGATTGTCGATTTCCTGATGTGCCCCTACTTCGGGAGGAACAACTATTGTGGGCACTTGTGACCCTCCATGCACCTCTGCTTGCGCATCTCCTTGCGCTGCCTCTCCTTCCACATGTACTTGGGCTTGTACTTGCACATGTGGTTGTTGTTGCAGCTGTGGTTGTTCAACACTTGTCAGATGAGTTACAACAACCTGTATTGATTCAGGGACATTGCTGCTACTTTCTTGCGATGAGCCAACATCACTGGTCGATGGTGATTGAAGAAGTACACTGACTGCCTCTGCAGCACTCAAGGGCTTGGACTTAAGTTGGCGTGGTGGTGGAGGCACTGAGCCCAATGGAGCGGGGGTGCTGCTCCCAGCTTGGTCCCCAGCAGATCCCGCTGCTGCTGCTGCAGGCGTACTTTTTTTTTTACTCCCAAAAAACGCGGCGGCCGGCACACCAGCCTCCTTGGTAACTTGCTTCTTCTGCTCCTTACTGGCAACTTTTTTGCTAGAGGAGCTACGGAGAACTTTTTTTGGGGCCATCTTCTTCAGAGCAGGACAAAACAGCAGGCCGCAGTTGCACGAGTTGCAGAGTTGTCTGTGGCCAGACGTGACGTCGCGTGACGTTATGCTGCACACACACACCGCTGCAGGACTTCTTCCTGGCACTGGTGGTTCTCTTGAGTCTTGTGCACCTAAAACCAATGGAAGACAGAGAAACATCAGTTCAGTTATACACCCCCAAAAAATCGAAAAAAACAGAAAAATCAGCACAATCCCATGCCCTCCATGATGTTTAAATTCAAGACACCACACAGAAAGACTAGGCCCAATGCAACACTCACTAGTCACTACCCCTGGTGAAAAGGCCACAACAACAGGCCAAAAAAACGAAAATCACAGAAAAATCAGCACAATCCCAAGCCATCCAGCCCCTCCATGATGTTTAAATTCAAGACAACCCACAGAAAGACTAGGCCCATGCACCACTCACTACCCCTGGTGAAAAGGCCACAACAGGCCAAAAAAACGAAAATCACAAAAAAATCAGCACAATCCCAAGCCATCCAGCCCCTCCATGATATTTAAATTCAAGACAACCCACAGAAAGACTAGGCCCATGCACCACTCACTACCCCTGGGCATAAAGGTTGAAAACTAGGCAAAATGGTTGCAGGCCTAACAACACTGCCTGCATTCAAAATGGCCCCCTCCCTCCCAGCACATGGCCAGGGCCTGTAGCAGCACTCAAAATGGCCCCCACCCACATGGCCTGTCCCCATGAACACCCCAAAAAATCGAAAAACACAGAAAAATCAGCACAATCCCCAGCCATCCAGCCCCTCCATGATGTTTAAATTCAAGACGACCCACAGAAAGACTAGGCCTATGCACCACTCACTACCCCTGGTGAAAAGGCCACAACAGGCCAAAAAAACGAAAATCACAGAAACATCAGCACAATCCCAAGCCATCCAGACCCTCCATGATGTTTAAATTCAAGACAACCAACAGAAAGACTAGGCCCATGCACCACTCACTACCCCTGGTGAAAAGGCCACAACAGGCCGAAAAAACGAAAATCACAGAAAAATCAGCACAATCCCAAGCCATCCAGCCCCTCCATGATGTTTAAATTCAAGACAGCCCACAGAAAGACTAGGCCCATGCACCACTCACTACCCCTGGGCATAATGGATGAAAGCTAGGCAAAATGGGTGCAGGCCTTAGAACACTGCCTGCATTCAAAATGGCCCCCTCCCTCCCAGCACATGGCCAGGGCCTGTAGCAGCACTCAAAATGGCCCCCAACCACATGGCCTGTCCACAACAGGCCAAAAAAACGAAAATCACAGAAAAATCAGCACAATCCCAAGCCATCCAGCCCCTCCATGATGTTTAAATTCAAGACAACACACAGAAAGACTAGGCCCATGCGCCACTCACTACCCCTGGTGAAAAGGCCACAACAGGCCAAAAAAACGAAAATCACAGAAAAATCAGCACAATCCCAAGCCATCCAGCCCCTCCATGATGTTTAAATTCAAGACAACCCACAGAAAGACTAGGCCCATGCACCACTCACTACCCCTGGTGAAAAGGCCACAACAGGCCAAAAAAACGAAAATCACAGAAAAATCAGCACAATCCCAAGCCATCCAGCCCCTCCATGATGTTTAAATTCAAGACAACCCACAAAAAGACTAGGCCCATGCACCACTCACTACCCCTGGGCATAATGGATGAAAGCTAGGCAAAATGGGTGCAGGCCTGAGAACACTGCCTGCATTCAAAATGGCCCCCTCCCTCCCAGCACATGGCCAGGGCCTGTAGCAGCACTCAAAATGGCCCCCAACCACATGGCCTGTCCACAACAGGCCAAAAAACGAAAATCACAGAAAAATCAGCACAATCCCAAGCCATCCAGCCCCTCCATGATGTTTAAATTCAAGACAACCCACAGAAAGACTAGGCCCATGCACCACTCACTACCCCTGGTGAAAAGGCCACAACAGGCCAAAAAAACGAAAATCACAGAAAAATCAGCACAATCCCAAGCCATCCAGCCCCTCCATGATGTTTAAATTCAAAACATCACAAGCAGTATGGAACCAGCACGAAGTAATATGGACATGGCACACAGAATTGAGACACTGTTTTCTTCAATAAATGATGAATGACTAATGCAACATGAAACAACATAGCGCTGGACTAAGGATATGCATGTTGGGAGATGTAGTTGGAAATGATTGGAAGGCACAACGGGGCAGGGATTGTAAACGCACACGTGACTGGGAGGGAGATTGCACGGGAAGTAAGATTTAAGAAGAGGGTGGTAGCAGATAATGTATTACAGCTCGAGGAAGAAAGGCGTGGACTGCAGCTTTTAATTTGGATCACAGCAGGTACGGAAGAGAGTTGGGTGGAAGACAAGTTGTTTGACCTAATAAGTAGAAGTAGGAAACAAGTGACTTTGTCGTTTAAACACCAGGAGAGCATTGAAAAATGATATAGAATATGCCTGTTTCACAAGCTTTCAAAACCCTTCACATTAGCGGTAACTTTGCAGTCAGCACATGTTGAGAGAGGGATGTTTTACAGCAAACAGGAGGGTTGGGGGAAGGGTATAGCGAAGGGAGAGGAAGCGATTGGGACCACCTGGGAAGTGTTAAAAGTGGTGTAGGAACAGAGAGCCACAGTGGTTGAAAGTTACAATCGAAAGATGGGTGTACTTTGGGTATATCAGAAGGGGGGATATGTAAAGTAAGATGCAATGTGTGAATAACAAATGACTTAGAAAAAGCGCAATACTGATGAAATTTTGTTGCAAGTATATATGTACTCAAGAACATTGGTGCTAACGTTGATTTCTCTATTATTAATTGTAGTGACCCCCGAAGAAGGGCCCTAAAAGGGCCCGAAATGCATTGGGTTTTATGTTGAAATAAAAACTGCCTGTGATGAACACTGCATCATTCATATTCTTACAAGAGGCCAGGATCGGCACAGTTAGAATAGAAGAAAACTGAAAATTGGCATGATAATCGGTTTTGTGGATTTGGATAAAGTAGGATGAAAATGAAAATGATTTAAGATAAGTGATAAAACTAGAAGAAACATTAGGATTACTACTGATAAATGGTTAAATTACCTTCGAAATTAACATGCACGTCAGGGGCGGCATGACGCTGTGCAAATGGCTTCATGGGGCTGAATGCAGCTCCATCTCAAACATGTTCATTTTTCTAAATGGCAAAGAAGCAGGCCAGAATAACCGTGCTGCACGCGAACTTAACAAAGGCTTGAATAACTTGAAGAACAGAAAGCAAAAAAAATTTGGGTGTGCATCCCTTCACTTATTTGACATTCATACTACAGCCCCACCCCAAAGGAATGCACCCGCACACAAAGATTTGATAATGAAAAGTAAGATGCAAAAGAACTTAAAAATCCACGCAACACGACGGAAGAACATGGTTCATCACAAGCAGTATGGAACCAGCACGAAGTAATATGGACATGGCACACAGAATTGAGACACTGTTTTCTTCAATAAATGATGAATGACTAATGCAACATGAAACAACATAGCGCTGGACTAAGGATATGCATGTTGGGAGATGTAGTTGGAAATGATTGGAAGGCACAACGGGGCGGGGATTGTAAACGCACACGTGACTGGGAGGGAGATTGCACGGGAAGTAAGATTTAAGAAGAGGGTGGTAGCAGATAATGTATTCAGACCCTCCAGGATTTCGCGATTTCGCGAGTTGCAAAAAAATCGCGAAATCGGCAGTTTTGTAAAAATGCCGCGATTTTTACAAAACTGCCCGCGAAATTTTGGACGATCGGTGAGCTCATAGAAGGAGGCCCCTTTTAGGTCTGTGTTGTCAGTACAGCTCTGCCCTAGTGGCAGAGAAGTGCATGCTTCGGTATCAGATGTGTCTTGCTAATGTTTCAGGAGGTGGGGGTGGGGGTGGGGGTGGGCGGTGGGGTTAAAAGAACTCGCTCAACCTGCTGGAATGTCGGCCCCCACTTGTCTATTCCTGCATGTCGCCCTCGTGGGGAACAGGGGGCGGCGCGAGGGAGGGAAAGATGTGCAGCGTGGAGAGGGGGGGGAGGGGGTGTGGGGCTGAAAAGTAAGAATTGAAAGAGCTGCAAATGAGACCTAGGAACAAGGATTTGAGGGGGGAGGGAGAGGGAGAAAGAATGAGGGGACGAAACGGGGAGGGCAGGAGGATGCAGAGGCGAGGGGAAGAGAGATTGGAGGAGGGGGAAAGGTGAAGAGACAAGAAACGGAGAAAAGGGTGAGATCTGAAGGAAGAGTGAAGGAACTAAAAAGGGGAAGGTCGGAAAGAAATGGAAAGTGTGAGTTGGTGAGGGTGGGAAGGAAGATAGAGATGGGATAGAAGAATTAGCGGCGCACCACGGATCTCGGTGGCAGGTCAGAAAGGGCCATGGGTTTAGGTGGCACTGAAGGGAGCTTTTAAAGGGCCCCTCTTTGGTTGTTCTGATTACTTTTTGTTTTATTTTATTCTCTTATGATTTTGCGATGTATTATTTCGTTAACATCCCATCCTGGTGAGATGTTTGAATTCCGTGCATGCTTTCTTTCGATTCCTGGAGAGACGTCACAGACTGGTCTGGCGAGGGATCCCAGACTGACATCACTTCCGGAGCCTGATTCGACCAGTTCCCGTGCCAAGGCCAGCCGATCTCCAGATATGAGACCATTTTCCCGAAATACTTTAAAATGAAAGACGGGTGCAGCCAGTCTTGAAACTACTAATATTTTGCTAACTCAAACTGCATTCTGGCGTTTAAAAGTGGTTATTTCTATTTCTGCCGCTGTTTGTGATTTCACATATTTGAGACATTGTCGAGTTACATTCAACTGCCTTTTGTACAACAGATAAGGAGCGTTATCTGTTTACATTGAACTGCTTGTGATGTCATAGAAGGCGAACATGTCATGTTTGCATTTCATTGATTGTTTATGACGTCATAAATGAGAACTGTTCACATTCGTCTCTCTGATTGTGATGTAATAGAGAGAGCTGTTTACATTCCACTGTTTGCGGTGAAATGTGAACACATTCTTACATTTCATAGCCTGTGACGTCATGGAATGAGAGCACAACGTGTTTACGTTCAACTGTTTGTGATTTCACAAAGGGAAGGAAGAGAGAGATGGGATAGAAGAATTAGGTGTGCAAAAAGAGGCCAAGGCTAAAGATGGGAGGGAAGAGAGAGGCCTTGAGGGGGGCAGAACGAGGTGGCAGAACGAGGTTGAGATGGGGAAAGAGGAGCAGAAGAGATATGAGAAGAAGGGAGAAAGAGTACAAGATGTAGAGAGCGGTGGGACAGGAGAATAGAGATGCGAGGAGAATGAGTAAAAGTTTCCCCTAGCGGAAATAGGGAGGGAGAGCTTGAGAGCTGAATTGGGGGAGGAGGGCAAAGAGGATAGAAGAGAAGAGGGGGAGGGGTGGGGAGATGGAATATAAGCGAGAGACAAAGATAGAAGAGATGGGAAGACACAGGAGAAGTGCGGGAAGTGAATGCGCAAGAGAGGCGAGAAGGAATAAGTGAAAGATAGGAAGGGAGCGAAAGATGCAGAGGGAATGGGTGCCTGAAGGTAAAGAGGAGAGGAGAAGAGAATGAAGAGGACTTGAGAAAGAGTGAACGGTGTATAGATGGATGAAAGTGAGAGGAAGAGGAGGGATGCCTGGGAGGAGGAATAAAAGGGGTAGAGGGAAAGCTAGAGGGCGAGACGTGGGGAGAAGAGCAGTAACCGATGGTTCAATGCTCTTAATTCATGAGAAACGCAGACTCTGTTAGACTAAAATGTCCCTAAGAGCCCTGACAGGCTGGCTGAGTCTTTATTTCAATTATTTATCTACTTGATACTTTGCGGCAATTCTGATTTTGTGGGGCAATAACATGTTAATTGTATTCCTTAATGCACAAAAATGTGCCAGTCCTGTACATACCATGCCTTTTCCTCTGGCTAAATTCCCGCAGGGTTGCTTTGCTGAAATCGAACAAAGGGTAATATTGAGTGTGATAGGCATCACAACACTTACAATCTCGGTCTCTGGGCAAACAGGTGTTTGAAGGGGGATCGCAATTTAATGGGCGTGTTATAATCCGGGCGTATACTTTTATGTATTCACAATCCAAGATACATAGAGAAACTTATGCCTGCAAGCAATGTTACTTAAATGTAAATACTAATCAGGGCCTATTTCAAAGTGGAATACTCTGCTAAAACAGTTTTCATTGTTTTAATGCTGAAAATGAACGATTAGGAGTAAAATAAAGTGCCGCAAAAATGCCGCTAAATTTCCATATTTGTGCCGCTAAATTTCCATATGTGTGCCGCTAAATTTGCTAATCCATGCCGCTATATCCTGGGGGGTCTGTGTATTACAGCTCGAGGAAGAAAGGCGTGGACTGCAGCTTTTAATTTGGATCACAGCAGGTACGGAAGAGAGTTGGGTGGAAGACAAGTTGTTTGACCTAATAAGTAGAAGTAGGAAACAAGTGACTTTGTCGTTTAAACACCAGGAGAGCATTGAAAAATGATATAGAATATGCCTGTTTCACAAGCTTTCAAAACCCTTCACATTAGCGGTAACTTTGCAGTCAGCACGTGTTGAGAGAGGGATGTTTTACAGCAAACAGGAGGGTTGGGGGAAGGGTATAGCGAAGGGAGAGGAAGCGATTGGGACCACCTGGGAAGTGTTAAAAGTGGTGTAGGAACAGAGAGCCACAGTGGTTGAAAGTTACAATCGAAAGATGGGTGTACTTTGGGTATATCAGAAGGGGGGATATGTAAAGTAAGATGCAATGTGTGAATAACAAATGACTTAGAAAAAGCGCAATACTGATGAAATTTTGTTGCAAGTATATATGTACTCAAGAACATTGGTGCTAACGTTGATTTCTCTATTATTAATTGTAGTGACCCCCGAAGAAGGGCCCTAAAAGGGCCCGAAATGCATTGGGTTTTATGTTGAAATAAAAACTGCCTGTGATGAACACTGCATCATTCATATTCTTACAAGAGGCCAGGATCGGCACAGTTAGAATAGAAGAAAACTGAAAATTGGCATGATAATCGGTTTTGTGGATTTGGATAAAGTAGGATGAAAATGAAAATGATTTAAGATAAGTGATAAAACTAGAAGAAACATTAGGATTACTACTGATAAATGGTTAAATTACCTTCGAAATTAACATGCACGTCAGGGGCGGCATGACGCTGTGCAAATGGCTTCATGGGGCTGAATGCAGCTCCATCTCAAACATGTTCATTTTTCTAAATGGCAAAGAAGCAGGCCAGAATAACCGTGCTGCACGCGAACTTAACAAAGGCTTGAATAACTTGAAGAACAGAAAGCAAAAAAAATTTGGGTGTGCATCCCTTCACTTATTTGACATTCATACTACAGCCCCACCCCAAAGGAATGCACCCGCACACAAAGATTTGATAATGAAAAGTAAGATGCAAAAGAACTTAAAAATCCACGCAACACGACGGAAGAACATGGTTCATCACAAGCAGTATGGAACCAGCACGAAGTAATATGGACATGGCACACAGAATTGAGACACTGTTTTCTTCAATAAATGATGAATGACTAATGCAACATGAAACAACATAGCGCTGGACTAAGGATATGCATGTTGGGAGATGTAGTTGGAAATGATTGGAAGGCACAACGGGGCGGGGATTGTAAACGCACACGTGACTGGGAGGGAGATTGCACGGGAAGTAAGATTTAAGAAGAGGGTGGTAGCAGATAATGTATTCAGACCCTCCAGGATTTCGCGATTTCGCGAGTTGCAAAAAAATCGCGAAATCGGCAGTTTTGTAAAAATGCCGCGATTTTTACAAAACTGCCCGCGAAATTTTGGACGATCGGTGAGCTCATAGAAGGAGGCCCCTTTTAGGTCTGTGTTGTCAGTACAGCTCTGCCCTAGTGGCAGAGAAGTGCATGCTTCGGTATCAGATGTGTCTTGCTAATGTTTCAGGAGGTGGGGGTGGGGGTGGGCGGTGGGGTTAAAAGAACTCGCTCAACCTGCTGGAATGTCGGCCCCCACTTGTCTATTCCTGCATGTCGCCCTCGTGGGGAACAGGGGGCGGCGCGAGGGAGGGAAAGATGTGCAGCGTGGAGAGGGGGGGGGAGGGGGTGTGGGGCTGAAAAGTAAGAATTGAAAGAGCTGCAAATGAGACCTAGGAACAAGGATTTGAGGGGGGAGGGAGAGGGAGAAAGAATGAGGGGACGAAACGGGGAGGGCAGGAGGATGCAGAGGCGAGGGGAAGAGAGATTGGAGGAGGGGGAAAGGTGAAGAGACAAGAAACGGAGAAAAGGGTGAGATCTGAAGGAAGAGTGAAGGAACTAAAAAGGGGAAGGTCGGAAAGAAATGGAAAGTGTGAGTTGGTGAGGGTGGGAAGGAAGATAGAGATGGGATAGAAGAATTAGCGGCGCACCACGGATCTCGGTGGCAGGTCAGAAAGGGCCATGGGTTTAGGTGGCACTGAAGGGAGCTTTTAAAGGGCCCCTCTTTGGTTGTTCTGATTACTTTTTGTTTTATTTTATTCTCTTATGATTTTGCGATGTATTATTTCGTTAACATCCCATCCTGGTGAGATGTTTGAATTCCGTGCATGCTTTCTTTCGATTCCTGGAGAGACGTCACAGACTGGTCTGGCGAGGGATCCCAGACTGACATCACTTCCGGAGCCTGATTCGACCAGTTCCCGTGCCAAGGCCAGCCGATCTCCAGATATGAGACCATTTTCCCGAAATACTTTAAAATGAAAGACGGGTGCAGCCAGTCTTGAAACTACTAATATTTTGCTAACTCAAACTGCATTCTGGCGTTTAAAAGTGGTTATTTCTATTTCTGCCGCTGTTTGTGATTTCACATATTTGAGACATTGTCGAGTTACATTCAACTGCCTTTTGTACAACAGATAAGGAGCGTTATCTGTTTACATTGAACTGCTTGTGATGTCATAGAAGGCGAACATGTCATGTTTGCATTTCATTGATTGTTTATGACGTCATAAATGAGAACTGTTCACATTCGTCTCTCTGATTGTGATGTAATAGAGAGAGCTGTTTACATTCCACTGTTTGCGGTGAAATGTGAACACATTCTTACATTTCATAGCCTGTGATGTCATGGAATGAGAGCACAACGTGTTTACGTTCAACTGTTTGTGATTTCACAAAGGGAAGGAAGAGAGAGATGGGATAGAAGAATTAGGTGTGCAAAAAGAGGCCAAGGCTAAAGATGGGAGGGAAGAGAGAGGCCTTGAGGGGGGCAGAACGAGGTGGCAGAACGAGGTTGAGATGGGGAAAGAGGAGCAGAAGAGATATGAGAAGAAGGGAGAAAGAGTACAAGATGTAGAGAGCGGTGGGACAGGAGAATAGAGATGCGAGGAGAATGAGTAAAAGTTTCCCCTAGCGGAAATAGGGAGGGAGAGCTTGAGAGCTGAATTGGGGGAGGAGGGCAAAGAGGATAGAAGAGAAGAGGGGGAGGGGTGGGGAGATGGAATATAAGCGAGAGACAAAGATAGAAGAGATGGGAAGACACAGGAGAAGTGCGGGAAGTGAATGCGCAAGAGAGGCGAGAAGGAATAAGTGAAAGATAGGAAGGGAGCGAAAGATGCAGAGGGAATGGGTGCCTGAAGGTAAAGAGGAGAGGAGAAGAGAATGAAGAGGACTTGAGAAAGAGTGAACGGTGTATAGATGGATGAAAGTGAGAGGAAGAGGAGGGATGCCTGGGAGGAGGAATAAAAGGGGTAGAGGGAAAGCTAGAGGGCGAGACGTGGGGAGAAGAGCAGTAACCGATGGTTCAATGCTCTTAATTCATGAGAAACGCAGACTCTGTTAGACTAAAATGTCCCTAAGAGCCCTGACAGGCTGGCTGAGTCTTTATTTCAATTATTTATCTACTTGATACTTTGCGGCAATTCTGATTTTGTGGGGCAATAACATGTTAATTGTATTCCTTAATGCACAAAAATGTGCCAGTCCTGTACATACCATGCCTTTTCCTCTGGCTAAATTCCCGCAGGGTTGCTTTGCTGAAATCGAACAAAGGGTAATATTGAGTGTGATAGGCATCACAACACTTACAATCTCGGTCTCTGGGCAAACAGGTGTTTGAAGGGGGATCGCAATTTAATGGGCGTGTTATAATCCGGGCGTATACTTTTATGTATTCACAATCCAAGATACATAGAGAAACTTATGCCTGCAAGCAATGTTACTTAAATGTAAATACTAATCAGGGCCTATTTCAAAGTGGAATACTCTGCTAAAACAGTTTTCATTGTTTTAATGCTGAAAATGAACGATTAGGAGTAAAATAAAGTGCCGCAAAAATGCCGCTAAATTTCCATATTTGTGCCGCTAAATTTCCATATGTGTGCCGCTAAATTTGCTAATCCATGCCGCTATATCCTGGGGGGTCTGTGTATTACAGCTCGAGGAAGAAAGGCGTGGACTGCAGCTTTTAATTTGGATCACAGCAGGTACGGAAGAGAGTTGGGTGGAAGACAAGTTGTTTGACCTAATAAGTAGAAGTAGGAAACAAGTGACTTTGTCGTTTAAACACCAGGAGAGCATTGAAAAATGATATAGAATATGCCTGTTTCACAAGCTTTCAAAACCCTTCACATTAGCGGTAACTTTGCAGTCAGCACGTGTTGAGAGAGGGATGTTTTACAGCAAACAGGAGGGTTGGGGGAAGGGTATAGCGAAGGGAGAGGAAGCGATTGGGACCACCTGGGAAGTGTTAAAAGTGGTGTAGGAACAGAGAGCCACAGTGGTTGAAAGTTACAATCGAAAGATGGGTGTACTTTGGGTATATCAGAAGGGGGGATATGTAAAGTAAGATGCAATGTGTGAATAACAAATGACTTAGAAAAAGCGCAATACTGATGAAATTTTGTTGCAAGTATATATGTACTCAAGAACATTGGTGCTAACGTTGATTTCTCTATTATTAATTGTAGTGACCCCCGAAGAAGGGCCCTAAAAGGGCCCGAAATGCATTGGGTTTTATGTTGAAATAAAAACTGCCTGTGATGAACACTGCATCATTCATATTCTTACAAGAGGCCAGGATCGGCACAGTTAGAATAGAAGAAAACTGAAAATTGGCATGATAATCGGTTTTGTGGATTTGGATAAAGTAAGATGAAAATGAAAATGATTTAAGATAAGTGATAAAACTAGAAGAAACATTAGGATTACTACTGATAAATGGTTAAATTACCTTCGAAATTAACATGCACGCCAGGGGCGGCATGACGCTGTGCAAATGGCTTCATGGGGCTGAATGCAGCTCCATCTCAAACATGTTAAATTCAAAACACCCCACAGAAAGACTCAGTGCACCCACCACTGAGTACCCCTGGGCAAAAGGCCCCAAAACAGCCCAAAATTCGAAAATTCCAAAATTGTAGTTGCAGCAACTGTAATGCCCCAAACAAACTTACTTGTGAAATTTCTAATCCAAAGGTGATCCAAAGAAAGTCAAAAAGGCCTCAAATCCAAATATCCAGCAGCATCCACAAAAAGTAATCCTTCCAGCTCCAGATTCAAATGAAAAGTGACCAGGAGATGGACAAAGCACTGGGAGCAGCCTGCTGGACAGGAACAGGAAGTTGAAGACTGTGGGGCACTTCCTTCCTCCCACCCCCCCTCCCCAAAATGGACTCCTCGCAAAAAAAGTGCAGGCAAATGTCAACCTGAGGAGTTATTCAGATAAAAATCATCATTTCCAGAAGGTTTATGCTGCTTGCTGGTGGATTTCTTGTGCAGAATTGCAAATTTTGTATTTTCGCGAGTGCAAGATTGTTGCTGCTCGCCGCATCTACAAGCTCGCAATTGCGAAGTACCGCGATACGTGATCACGGCGTACTCGCATTGACAAACTCTCGCTGTGCAAGTTGGCAAGCCGCGATTACGTAATCGCGCTCGCCAAATTCCCGCGGGATCCCGCAGCAAGATCCAAAATGGCGCAGCACTCGCAAAATATCAAGAAAAACAACTCAGCAAACGCTGAATGACGGTAAGTAAACGCTGCGCGCCGCAAAATTGTATCACCAAGAAAAAAAAATCCGCTGCGTGCGAATTTGCGGATTTTCGGTAAATTCGCGAGCGTTCGGGGATTGCGAATTTACCAAAAATCCGCAAAATCTGCGAGCGTAACGGATTTTCCGCCCATGCTTACTAGCACATACTTCGTTCAACCAGGTGTATGTTAGATTCCCCATGTTAGACTAATGTTCTTATTTGTTACCTTTGCCTCAAATTGTAAAGCGCTCTGATATCCTTCGGGATCAAGTTCGCGCTATATAAAACTTTATAAATAAATAAATAAATAAATAAAAATAAAATAATGAAAAACTGAATTTGATTGATTATGATATTAAAGTTATTATTTGTCTCCTCCAAATAATTGTAAAATATTGTGTCAAATACTTTTAGCATTGTTATTGGGCTGTGTGGTATATTATGGTCTCGAGTTTGTTTTTATTTAAATATTTTTATTTAGTAGATGATTTATTAATTTTGCTGTCAAATTTGGAAAGAAAAATGTTTTGTTAATGTTGTTTATAATATAGCAGATAATTGTTTGTGTGCCTTCCAGATAAATTTGAAGTACATCAGTTTAACAACAACAATTATTATTCTTAAATATTTATATTAATTCATATGATTTAACTATACATTAGTAAAACGATAATATGTTTAATGAGTATGTATTTTTCCCAATACTTTAAGAGGAAATTATATTATTTAGGTGTACTGAATGTGATCTCCCAACAAATATGCTTTTTCTCAAATGGTTTTTAGATTGGAGTTAGAAAAGCAAATCTAGCCCCTACCAATGAATACAGATTCCCCAATGATAGTCAAATTGGAGTTAGAATAGTACATATGCCTCCCTTGCCCCACAAATAGACCAGCCTCAACATTCTTAGACTGGATTAGAAAAGTACATTTGTACCCCTCACCGCCCCCAAGAATACATTTTCACAATGTTTGTTAGACTGGAGGTACAATATTAAATAAGACCCCTCTCCACACTCCATGTACGCAATGTACTTTTCCCAAAATTTCTTAGATTGGAGTTTGAATCATACATCACAACCTCCATTCTGGCCCTGTGTATGCACTGTATGTGCTTTCCGCAGTTTTTGGTTGACTTAATTTAGAATAGTATATTTGTCCTCCTAATCTATGTGTTTTCGTCAGCATGTGTTAGATTGGACACCTCCAAAAGTAATTACGATTCCATATATCCAAAACTGTAAGTTTTCTTCCCACTTTATGTAGGAATGCACTTACAGTAATGCCCTTGAATAATGTATTTCTTAATGTTTTTATATTGGAGTTTGGTTACTATATTTTGTTTATTTTATTTTGTTAATACATATGCTTTTTATTTAATTTTAATAAAAACATATTTATACAGGTATTATTTTTTTTGACATATTACTTTTCGAAAAATATGTTTTTTATTTTTTGAAGCTTTAATAATTATATAATGTGCTTGTATTTTTTTAATTATAGATATTTATACATGTTTTACTATGTAACATACACTATAAATATCATCTTTTTATTTAAAAGTTATATTAACTATTTATTTCATGTGATTTAAAATATTAATTAAAAATCCATTTTTATATTTGTTTTCTCCAAAAAGTCAGCTATTTTAAAGTTATAATTATCTTAAACACATTTTTAAGTGCATGCACTGTATGTGCTTACCGCAGTTTTTGGTCGACTTAACTTACAATAGTATATTTGTCCTCCTAATCTACATGTTTGTGTTAGCATCAGTTAGATTGGGCACCTCAAAAGTAATTATGATTCCAAATATCCAAAACTGGAAGTTTTCTTCCCACTTTATGTAGGAATGTATTTACAGTAATGCCCTTGAATAATTCCTTTCTTATGTTTTTTTTGATTGGAGTTTGGTTACTATATTATTTTGTTAATGCATGTGCTTTTTTACTATAAGAAATACATATTTATACAGATAATATATATTTTTATGTGCCTTACATATTACTTTTTGAAAAAGATTTTTTTATTTTTTGAAGCTTTAATAATTATATAATGTGTTTTTGTAATTATACATATTTATACATGTTTTATTATCTAACATACATCATAAGTATCATCTTTTTATTTAAAAGTTAAATTTATCTATTTATTACATGTGATTTAAAATATACATTTAAAATTAATTTTTATATTTTTTTTCAAAAAATCAACTATTTTAATGTTACAATCATAAAATGTAAATTGATACTTGTATAGCGCACTACTCACCCGCAAGGGTCTCAAGGCGCTTGTACGAATACCGCTGTGGAACCCATCTTGGCTTTCCCTGTGAGGCATCCACTCCTGGGCACCCCCAAGGTGGAGGCCAGGCATCCTTTAGCGTTGTGGGGGCCGTTGTGGAGATTAAGCAAGCTATTGCCCAGAGTTGCGGAGTGGGACTCCATGATTGGAATAGGCATTAAGGTGAGAATTATCAGGTCCGTGGAATTTTGAGCCCAAGACCTGCCAAGGCGGGGAATTGAACCCTAGTCCCGGGCCCAACCTCTGCATCAGGGTCTGCCGCTCTAACCATTGAGCCACACTTCTCCACGATAAACACAATTATTTATTTGTACGTACTTATGTATTTTTTACATTTTTGTCCACAATAATTCTGTATCATGATATTTGTGAGGTCGGTATTATATCATACAACACAAAACCTTAGAGTATTGTATATAGAAAGCTGTGTCTGGAACAGGATTCCATGTGTGACTCTGACAAGGGGAATGGTTCACATGGGCGATTCCATCTGGCATGAAATGTCAGTAGATGTTGGCCCTCACCCAAGGCACCTGGTGGCATTCTTGGGTTACTTCTGTGAAGCACATACAACAGCGGAGGTTAAGAGTAGGCGCTTTTGTTGTCCAATATGTTCCTGTGAGATTAAGAAGACTGAAGACTGAAGTGCCATAGCTATGCTGAAGTTGCCTTGGAGGAGCCTGGGCTAGATCTATGCATATCAGGGTCTTTCCCTGACTTCAAAAGTCTGAAAAAATGACATCCACATGAAGGGTGAAGAGCAGATTTCACAATCTACAATTTGTTGTCTTTGTGGATGTCTGTGGATCTGGTTCACTAAGGGCTTATCTTTGATTCTCTGGAGGTGTCTCTTCAAAGGTTCTGTACTTATACATTTATTAGCATCTTGATAGTACTATAAATATGTGTGTGTGCGTGTGGGTGGGTGGGTGTGCAAGTGTGTGTGCACGCACATGTGTGTGTGCAAGAAGTTGGGTTATTAGTTGGGGGTTGAAACCCTACTCAAGCATCAACCATAATCCTTGTCAGGGTGCGGCACAAGCAAACCCCAAATGAACCTGTGATTGACACTCGGGTAGCTTGGCACAGAGCAGTTAGTCTTAACTTAGAGGCTATGTTTAAAGTATTTATACAGCACTTCCAGAATTATTAAACTGAAAAAACATCAAAAGAATATTCCCACACCTATTTAAAACAATAGAGTACATTTTAATAAATGTATCAAGACCATAGCAACAACAATCCAATTGGGTAGAGTTGAAGCTATGCAATTGTAAAGGTTTTAGTGAAATAGCATCAAAAAGCACATAGTGCCAACTGGGGATTTCTGTTCACCCAGACCGGGACAATTTCATCAGTTCAGGGGGACTGTGATGGAGCATGGGACAGCTACAGGCACCCAGTTAAACCTGCTGATCAAGATTCCCTAAATCCTGGTGCGGAGAGATATGAGGTTCTGCAAGGCAGAAGCATCGTGCAGCGGAAGTGATGTGTGGTGCGGTTTTGAGGGGTTGTGATGCGAGGTCCTGCATTGTTTTTTTCTTCCTCACAAATAGTGGAATGGGGTTATTTTACTTGCATGAGTACTACACCCTTTCCGCATCACTGATAGAGGTTGGGCTTCACTCAGACAGACAGGTTTCATGCATGTTTAAGCAGATTTAATATTCCATACATTGAGCCCAGTGCACCCTCACTGTGCGACTGATGAAGATTTGACTTTATACAAACAGACATGTTTAATCAGATGTAATATTCCATCCGCCTGATTCATCAAGCTTTTTTGTGCTCGCAGAGGGCCAGATTCTCAGAATCTGGCCCTTTGCGAGAGCGATTGTTGCATTTGGGATTCAGCATCCCAAATGTAAAAATCGCTAATTGCGATCTCGCAATTTTGCGAGGAATTACATTTAAGGAATCTCTATTTGAGATTCCTTAAATGCAATTCAACATCCAAATATATTTTGCGAATTCGCAATTTCTAGGCGCAATTTACCGCGAGGTCAGACCTCGCGGTAAATTGCGAAAACTCAGAGAAATGCATTTAAATGCATTTTTCTGAGTTGCATGTTACACACACACATGTCCTTTGGACATGTGTGTGTGCAACACCTGTGTCAAATATCATTTGAGGGGTGCTACAGGGTGTCCTTTGGACACCCCTGGCACCCTTCAAATTGCTATCTTATTTGCGATTAGCTAATTGCTAATCGCAAATAAGGAATACTCCCCATTCATTCCTATGGGCCTTTTGGCCCATAGGAATGCATGGGGAGTTATTCCTTATTTGCGATTAGCAATTTGCTAATCGCAAATAAGGAATTAGTAGGAATCGCATTTTTTTTGCATATTCCTACATGTATCCCGTTTTGCGAGTCCTTAATAGCGATTCGAAATGAATCGCTATTAGGGCCTCGCAAAACGGGAGAATGATGAATCTGGCTGCTAGTGGCCCTCAGCATTTCATGGTAACTGAATGACAGCCTTTGACAACTGACACTAATCCACACTAAGCCATGTGTTTAAACTAATTGTGTATGTAGGCTCGCTCAGAAGCAGAGGCCAGTCTTCATCCAATGGACCTTTCTAGTCTGAGAGGCAAGGGTGTTAACAACAATTTTGCAATTTCAACTTCTCTTGTGACTCATTTGGCCACACAATGAGAACCAGGAATCGGTAAGTAAAATAGAAACACATACACACTGTTAGACATGACCTTTTCTGCAGGGTCATCCTCAAACATTTGCCATAACTGCTCCTATTTTTGCTGACTTTGTTTTTGTTGGCTTTAGGGCTCTGTACACTTTACCACTGATAACCAGTGGTAAAGTGCTTATGCTTTCTCCTCTAAACATAGTCAAATCGGCTTATACCCAATTGGCATATTTAATTTACTTGTAAGTTCCTAGTAAAGTGGTACTCTGTATACCCAAGCCCTTGTACATTAAATGCTACTAGTGTGCCTGCAGCACTGATTGTGCCACCCAAGCTGAAACTCTGGAATAGGTTCAGTCTCAGTAGCATAAAGCATACCAAAATACAGTCACAGTAATACAAATTCTAAGAGACAAAAATTGGTGTTCCTTAAATAAACTCTGTTCTTCCCTGCTAAACATGAACAAGTTTAAGAATCATCTAATCCAGACGCTGAGATAAAATGAGGATAGTTCCGAACAGGGTCTTAAAGGTACTGGGAGTTAAGGAAAGTAGGCGTCAGCATCATAAAAACTTCAGTAGAAGTCTGCTCTAAAATGGGAAACCAGTGTTATCATGAAGCCAAACACCTGCAAGGACAGAAGAAAGTAGAGAGGTATGTACCTATCGAAGTCGGAAAGGGTCTACCTAAAGTCTTAACAGTGCACAATCTGCCAAGATGTCTCTTCTCATAAAAAAATGCAAAGCGTACACAAATGAATTCATGAGTATATTAGTATATATGCAATGTATTTTCAATAAAAGCAGTGTATCTTGAAAGGCTAGTGTAAATTTAAATGAGAAATGCAATTTTTAATTGTTAAACTAAACATTAAAACACACATGTATATGAATCACTAGTTTCTACAGTGAATACACCTCAGTAATACGTTTTCAATGTCTCAATTTGCATTAATAATGTTGAGGCACACAGAGAATATAATGTCAGGTACATATATATTTACTTCTGCGTGGAGCCTACATTACGCTGTCCCATGTATGAACTGTTTCCAAGGGTTAGAGACACAACAGAGCCTAGTTCATTAATGATAAAAAGCTTAATATAATTTTACACACGTAGAACGCTGGAAGGGCACGTGGCAGTGCCACTAACTGTATTTGAATATGTTTTTAAGTTTGAACAGCAGGCACACTTAGCTTCCTCTTTCCTGTTTTGCGCTCAATGGCTTTTTGCTCTGGGAAAAGACGAGACGAGAGCAGGAAGCGGAGCCTCGTTCAATGACTTTCTTAATTAAGCAGCCCCACCCGCGCCGAAGATTCGCAACTATGGGGCAGATTTATGAAGGGCTTGCGCCACGTTTACGCCCCCGTTGCGTGACGCAACGGCACGGAAACGTGGCGTATCCCTGTGCCCTATTTACAACGTGACGCATCTAGGAGATGCGTCACGTTGTACAGCACTGCGCCATGAGGAGGCGTTCCTGCGCAGGGGGGGTGTTCCTGCGCAGGAACGCCTCCTGAAAGTGGCTGAGTGAAATCTATGAGATTTCACTCAGTCACTTTCAGGGCAATGCTGCGTCAAAACCCTGCACCTGCTTGAAGCAGGCGTAAGGCTTGAGGCAGCATTGAAAGAATAGCCCCCCCCAGTGCATTGCTGGAGCTGCGTCGCGCTTGCAACGCAACTCTAGCAATGCGCCACATTTCCGGCACAGATGCGTCACGCATCTGTGCCGTTTTTGCCCCATGGTGCGCTGCATCATAAATGCGGCGCACCATGGGTGGCGTAGCTGTGGCGCACTGTGGCGCATGTTAACTGGCGCATCCCTCGGGATGCGCCAGTTAACATAAATCTGCCCCCTATGTCTGTTCCAGGCAGGCTGGGAGGGGCTGACAGAGGGAGCAGCAGGAAAATACACAATAGATCCATGGCTTGTAATCCGAACCAGTCCTCCAAGCCTAGCGCGGGCAGGATTCATTTCTCGTAGGGGGCCCCCTTCAAGTACTGAGGACTGGGGGGCTGCAGGGGTGTTTGTTACGCCCCTGCCTCCCTCCAAGTGTTGAACAGCCCCGTCCCCATTGCTGGGAGGAACTCTGGGTTGAAATGAATTGGACTATATCTACAAGGAAACTTTGTCCAGCCCGACCCTTTAGTGACGTCATCCCATACCTTAAAGGTGGTCCGGGTGGAAGTACTTAGGATTGACAGTATTTTGTGTTTGAGCGTTTTTTAATCAGATGAAGTGTCCTACAAACATTGTCATGGGCTTGTCTGCCCTTTATAAAGCCTGATTGCTCAAGGTAAATTAGGTCTGGCATCAAGGTCTCCAATCAAGATGCGAAAATTCCAGAGTATAAATTGGCATCCAAATTTAAAAGTGCAATTGCCTATAAGAGGTGCAATTATGTGGGTTGTTCCTCGCCTTCGAGATCACTGTTATCGTGGCTTCCACCATTGAGGCTGTCACCATTGGGCCCTTCGCTATTGCATTAAAGAGGGTGGTCAAATGAAGAATGATCTCTGATGCAAATGTTCTGTAAAAGTGTGCCATCAACCAATCCAGCCCTGGGGATTTATACAGCCTAACCAAGTTGAAGCCCACTTTATTCCCTTGAGCATAAGATATGCAATGCAAATGCAGAAGGGTGTATTCCGCTCTATTGGTATAGAAAGCATTGATTTTCCCCTTTAGTGCACTTAACTTATGCTGAAGGGCCCGTGTGGGTGTCTTTTTTTGTTCCTTTTCTACTTCGCCCAGTTCTGCTTCCAGGGCTGCACACTCCCTTGCCCTTTGCCTGTTTAATGCAGTGTTGAGTTTGATGCATTTGCCCCTCAACATCACCTTGGAAGTGCCCCAATTGTTTAAGGATGTAGTGGCTTACGGCAAATTCCGTTGAAAAAAATGATTTAATTGCAGCATGCAGCACATAACAAAGCAACCTATCCCATGTTAAGGAAACGGCAAAAAACCACCTCGGTGGCCCCTGCCATGATCGCCCAGTTCAGACATACTGAGATAGGGCTGTCATCTGAGATAGTACTGGGATGGATCTTTGCAGCTTGAAGGAACCGGAATAGTCCTTGACTAAGGAATACATAGTCTAAACAGGAATATGTTTTATGTACATGTGAGAAGGAAGTATTGCCCTTTGCGGTAGGATTTAGGGTCCTCATTGCAAAAAAACTCAAAACATTGCTAAATAATTTGTTGGGTGGCATAGATGCGGTCAGATCACTCCCCGCATTTGTAGGTGAGGTTCGCCCCCAGGCCCACGGGCTCCTCCGACCTTTCATTACAGTACTGGAGACTCACCAGGGGAAAGTGTGACCACAATTGCCCCTCTGGGATCAATAGGCTTCTGTCGGAGAATTTCCTCACAACCTCTCAGTCAAAAGATGCCTTAGCTGATGTACGTCATCTCAAGCAAATTTGGTGAGATTTCCATGGGTGAGCCTGCATTCACTTTAAACCTTCTGGCCCCCAGGCCAGCTCCTCCTTACTCCCAAAGACTCTTCTGCCATATCGGGAGACTAACCAACGCATATTTTGGCATTTTCACCATCTCGGTGATCGGTGCGCAGCAGCTGCCTTTTTGAGGTCAGGCAAGGACCACGCTCGCTTCTCGAATCTGAGTGTTTGTCTTTGGTTTGCCTTGGGTTCGTCCCCGGTCCCCCATGAAATCGGCTGGATTTTTGGGTAGCCCTTGCACTCACCGCCGCTGGTCAGGACTCCCCCGGTGCTCTATGACATATCGCCGATGCTTCCCTCACCTCTTCAGCTAACTATACGGATCTTCCGTGGTGGGTGCCACCTATTTCTTGCTCTGACTCCCCCTCACTCCCGCTGACGGCACAGAAAGCCTCCAATTTCTGCAGGCTCCCTGTGGCCTCCACTGGAGGTGAGCTGTGGTCCAGGGCTACCTTCCAGCAAACTCGAGAGCCGGCAGCGCCATCTTGGAAAACTATGACGCTCCCAGACTTCGCAGTCCAGCAGTGTAATTCCCTGCTATCGGACATCGATCTCGACGTCAGCCATCTGTTCCAGGTGTAAGGACCGGGTCTTGACTTATGGGGGCCGATGTAGGTAATATTGATTTACCGATTTTTAATTACCGAATTTTACCGATTCGGTAATTAAAAATCAGTAAATCAATGTTCTGGACATGTAGGTATTTCCAGATGTGCAAATACCGAATCTGTCACATTCGGTATTTACCGATTCTGTAGAATTACCGAATCGGTAAACATTACCGATTCGGTATTTTACAGAATCGGTATTTTACAGAATCGGTAACTTTACCGAATCGGTAAAGTTACCGATTCTGTAAAATAGCACCTACATGTCAAATCATGTATACCGGTCGGTAACGGCCGAAAATAGCGATTTTCGGCCGTTACCGACCGACCTACATCTGGCCCATGGTAGCTACAGTCGCCCTCTGCTTTTGTTTAAGAAAAACAACATGGTTGCAGAGCCAGTGTGGACAGGGTTGGATTGGGATTGAAAATCGGCGGCCAGGGCACAAAAAAAAAAAAAATCGGCCCACATTTGAATAATGTCTTTCCTCAGATGACAGCTTCGGCGTAATCTTATTAAAAAAAAAAACCGGGTTTGGGGGGTTTAAAAAAAATGTACACATTAGTTTACACTGCTGAAATACACCTGGGTACAAGTGAGGCCACTTCTACTCAGGCCCCCTGCCCCCGCTCAGTATGTGCACAAGTTAATAGGCCTGCCAGTGAGACAAAAGGAGTGATACCTCTGCCTGTTGCTAAACAGGAGGTAATGAGCGCCCATCTGCCTATAGAAAGGCCACTCAGACACCCACTGAGCCGCTGGCTATTTGAACAATAGAGAGAGCACCCAGACTGCTCAAAAAAGCAGCCCACAGCAGGGACTAAGACACCGGCCCCTTGGGCATTGCCCGAATGCCCGCGTTACCAATCCGACGCTGAGTGTGGATAATGTCCGCCTGGCCATCTTACCTGTCCACGCCCCCTGTTCTCTTCTTTTAAAAACATCCAGTTTTCCTTTCAGGAAAACGGGCTGCATTTGAAAAAAAAGAGGCCACAATCCCTATGATATATGAGATTCCTAATGGGTTGCAAATTACGACCTACTTCGTTAATATTAATGAGATAGGTCTTTAGCGACCCCATTAGGAATCGTAAATAGTGTCTGAGACACTTGTACATTCCATTTTGAGAGTCACAAATAGCTAGTTGCAAAATGGCACAATTAGCTACCCTCAAAATGGAATTGTCTTACATCTAGGCCATGATCTTGTAAAATAACCGACAGTTTTAGGAACTTCAAAATAGAGAGAAAAGAAAGAGTATGTGTGTATGTATATGTCTGTGTATGTATATAAACAGCTCAGGTGAAATCCGACAGCCACCTCATTCGCAACTGAAACTACATGTACCCAACAATTTACTGGAGAATAAATGTATTCGAGGGGTGCACCACCCCAAACACTGCCCCAACTCACCTAAACTATGCCTCTGGGTGTCTCACATGTCGTATCCATTAGGATTGTCTATGATCTGCTAATTTTCAACACAGCGAGTGTCCAACAAAGCACCCAGGAGTAATGTTTTTGTTTACATAATAATTTCAATACATTCCACCCAAATATTGAAAATCATTTCTTTGTATCACTTTACTTAATGGTCTGTAAATCATTTGCTAGCCGTGAGCCTCCTGTTGTGAGTCTGCCTGGGCCACGTCGGGCGGAGGGGGTTTTTCTTTCGCTTCCTCGTCGCCCTGTGTCCCTGTGCGCTCCGCTGTCCCTGTGCCAGACCTTACAGTAATAATCTGCGTCGTCCTCCCCCAGGGCCCCGGTGATGAGCAGGTGGCAGGTGCGACTTGGGGGGTGTTTGGAGGCCGAGAACCGGGCGGGAGTTTCAGAAGATCTTTCTGGGCTAGAAGTGACCCGCAGCAGGTGTCTAGGGGGGCTCCCGGGCCTCTGTTGGTACCACCAGAAGTAATCGTCGCTGACACTAAACCCGCCGCCGCTCACAACACAGGGCAGTCTGACCGTCTGTCCCGGGGTCACCAACACCGAGGACGGCTGGGTCAGCACCGGCTGAGACCTGGAATCTGCAACAAAATATAGAATGAGCTTTGAAACAATGTCTAGTCACTCCTTATATTTACAAAGAGAGTGATAACCTATACGCAATATTTTGTGGAATAAAACACAAAAATAGCCCTTGCTTACAGGCACAGAGTGTGCTGAGCACAAGGAGCCGTTGTCCCCAAGACATGGTGCAGCCTCACAGAGCTCTGCTTTGGCGAGTGCATGTTCTCTGGACGAGACACCCAGCTGTTCCTTAAATAAACCAGCTGCGGCGCTTCGAAGTGTATCCTTTATGCAAATCCGCTCACAGCCCATTGGCTGGTGCAGTTCTGAGTCACACCTTTACGTAGCTGGCATAAGGCCACCCGTTTCCATCACCCTCCCATACCTCATCAGTTTCATTTGTTTTATTAAAAAAAAGCCAGAGCGTAGCTGTAAGTTATTAATAATGCCGCAGGTGTAGTTGCACCGGGGCCCAGGGGTCTAAAAGCCTCATTGCACACCAATAGCAGGTATTTTACCTAAACAGCTGCGGACGGGGGACCAATTTTCTTTGCATGAGTTAAGACTCGCCACACCCTTTCCGCCCCACTGATGAAGATGAGACTTGAAATATAAACATTACGTTTACATGCATGTTTAATCACATTTAATTTTCGATGGGGTCCTCGGCGATTCATGCATACCGCCTTTGACTACCCACACTAGTCCACCTTAGGAAATGTCTTTAAACTAAATGTTTCCAAGGTTTGCAGACAATAAATACTCCCCCGTTCGTGAAGGTAATAAAAAACTGAATGTAAAATCGCACGTGTGCAGGAGACGTCTCCGACCGTGCCTTCTAGTCTGCATTATCACCACTCACAAAATAACCCACGTGTCCATCCACCTTCGCTTCTACATGCAATCACAGGAAAAAGTAGCAAATGTAACTCTAAACATCCATCTCTCAACATTGTGCGCAGCTGCAGCATCCCTCGAGCGCACGAGCGCTCTGCACACATTGTGTGATGGAACAGTGCACAGTGTAAGCACACGCTGCACAATATTTCAAGTGGGGGTGCAGTGAATCAGCCACATCTGGCCTAAATCATACCCACCAGCAGCAGCAGGTACTGAAAGTCTAGAACACAAAAACAAGAGCTCCTCGCAAGGTCTTCACTGGGGACATGGAGCTCAGTCACTGAAGAGGAAGAGGAACTGCACCGAGGAAGAGGCAGTGCCCCCCCCCCCCCCCCACCCCCACTCCCTCCTCTCCCCCACTGCACTGTCTGCTTCCACACACCTTCACTCCTGCAGACAAGCAGCCATGTGGTATGACGTCACTGACAGGGGGAATGAACTAGGCTGAGAGGTTCACCCTTGGGAGAGAGATTAAAAGAAGCGTCAAGAGGGGTGCGAAGGGTAGGTGTTTCCGGCACATGTGTCACCTGCACCCTGTGGTGGTGGCGGTCTCCAGCTCACCCCTGTGAGCAGTGTGTCCATCAGGCGCGCAACACCCATTGGACTCACTGGGCTTCAGCCCCCCCCCCCCCCCCCCCCCCCCTCGTGTGTGTCAGCCCGGGATGAGACAGATCCCGGGCACACGCAGAACCGCACCCGAACGTTTTACAGGTCTTTAAAAGACCATTTGAATGTTAATTAGGCCTTGCAGTTGTTTCAACCCTCCTAAGAGCCCCTGCAGCTCCCCTCTGCCTACTGATTAAAGGTTCAGCCCCCCCGAAATTTTTTCTTAGCCCCCCCCCCCCCCCCTCTAGTTGCGCACCTGGTGTCCATGACAACCTCCAGCCCCACCAGATGCAGGACCTGATTGGCCTGAGGCGACAAACATCCTGCCAGGTTAGGGAGAGTAATCAAAGCAAGAACTAGCCAGTGTGTGTCCCTGCTAATGCCACACACAACATACCAAACACAGCCACCCCATGTATGACAGCTCCTGCCCCAATAATGCTGTGACCCTGCATCCCACAAGAGAACTTCCTGATTCTGGAGGCCCCATCTCAGTGGGTCACAAGAGTCAGAATTATGAGGAGATAATGCCCCCGTCACAGAACAATGTGCCCCCCCCACCCCCACACACCACCAAGGCCTCCTCCGCCACCCACAATACAACCCTCCTCACCTCTGTTAGATACAAACAAGGCAGGGCAACAAGCAGAACATGAACTGCTGATGCACGACTGACAGTGGAGTTCAAACAGCATGAAGTGCTGACGTCACTGCTGTGCTGCTGAGACTCCTGCTATGAAAACTGAGAATATAGGCACAGCCAGGACATCCCATAAGCTTCCACGCAGGACGGTGAGCCGGGAGCATCTCTTTCTCTTCCTCTGACTACATTGCTGTGCTGTCCTTAGGTGGGGTTCAGGGATGAGACAGCAGAAGGGAGTCAGGAGATAAGGCCCACACCAGTGACGAAGAATGACGGATCAGTGATTGTGTGTTCTAGTGCACATTCATATTCCGGTAGCTCAAGCATGTTTTGGGAAGGGAAATTGTTGGACAGGCCACGTGAAGGGCCGCTCCCCCTCTGCCCGACCAGGCCCGAGCCCGGTCCCTCAAGTGTCACACACCACCACTTCACGCTTTCCGTCCCCTCCGGGACCCTTGCCTCTGAACATATCGACCTCGTGGGCCCGATCCCTCACTGGCCCGCGCGCCCAGCCTGGGCGCCATCTTGGACACTCCGCCACGAGGCCGCGTGGCCCCCGATCGACCCCAACCCTGGGCCTGGCCAGGCCTCAGACATCCCGGCACCATCATCCACCCAGGAGGTGAGCGGACCACTTGGCGGGTCAATGGGAGAAAGAGGTGTCGATGGCTCTCCCTCGCCAGGTGCCGCTCGCCCACCATCTCCCCGGGCGCTGGCTCCACCCCCCTGCTGGGTGTCTGGACCCCTTCATCCCGGACCCCCCAACCTCCAAGAGCGAGGGTCCGGACATCAAAGAGGATCAGCCCTATAACTGGGGCAGCTCCAGAGCAGGAAGGCAGTTGTATCCTGGAGTCGAGAGACGCAGTGAAGAACTCATCCTTGACGGACTACTGGCGCTGCCGTAGCCCTGCCTTGCGAACCATCGTCCTGCCTGTTGGCGCTGCCAAGACCTTCGTAATCATCATCGTCGTCGGGACCTGCTGGCGTGGCCGCGGACCGTTTGTAACCACCACCTTCATCGGGACCTGCTGGCTCCGCCGCGGACCGTCGCTTCCTTCATCCATCTCGGGACCTGCTGGCTCCGCCGCGGCCCGATCATCTAGAACGCCGAGCTCGAGGATTGAGAGCTATTTTCATCTACTGGTAACAAGACTGTCCCGCTACCCTTTTCCCAATCCAGAGACCAGAATCGAGGGGACCCCTGAGTCCAGACCTCCTTGTATAATTCTACCGTAACTAAAGAATTGCTGATAAAGTATCGTTGAACCTTATCCTGGTGTGGTGTCCGTCTGTGGGGGGGAAGTTACTTGTCTGTACGATCGCTGGAGACGGCTCTCCCCGGAGACCTCTCCCCTTGTCCTCGGCCGACCCTCCCGGTCCGTCTAACATTGGTGGCCAGCGGCGCGATCCGAATCACCGCATAATCGTACAGAGAGTAGCTCACCCCACGACGAAATCACGATGACAACTAAAGAAAGCGGATCCACCGAGAAATTTCAAATGGAGAAATTGAACGAGTACAGCCATCGTGAACTAAAACAATTCTGCATCGAACTAGGTATCGCTACCACCGGTCTAAGTACCAAAGACGATTTTAAGCAGGCCTTAGAGTCCTGGGCAGAAACCGGGGCCGTGGAAACCACCGACCAAAATATCGCAGCAGTAGAAAAAAACACCACGGCACCCGAGGAGCAGAGAACGGGTCTCTCACAAGACGAGATCCAGGAACGAGAGAAAACACGACTACACGAACTAGAAATGGCCCGGCTCAAAATGGAGGTTGAACTTAAACTGGCCGAACAAAAAATAAGCTTAGAGCACCTGCGTCTCCGAGAAGAAAGAGAGGAAAAACAGAGACAAAGGGAGCTCGAGGAAAAGAGGCTGACGTACGAACATGAGCGCAAACTAGCGGAGATAGACTTACGCAAGCAGAACAGAGAATTAGGGGTGCCCGAGCAACCCCGCGACCCAGGGGCGACAGAGAAAAAGGTACACATCCCCAAGGATGTCGTCCGAGAATACTTCCGAGAGGACGACATCCAGCAATGGTTCAAGGCCTACGAAATCGCTATGACCGCCCACCGGATCGATCGAAACGATTGGGGAGCCGGTCTCTGGGGAGATTCCTCAATGAGGGCCGCGATGCCCTGCTACAGCTCCCGGACCATCAGATGACCTCCTATGACCACATGAAAGCTGCCCTCCTCACCCGCTATGGGCTCACACCCGAGATGTACCGTCAGAGGTTCCGAGACTGCACCCGCATCCCGGGTACAACTTGGGTGGACTACGTGAACTATTTTAGCCGAGCCTTCGAGGGCTGGATCAAAGGAAGCAATGTCACCACGTACGAACAACTCTTCAACCTCATGGTGTGGGAGCATCTATCAAACAATTGCTTCATTGAGCTCCGGCAGCACCTCCTCGACAGCAAATTGACTGATCCACGGCAGCTCGCAGCCGAGGCTGACCGGTGGGAAATCACCAGAGTGGGCCGAAATGGATCCTATGAACAGAACCGGAACAACAACGGTCAGCACCGTCCCAGAGGAGGAGGGGGCCAAGGGCGAGGAAGAGACAACGCTCCGGTCGCCCCCGCTACCAGCTCCACCCCCCCGGCCAACCGGGGCAGCACCCCGGCGCGACCGGGATACAGAGCCAATGTCACGTGTCACCGATGCCAACGAGTCGGCCACTATGCAAACGACCCAAATTGCCCGCAGTACCAGAGCCCAAGACCCCGCCAAGTGGCCGCTGCTGCCCTAGGGGAAGAACAGATCTCCGAGGAGCAGGAAGAATACGAACAAGAGCATCAAGAATGGGAGCCAGCCGCCATGACCTTAGCATGCTTAGGGGGGAAAGACATGGTCCCGCGGGTCCCCCTACCCGCTAACACCCGGAAGTACAGCCAATGGGTGAGCATCAATGGACGCCGGGCCGAAGCCCTCCGTGACACCGGGGCCAGTGTAACAGCCGTCCGCTGTCACCTGGTGACCCCAGAACAGTTCATACCAAACATTCTCTGCCCTGTCCGTTCGGCCGATAACTCAGAAAGTCTGTGTCGGATGGCCTGCGTCCCTTTCGAATGGGGAGGGGTCTCCGGCATGTTGAAGGTAACGGTCCGAGATGATGCTCCCGTAGACTGTCTCCTGGGAAATGACCTTGAAAGCTCGCCCTGGGCAGCCGTAGAACGAAGAGAACACCTGGGGATGTTGGGCGTCCCGGACTGGGCGTGCGTCACCACCCGGTCCATGGCCGCCCGTGCCAATCCCCGACAAGAGGAACCCGAATGGCCGGCACCTCCTCCCCCGGTCGCCCCAGTCAAAGACACCGACCGTGCCGTCCCCCCAGAACCAGCTCAACCTCCGGACCTCGCTGGCCTCGACCAGTGGCATCAAGAGGGGGGACCCACACAGGAACAGTTTCGCCAAGAGCAAAAGACCTGTCCCTCCCTCGAGGGACTCCGCCAACAAGCCCTCGCCCAGAGCGCAGGGGATACCTCCGGAACACATTGGGTCTACTGGGACAATGATCTGCTATACAGTGAACAAAGGATCGCGGAGTTGGGGGCCAGCCGAGTGCTAGTGGTGCCCCTCCGTTTTAGAGACTTCTTGCTAAACCTAGCCCACGATGTCCCCCTGGCGGGACACCTGGGTCAGGATAAAACCTACAGCCGCCTAGTAATCCACTTCTTCTGGCCCAAAATGAGGAATGATGTTCTCCAGCATTGCCGATCTTGCCCCACGTGCCAAGCCAGTGGAAAGAGCGGCCGCAAACTAAAAGCCCCCCTGCAACCATTTCCCGTGGTCACCACCCCGTTCGAGAGGGTCGGGATAGACATTGTGGGGCCTCTCAGTCTAGTCAAGGAAGGCTGGGAAATGCCCCCTCTAAAGAACCCCCCGGATGTCTTCAAATACCTCCTGACCCTCCGCAACCAGACCCGACGGTTCAGAGAACTGGCAAAAGCAAACCTGGAGGCCAGTCAAGAGGACATGAAAAAGTGGTATGACCAGAATGCCTCTTCCATCGAATTTGAACCCGGACAACAGGTATGGGTCATGTCCCCCACCGAGCCCTGCGCCCTGCAAGACAAGTGGACGGGGCCCTTCAAAGTAGTCGAACGTAAGGGTCCTGTCACCTATCTCATCGACATGGAATCTTCACGGAACCCCCTCCGAGTCCTCCACGCTAATAGGCTGAAACCCCACTTTGTGCGTTCAGAACTCAGCCTCCTGATGGCCACAGACAATGGAGCCGAAGAAGACTCCGAACCCCTTCCTGACCTCCTACGGACTGGGGAGAAAGATGGCTCCGTGGATGGGGTCCGACTCTCGGGAGCCCTCACCCTGGACCAACGCCAGGAATGTCGGGACCTTCTGTTGCAGTTCGCCGACCTGTTTTCCCTCACCCCAGGTGTCACTTCCTGGTGTGTGCACGATGTGGACACGGGGGACAGCCCCCCTATCCGCCACCGGGCCTACCGCGTACCAGATCGGGTACGGGCTTGCATCCAGGGAGAAGTAACCAAAATGCTCACCCTCGGGGTCATTGAGCCCTCAGACAGCCCCTGGGCCAGCCCAGTAGTACTGGTCCCCAAAGCAGCCGCTCCCGGCACCACACCGGAACTCCGGTTCTGCGTCGACTACCGGGGCTTGAATGCGGTCACCAGGACGGACGCACACCCCATCCCCCGGGCAGATGAACTAATCGACCGCATGGGAGCTGCCCGCTACCTCAGCATTTTCGACCTGACGGCGGGCTACTGGCAGATCGGCCTCACACCCCGGGCCCAAGAACGCTCTGCATTTTCCACTCCTGATGGCCATTATCATTTCAAGGTCATGCCCTTCGGCATGAAGAATGCCCCCGCAACATTTCAGCGGCTAGTCAACCAGGTCTTGGCCGGGCTCGAAGGATTCAGCGCCGCCTACCTAGACGACATCGCTGTGTACAGCCACCACTGGTCCGACCACCTCCACCACCTCCGAGCGGTGCTACAGGCCCTTCAGCAAGCTGGCCTCACGATCAAGGCCGGCAAATGCCAAATTGGTCAGGGGTCCGTAACCTACCTCGGACACCAGGTGGGAAGCGGCCTGGTGGCCCCCCTGCAGCTTAAGATTGCCGCCATCCAGTCCTGGCAGCCCCCCATCACCCAGACCGAGGTCCGCGCCTTTTTGGGACTCACGGGCTATTACAGACGGTTCGTGAAAGACTATGGTACCATAGTGGGGCCCCTCACGGAGCTCACGTCCAAAAATCAACCGCAGAAGGTCAACTGGACCCCCGATTGTCAAACAGCCTTCGAACAACTGAAGGCCGCCATGTGCTCCGCCCCTGTGCTCCAGGCCCCCGACTACAGCCGGGAATTCGTCGTACAGACGGACGCCTCCGACCACGGCATTGGGGCGGTCCTGTCTCAATTGAACACCGAAGGCCTTGATCAGCCAGTGGCCTTCATCAGCAGGCGACTCCTACCTCGAGAACAACGCTGGAGCACCATCGAGAGAGAGGCCTTCGCCGTGGTATGGGCCCTCAAAAAGCTCCGGCCCTACCTCTTTGGCACACACTTCCGGGTGCAGACCGACCATCGACCCCTGCAGTGGCTGATGCAGATGCGGGGGGAAAACCCAAAGCTACTACGTTGGTCCATCTCCCTACAAGGGATGGACTTCACTGTTGAACACCGGCCTGGGCCAGACCACGCCAACGCAGATGGCCTGTCCCGGTTTTTCCGCCTCGACGAGGAGAGTCCCCAAGAGGATGGGTGACTCTCCCCGCCTTCAGCTGGGGGGGACGCATGTTGGACAGGCCACGTGAAGGGCCGCTCCCCCTCTGCCCGACCAGGCCCGAGCCCGGTCCCTCAAGTGTCACACACCACCACTTCACGCTTTCCGTCCCCTCCGGGACCCTTGCCTCTGAACATATCGACCTCGTGGGCCCGATCCCTCACTGGCCCGCGCGCCCAGCCTGGGCGCCATCTTGGACACTCCGCCACGAGGCCGCGTGGCCCCCGATCGACCCAAACCCTGGGCCTGGCCAGGCCTCAGACATCCCGGCACCATCATCCACCCAGGAGGTGAGCGGACCACTTGGCGGGTCAATGGGAGAAAGAGGTGTCGATGGCTCTCCCTCGCCAGGTGCCGCTCGCCCACCATCTCCCCGGGCGCTGGCTCCACCCCCCTGCTGGGTGTCTGGACCCCTTCATCCCGGACCCCCCAACCTCCAAGAGCGAGGGTCCGGACATCAAAGAGGATCAGCCCTATAACTGGGGCAGCTCCAGAGCAGGAAGGCAGTTGTATCCTGGAGTCGAGAGACGCAGTGAAGAACTCATCCTTGACGGACTACTGGCGCTGCCGTAGCCCTGCCTTGCGAACCATCGTCCTGCCTGTTGGCGCTGCCAAGACCTTCGTAATCATCATCGTCGTCGGGACCTGCTGGCGTGGCCGCGGACCGTTTGTAACCACCATCTTCATCGGGACCTGCTGGCTCCGCCGCGGACCGTCGCTTCCTTCATCCATCTCGGGACCTGCTGGCTCCGCCGCGGCCCGATCATCTAGAACGCCGAGCTCGAGGATTGAGAGCTATTTTCATCTACTGGTAACAAGACTGTCCCGCTACCCTTTTCCCAATCCAGAGACCAGAATCGAGGGGACCCCTGAGTCCAGACCTCCTTGTATAATTCTACCGTAACTAAAGAATTGCTGATAAAGTATCGTTGAACCTTATCCTGGTGTGGTGTCCGTCTGTGGGGGGGAAGTTACTTGTCTGTACGATCGCTGGAGACGGCTCTCCCCGGAGACCTCTCCCCTTGTCCTCGGCCGACCCTCCCGGTCCGTCTAACAGAAATCATGGCCCTGAAGGAAACAGGGGTGTAATGTGTATCAGTCACTTTCACGGTCGGCCCCAAGTGAACATGTATGTCTCATGTGAGTTTCCCTTATTCCATATGCAGTCACAATCCTTTTCATTCAGTTGTGTGTATTTGATGCCTCCATTCATCCAGTGGAATGTTCAATGGTATATCATTGTCATGGTACCCAAGGCCTCTCCTGCTGTGAGTGTCTCGAGCAGTTGTTTGTTACTCTTCATGTGGTTGTTAATGCTACGTGATACCAGGTGCAAGCACATGAACTGACTTGTTATGAAATCCCATCCCACGAGGACACTTTTCTTAGGAGTGATCCGGTGGTCACGAAGTGCAGTGCAGCGAGTACTTTATCATTGACAAAGATGGCATCAGATCAGGAAACCATTGGGAATACCAACTTTACAATGTGGTACCAAGTTTTAAACTGTGATAACACATATGTTTTAAAAAGGGGGTTCTATAAATTAGTGGAATAAGCACTGGACTTACGGTGTGGTCCTCTGGCACATGTACTATTGCCACAGTGACAGAACAGACAGACATTAAAACGAGTTCAGAGCATTTTTCCAGTGCAATTTGTAGTGTGAAGGAAGAGTAACTCGGCCCCAAGCATCTTTAATTTAATGGTGAAGTTCGCCACCTTGTGGATATATTTGAAATGATTTTCTCGTGCACGTGCCCCATTTTCTTAAAACAAAATGCACTCTCGGCTCCCAAAATAGATGAAAAGAAACATTTTGGGGCAGATTTATAAGCCCCTTGCGCCACTTTTACGTCACTTTTCACATAGGAAAAGTGACGCAAAAGTGGTGCAAGGGGCTTGTAAATCTGCCCCTTTATGCTAAGAAAACAGTGCAGCTAAAGCATATGGGCGCCGAGTGGTATCCAGTGGTTTCTAACTTTAGAAACTACTGCATAATTTGTAATTCTGCCGGCGAAGCAGCAGAATTTTAATTTATCAATAGTTACGTGTTACAAGAGTAGCTTTAAAATGCCATCATTCCTTCAGCAGAATTCCGCCCGGGCCCAAACTTGATTTTCGTCGCTATGAATTATGAAGTAACCAGGGCCTAGATGTATCAAGCATTTTGCGATTCGTTAAGGCCGAAATTCGCAGAATTTCGGCCTTAACGAATCGCAAACGGACATTTTGCATCTTTTGGGATGTGTGTGAAATTAGCAAAATAAGGATCCGAAAAATGTGAGATTCCTTATTTTGCTTAAGCATTTGAGGAATCGCAATTTTGCGATTCCTTAAATGCCATGTATTAATCGCAAATTAACACCAACTTGAGGTTCGTGTTAATTTGCGAAATCCTTTCAAAAACCAACATTTGGCAATTTTGAGGGTGGCATGTGACACACATACATGCCCATAGGGCATGTATGTGCGCCATATGCACACACATGTAAGTTTCAGGGGTGCAGCAGGGTGTCCATGAGACACCCCTGCACCCTTGCAATAATTCTCAAATTGCGATTAGCAAATTGCGAATTCGCAATTTGAGAATTATTTCGGAATCATTCCTATGGGCCTCCTGGCCCATAGGAATGAATGGGAAATTATTCCTTATTTGCGAATTCGCAACTTGCGAGTTCGCAAATTAGGAATAATAAGGAATCGCAAAAAAATAGCGATTTAAAACATACATCCCATTTTGCGATTTCTTAATAGCAATTCGGTAAAAGTCGCTATTAAGAAATCGCAAATAGGAACAATGATACATCTAGGCCTATAACTCAGTGGGCTTCACATATATTTGGGTTATATTTGCTGATTAAAAAATAATTAAAACACAACTTAGTAAACTTATTTCCTGTTTCATGAAACCACATACCAACTTGCGATGGACTGGAAAACTATTAACATTTTCAATTTATTCCACTTATTGCGAATGTCATCTGATCAAGACTTCGTAGCTCTTGTCTACAGACAGCTGTAACTATTTGTCAAACATCTATTGTTTCAAATGCATTACATGGACCTAGAGTGGGCTTTGGGTGAGATCCTTGGTCATATTTAGATTGACTTGTCTTTCTGAGGTCTCTGTTACTGATTTGATGGCTTTCCTCTCTATTCTTGTGTTTACTGCCCCAGCATCATTACACACTCACAGTGTTCTGATAGGACGAGTTCTATAGTTCCTCTGCTAATGTGAGGGGAGTTCCTCTTTCAGAGCCACATAGGAGTTCATGTAGTGCTTAATTTGTATAAATAAATAAGTGCCTGGACTCTTTGAGGAGGCTACTGCAGCTTGCACCACCCATTGCTCCTACCAGCGCTGCCAATGTCAGTCCCGAAACAACTCTTAACTATCACTCTCTTAAAAGTGTGACATATCACACTCCAGAACGTGTGACAAGTCAGACCATACCAGGCCCCCAAAGATAAAATAATAGCTTGGGTGGCGAGTATTAGTCATTTTTCCATGTATATTGAATTAATAAACATCTGCTGTTGTGTTCAACCCTAAATTAGACAGGCAGCACCCCCATCTGGCAGTTTCTTATAAGTGCTGGTGTTGACAAGTAAATGCTTCTGCTAAGCACCTGAAACCACCGGCTCAAATTAAGCACTGGGTGCATGCCTTTTCTTGTTCCTTCTTTTCATTATTCAGTGTACCTGTCCCCCAGTAATCTCTCTATTTTCCAAACTTGCCCCACCCCCATAAATAATGTCCAACTTAGTGCTCCTAATTCATCTGGCATCTGCAGGGGTGGTCTCCTTGAATGGAAGGGGTGGTCTCCTTGAACGGAAGGTACCAAACCTCACAGAGAACGAACCGATGACATGTGTCACCACGTTCACACCAGCCTCCAACAATGTAAAGAAGAAAGTCAAGCACCAATGGCAGATCCTAAACATGGGCTATCTTGTCCTTGAACCACCACGGTTCGCATTCAAAAGATCAAGGAATATAAAGGACATATTGATCCAGACCAGACCCAAGAAACAGGTAGCTGGGTCACAAACCACACTTTGGCAACTACCCCCAGTGAAGAGCCACTATCCCTGCGGGATGTGTAGCGTATGTCCCTTCACGTCTATACACAAGACTGTCCAACTAACCGTGTTCTTCACATGGGAGTTGAGGGGACACACGAACTGCAATACATCCAACTGTGTCCACCTTCTGCTATGCCCCTGTGGACTACAATATGTGGGGATGACCACTTGCCCCATAAAAACACGCATTTCCGAGCATTGTAGCAACTTTTGTTGCAAGAAAAACACCACTAAGATGTGTAGGCACTTCAATCAATCAATCAATCAATCAATCAATCAATCACAGCATTTGTATAGCGCGCTACTCACCCGGAAGGGTCGCAAGGCGCTTGGGGGAAGGGGTCCGCTACTGCTCGAACAGCCAGGTCTTGAGTTGTCGCCTGAAGGCGAGGTGGTCCAGGGTCAGCCGGAGGTGGATGGGGAGGGAGTTCCATGTCTTGGCCACCAGGTAGGAGAAGGATCTGCCTCCGGCGGTGGCTCTTCGGATGCGTGGTACGGTTGCGAGGGCGAGGCTGGTAGACCGTAACTGGCGGTTGGGTGTGTAGAAGGTCAGGCGGTCGTTGAGGTACTTGGGGCCCAGATCGGGGAGAGATTTGTGTGCGTGGGTGAGGAGCCTGAACGTGATCCTCTTGTCAACGAGGAGCCAGTGCAGGTCCCTCAGGTGGCCGGAGATGTGGCTGCGTCAGGGGATGTCCACAATGAGTCGGGCGGAGGCGTTCATAGAAAGGAATCACACAGCTGACTCTATGAAGTGGTTGGTTTTGGAATCTAGCCCTAGTACATCCAAACAGAACTTGTTCTTTAACCCCTTCCCTGCTGGCCGGTTTCCGCCCCTGTGCGGTAAACAAACGAACAGGGGCGGGCCATGACGAACCCCAGCCGTCATCAGCACACGAGCACCGTAGTGCATGACGGCTGGGGTTCGTCACCAGCATGGAAGGGGTTAAAGAACAAATGTGGATACACCGCTTGGCCTCAGACAGTACGGGGCTGAACGAGGACATCCCTTGGAATACTCTGTGAGTTATCCGCTTTAGGCCTCACTACCATCCTCTTGACCCTCGTTATGAGCGATGAATTACTGGAAAGGGCTGACATATGCTACAACACGCTTGCCCTCACACAGCCCTCAGCCTTTCCTTTTGTGCCTTTGCTCCCCCCAGATATTTTGACATGGTGTGGGGTACCCGATCAGCCTCACCCTTATTTTGAAAGCACTCGCTTCACAGGGCAAGGTACTGACCACCGTGTCAGTAACCTTCTGACAGTTGGGTCAAAAACATTGAGTCAACAGATGAGGTCGATAAACTATCCTCCCTTTTGTTTTTGTTTTTGTTTTTGAGCCTATTACCGCATCTCAATCACCGCTGAAACAAGGGCGAAATTATCTACCAACACTCTCGGCATGACTATTCATATGACTTGGACCGCTCTACAACACCACTATAAGATGGCCGCCCTCCTAACTCTACTTACTCACGTGACCCTCTGCATGGCGCTGTTTCCGGCAGTCCCCGTAGTTGGGAGACGCCCCTTTACTGAATAATACACATGTCCGCCGACCAGAAACTCACTACCCGGACCCGGCGGAGAGGGGTAGGCTAACCTATGTTGACATGGGAGCATAGAAGTAAGTGACAGCGTGCCCTTAGAGTAAGGCTATTTCCTCATTTGAAATGTGTGTTCAAGAAGGGGCTTGGACGGGGCCGGCATGAGAATGCATTAACAGCGGCAGCTTCCTCACCTCGCACACACTCAGGCTCTTACTGTGCCCTTCCTACATGCTTTGTGTCGAGATGGACAGGAGTCACTATGGGGTTTTGCGAGGCACAACCTTGTGACATAGCCTTACGACCGACATGCATTTCATTAAACGCTATACTCAAATACTATTTGTAAACAGTGCCCGCATAACTCGAGGGTCGTTGTCATGGTCACATTTTCAGCTACTGCCTCGCTGATTAGAGGTTTGAGAACACGGGGAGGAGCACCTAGACCATTTTAACCCTCGCAATACCCCACTCGCCCTCTCTGCTAATGTTGCACTATTAACTACATGCTAAAGGGTTGGGCATTACGGTTACTTGCCATTGTGCCAGGATTTACATCAAGACCAAGTGGTCAGAGGCTAAGGTAGCTCTCCTCCGCATCGCCAGACCTAGCCTCCCTGCATGTGTGAACTCATATTATACATGTGAAAAGCCTATTTACATCAAGCACCGCACCTTCCCCAGCGCAACATCAGGCTGGCTTTGGTTGTCACATGAGGGTGATGAATAGGCGTTTGTGACATCATGTATGGTATTCTCTCTCTCTTTTTTATCGCACCTAGCCTAAACTACAGAGGTCGTTCTCCCGATGTACGACCCGCTGGGTACTGTTGTTACATATAAACTTGACCATGGGGGGCGTGGCTAGCAGCCAACGATGGCGGCCGCAGCTTAGGGAGGCTCCCGGGTAAAGGCGGCTTTCCACATCAATCCGCACAAATATCCTGATCCACCCCGGCTCCAAAGGGGGAACCGGACCCAGAGACCGTGCAGCGACCGTCTCCAGAACTTTCCGGTGCGGAGAAAGCCCGAAACAGCACATTGCCGCAAGCCGAAGGCGGAGGAGGAGCCGGGCCTACACGCGGCCTCGGGACCACGGAGCCACGGCCTGGTTGAACCCGGCCGGAAGCAGTCAGCAGTCGGGTCCGGGAGACCGGAAGTGTCGGCTCCACAATCGCTTCCTTCCGAAGACCCGCGAACTCTCTCCGAAGCGACCGGAGCCCGTGTGCCCACCCTCCAATCACCCGTTGACCCTCTCCGGGCATACTCAGCGCTGCAGGAGACTCAGAAGACGACGGATCCTCCTGGTTCGTCGCCGCCATTACCCGGCGAAGACGACCGGGGAAGTCACTGTGCTGCCTCAACAAGAACCACGCCATGTCGAACAGAGGCCCCAAAAACACGACAACCCAGGCTAAACTGGACAAATTTGCATACGACCGACGCTCGCCACCGCAAGACCAGCGCAAAACCGTTGGAGGGAAAATGGCGGAGGCTGAGGCGGGGAAGAAAGCCACACTGGACGATGTCCTGGCGGCGCTGGCGCAGGTACAGGAAACTGTGGGGGCCACAGCGACTGAAGTCACCTTAATCAGGGCGGATCTGCTAAAGATGAACGAACGGGTCAAGCAAGTAGAGGTGGTCACGAAATCACTGGTGGAGGACGTGTCCGAACTGCAAATTGCGATGGAACGCCTGCAAACGGACAACAAACTCCTTAGGGACAAGCTGGACGACCAGGAAGGTCGCTCGAGACGCAATAATGTCCGTATTCTAGGCGTTCCGGAATCGGAAGACACGGGGGCCCTAGACCTGTATGTGGAAGATCTGGTGAAGACTCGGCTCCAGCCTAAAGGCCTATCGAACTTCTTCTCAGTAGAAAGAGCCCACCGGGTCCCGGGAGGGAAGCCCAAGACCGGAGGCCCACCGCGACCACAACTGGCGAGGCTGTTTAATTTCCGGGACAGAGACGCCATTTTGCATGCTGCAAGAGTGGCACCGACCATCCAGATCCAGAACTCCAAAATCGCTTTCTTCCCGGACTACACATCGGAGGTATCGAGAAAGAGGAGAACGTTCCTGGAGGTTAAGAAAACCCTACGGGAGAAAGAGCTACCCTACTCCATGATATTCCCGGCCAGGCTACGGGTGGTAGCAGACAAGAAAGTATGGTTCTTTGACTCCCCCGACACAGCCCGGGACTGGCTGGAGGGCTGGCACACCGTTGGACGGCAGCGCAGGACGAACAGACAGGAATCGGGTCGCAGAGGAGACAGCAGGAATGGCTCGCAGGCGTCAGGGCGCGTGGAGGGCGCAGAACGCTCGCCTTCCCATGGATTTGAAGGGGGAGGCGAAACTGAGTGACTCCGGCGACGGCCACTGAACTGCACTAACTCGCCAACCACCGGCCTTAATTTGTCTTTCACAGCAGCACGTTGACTCTGGCATGGCAACCCCGAGAGCCTACAGGGGAGCCGCCAACCCGGGGAGGCGCTCTCCCCCTTACAAGCAAGTACTGTGTTTTTGGGAAGGGTATTGCACTCTGCTCAGTTGGGGTGGCGGGCAGTTGAAGGTCCGTTAAGCAGGGGGGCAGGGAGGGGGGATTGTTTTGAATGGTTCTTGTTAGGAATGGGTACAAGGGGTCGAGGACATTGTTTCAGGGCTTATGGAATTCGGGGGACACTGTTGAGAACGAACTGTGACACTATGCCCCCATGAGGACTCTGACAACCTTGCCGCGCGGCGGCACAGCCAATAGATCAGTCCCATCTCAGGGGCGCTACAGCATCTGTCCCATACTCCCCGATGGCTAGTAATACTGCACAGACAGGGCGACTGAACCCCACAGAAGCACAGTGCCCACCATTGACCTTGCTGTCCTGGAATGTGAGGGGCCTGGGTGATAAGGTAAAGCGGGGATTGGTTTTAACAGCTATTAAGCGCTTGCGGCCTACTGTGGCCCTACTACAAGAAACACACCTGATGGGGGGAGCTACTAAGGCCTTAGATAGGCGCGGTTACAGAATGTGGGCCCACTCTGCCTTCACGTCCGGCTCCAGAGGAGCCGGAGTCCTCGTGCAGAAGAATTCACGATTCCTGCCCCTGACCACCAAAACTGACGACCAGGGCTGCTTCGCGGCCGTGCAGGGACAATGGGAGGGGAAACTCCTCAATCTAGTGTCAGTATACGTCCCACCGGCCTTGCACTCAGTGCACCTCCCGAGACTAGGAGAATTCCTCCTAACTCTCCCTGAGGGTGCGATCATTCTGGGGGGAGACTTCAATGCTGTCCAAGACCCACAACTGGATAAATACCCCATACCAAATCAGACTGGGGGGGAAACATATTTCCGGCGCTTCACCACGGCCATGGGCCTGACCGACATTTGGAGACACCTACACCCAGGCAAGCAGCAGTACACCTTTCATTCCGCGGTGCACGGTAGCCTGTCGCGCATAGACTACTTCCTATCACTAGGGGAGGCCCTTAGCCAAGTAGACACTTCAGTGATTCACCCCCGAGGTATTTCAGACCACTCACCGCTCACACTGACGCTCTCTCTACAGACGAGAACACGTAGGCGCATTTACCCCCTGCACGCATCTTGTCTCAAGATCCCACAGGTTCGCAAGGCACTTAAACAGGCCACGAAACATTACTTCCTCGAAAACTCACGGTCAGTGCGCTCCCAAGCGACGCTCTGGGAGGCCTACAAAACGGTTCTGCGGGGCCAAGCCATTAACACTATAGCCGGACATAGGAGGCAGCAATCACAAGAACTGGCAGATCTAGAGATCGCCTTGCAGGAATGGACCGGGGCTCATGAATCCCACCCTTCTCCATCCACCCTACACGCACTTACTCTCCAGCAACAGCTCTACAATGACCACCTACGGACGGTAGTTAAGGGTCACATCGCCGACTCTCAGAACAGGGTCTATGAAGTAGGGGACAAGGCGGGGAAGATGCTGGCGTGGCTCGACAAGCGAGAGGGCAGCTCCAGAGGGATCCAGAGCCTAAAAGATGAGCAAGGGGTGACACACACTGACCCGAGACATATAACGGAGTTGCTAGCGACCCACTTTGAACAAGTATACACCCCAACACGTCAGGTTACGTCGGAGGAAGCCAGGGCACTCCTGGCACCGATTGCAGTCCAGACCCTGTCACCAGAGGCGTTGAGCGAATTGGAGGCGGACATTACAACCGACGAGGTTCGGATGGCCATTGCGGCACTGAACCCGGGCAAGGCCTCGGGACCGAACGGGATACCAGTAGAATGGTATCAGGCGATGCCAGACACCCTCAGCACATACTTGTTGGGAATGTTCAGGGATTGTTTGGAGGGGGGCTCCCTTCCGCTAGACCAGCGTGTGGCGACTATTGTGACAATCCCAAAACCGGGCAAGCCGCCGGAGGATTGCTCCTCATATCGACCTATTTCCCTCTTAAACTCGGAGGTGAAAATCCTGGCCAAACTCCTGGCGCAAAGACTCCTGCCCCATCTGTCCTCGATTATACACCCGGATCAGTCCGGGTTTATGCCGCACAGGAACACTGCTCAGAATCTGCGGCGGCTACATGGTGTCCTGGCCCAATCTGACACTATCACAGAACCGGCCGTTATACTGGCGCTTGATGCCAAAATGGCATTTGACCTGGTGGAGTGGGAGTACCTCTTCGAAACGTTGAAGCGGATGGGGTTTGGACCTCGCTTCCTGGCATGGGTCAGATTGTTGTACACGGCCCCGGTGGCCCATGTAGTGGCAAATGGCCATATATCGCGCACTTTCCCGCTGGGAAGGGGCACACGACAGGGTTGCCCACTGTCACCACTACTGTTTGCTATCTCGTTGGAGCCCCTGGCGACTCTCATACGGGCCTCTCCCCTCCTCAAAGGTGTACCGGGGACCGGGGGTTGGGAAGATCGCCTGTCTCTATACACAGATGACATGCTAATATATCTTACAGAACCTGAGGAGAGCATACCGGCCCTCTTGCGCATCTGCGACACATACGGCAGGGTCTCCGGCTACACGCTGAACTGGTCCAAGTCGGAATTGTACGTTTTGCGAAGTCCGGCTCCGAATCTAGACGATACTTGTCCACTACGATTGGCGGGATCGTCCTTCAAATACCTAGGCATACACGTTACTGAAGATGCGTCGGAGTTCATGGATAAAAACCTGAAACCGCCCCTGGATAGGCTCAAACGAGATGTCGAGTTCTGGTCGGGCTTGCCGCTGACACTCCTAGGTCGGGCAGCCCTTTATAAGATGATGGCGCTACCGCGCTTCCTCTATGTCCTTGAGAATTCACCATACCCGGTGCCTCCCAAATTCTTTCAGAAGGTGGCAGCACTGGTCTCCAACCTCCTTTGGGGCGCCCTCCCGGCAAGAGTGGCACAACCCAAATTGCGCAGGGACTGGTACAGCGGAGGAATTGCGCTACCAGACCTAAAACTATACTACTGGGCGGCCCACCTCAAACCCATTAACCAATGGATCCACGCACCACACACCGAGCCGGCATTCCACTCCGACAGGGTGCAGCTGGGCGCGGAGGGCCTGTTGGGTCCGCTGTACGATCACCGCAAGGTACGGACCTTGGTCGGCCCCACCAAATTAACAGTACAAATATGGCACGCGGCGACGACAGCTCTAGGCTGGAAAGGGAAGATCATGAGGATGACACCACTGTGGGACTCCCGCGCACTGGGCAACCTTAGGAACACCAAAGGGTTCACACAATGGGACACAATAGGTATCTCTACGGTGGGCGATCTGTGGGAGAGGAATGAAGTGGTCCCCTTTGCCCGCCTCCAAGAACTCTATGAGCTCAACGACAGGGAACTATATAGATACATTCAGATCCGCCACGCCCTGCTAGCGGCCATCCCGGCCAACACACCACTACCAGAATCCTCACCCCTGGAGGACCGCTTACTCACAGACTGCATGATAGAACGGGCGACGTCCCTCACTTATCGCAAATTACTCAATAACACCCCCGAACCCACGACACATCTGAAAGAGAAATGGGAGGGGGAAATTGATGACATGGATGAACACGAATGGAACGAGGCACTTGGGTCCCCCAAAGAGGTAGGCATCTCAGCACGCATGCGACTGGTGCAATTTAAGATCCTGCACAGGGTTTATTATACGCGGACAATGCTGCACCGCATACACAGAGCACCACACCCCTATTGTCTGCGAGGGTGCGGGTAGGAGGGCACGTTCTTCCACACCATATGGGACTGCCCCAAGATCCAGGAATATTGGAAACAAATACACCGCACACTCTCACAGACACTTAATCACTCTATACTACCTAACCCAAGACGGTGCTTACTGAACATCTGGGAACCCACCGACTTGTCCCGTTATGAGCAGCTTTGGGTCACGGCGGAGGTAATGGTGGCAAAGCGGGACATAGCGCAACGCTGGGGGGCAGCGGATCTCCCAACTAAATCCCAGTGGTGCCTTAACATGGATCGTGTGATGTTGACCGAACGGGCGGTCTACTCTAACCGAGCCTGCCCGGTTAAATGGAATAAAATATGGCTGAAGTGGAACGAATATAGAGGAGACATTTGCGAGCCCTTGCGGGAAAAAGATCTGGGTGATTCGGATGATGAGGGTGAAGAAGGGTAACTCGGGCGAGATGTAGGGGAGAATAGACGGCCCTACTTGTGGCGGGAGGCGGCTTATGGGCACCTGCACTGTGGATCTGTGAGGGGGGTCCTTGGGACACGGAGGCACGCAGGTATTGACCAGGGACACCGAATCTCCATATTCCCGAGGGATGATTGTAATCTGTAATGCACTCATTCATACCAGACCGGATGGCCATTCCTACCTGTTAATGTTCTGTGTTTGTTATTTTCCAAAAAACGAAAAAACTCCCTCAAAACCTCATTTCCTGCATTGAATAATTGCTCAATATGCACTTTTCCTATTCCAGTATGTCTTGTCATGACCTTAATATATCTATAACGTTGATAATTGTTTTACTGGAAACACTCTATGCACTGATCCTTGATAGCGGCCGCCCCGCAGGGTTGTAGGCGTTCCGCTGTGTACTATGCAAAGTGCAATAAAGGTTTTGGAAAAAAAAAAAAACAACTTGACCATTAGGTGAGTTAGTTGTCTCCCGACACCAGCAAGATTTCTGCTGCAATTGTTTTTTAATGTATTTATCCACAGGGGCATGCCAATCACTGTGCTCGCTGAGGATAATACCCAGTATTGTTTTTACTCACATGCTAGCGGCACTTTCACTAGTATGTCACTCTGTGTGTACGATGTCACTTTTGTTTGTTTGTTTGTTACTTCTATACCTGTTGTGATTTGCTTCCTTTGTCTCCCAATTTAGGCAAGGCTCAGCGCAACACAGGTATTTCAATCCATAATCTGTAATGAGTAATTGATACTAAGGTAGATCAAGTTCTGTAGACAGATTTATTTCTTAATTAGGTCCTAATGAATCGCTAGTCACTGCACATCTGTGAGAAACATGTTGACCACTCTCTACACTGACTAGTCTAGTGTTGAATCAGGAAACATAATTGTCCAGCGAGTACAGACTAGTGTCTTCTTTTAATTGAAGCGAGGGACCCCCAGAATAAAAATTGCTCCTGGTATCCTTAGCCTCATTTTAACTCACCATTTCGTCTACACTAAACTGGCCCCTCACCCGCACTTCACCCAGATGGCAGTTGGATGAGAAGATCTCTGCCAAAGAGCCCCTCTTTGAGGTGTTGCCCGTTGGGTATTGCACCGCCTACCCAATGAGGAGCATTGCCAATGATGAAGCATGACACCTGAAAGGGTGTGTGAGGCCACTATATCCAACAAAATGGATGCCCCTCTGTAGGACTCCACTGATTCCCTACCACATCCAGACACTCATGTGACCTGTACACATACTCTCCCCAGGAACAGCCCAGTACTTTCTTATAACACATCTGCAAAGTGTTACCAGGCCACTCACCTTTTTACTTTAAATTTGGTGTTCTAAATTTAAAATCAGTGATAAATTCAGGAAAAAATTTAGTTACGTATTTAACAATTGTTCTAGATATTGATGAGACTATGTATTGACAGAGCACTTGACAAATTAGCAGATACAAAAAACAGATAAAGGAACTTGTTTGAAGAACTTGAAAAAAAATCGATATGGTAATGAAATAGAAAACACCAAGACCAATCTTGATAATCTACAAAAGACCGTTGATGATTTCCACTCAGTCAATGTAGGTAAAAAAAATTAGACAATATCCAAAAAGATGCATCTAGTTATAACAAGGAAATAATACATCCATAGGTAGAAACGACTGCAACACTCCAGACAACATTGACAGACAAATCACAGGAGATAGTAGCAGAACAGCACGTAAAACAGCACTGTTTTCTGACCCCTTCTTTAGCTCACACAATGAGGAACAACCTAGTATAAGCAACTCCGGTTCCACAAACACCTCTATCGCTGACTCATAGCCTTTTTTAGGCCACAGCAGCCTAGAGTGGGGCAGAGGCAGGATTAAAAGGCAAGAGGAGAGGGAAAGGATGGCAGAAAGGACAATACCCCGTAGGGGAAAGGCAGACAAGCAGCCAATTCTACCGGCCCTTCGTAGAGATGGGGACACAAGAAATTCCACAATTATCGACCTTTAACATCTCTCTCCACACACAGTAGATCCTGAGGACAACAATATGCTTGACAGAGATTAAGGATAGACTTAACACCATCAATAATGAGGGCACAGGATTTGATATTCCATCTCCCTTGTATCCCCCACTAACCTTAGGACAGGTGAGATTTTGGGATTTGAATATAAAGTTTAGAAGCAAGTGGATGAACTAGGGCAGCTGAATCACATCCTTATAGAATGCTTTATTGAAATTATAAATAATAATAATAATAATAATAAAATGTTTATAAGGCGCCTGGCTATACAAAACTGTGTGTCCCTGCGCTAACTGCTAAACAAACCAGATCCAGAGGATTAGTGTCAAGGAGCTCATTAGACGACTAGCTAACTAGGGAACAAATGAGTTTTTAATTTTGCCCTAAATCTCATTTCAGAAGGTTCGATCCGCAGGTGGAGTGGAAGGGCATTCCAATATTTTGTGGCCAGATAACGGAATGATTTACCTCCCATTTTAGCTCTTGTAATTTGGGGAAGTTTAAGTAACATCATGCCTGATGATCTTAAATCTCTGGTCGGACGGTGGATGGTAAGAAGACTTTTCAGGAAGTTAGGGCCCTTGTTATGAGCTATACGGTGAGCATAGCAAAGGGTCTTGAAACAGTAAACAGTGTAAAACATCAGTACATGGTCATGTAGCATGAAAATAGAAGTAACAAATATATATAACACAACATGGCTTATAGAACCCTTGGAAGCAAACACCTGTACATAAGGTAAATGCATTTTAACAATTTTCAGATTTAAAGAGAAACAAAAAGAAGAAAAAGAAAAGAGGAGGGGGATAAGAGGGAGGGAAGGTGAATACATAAGAAGTTAAAATAATTATGCAAATAATGTGAACAAGTAAACATTATGAATTTAAAAAAGAAAGAAAATTGGCACCATACATACAAGTGAAATCAAGTAGCCAACCTGGAAAGAAAAGAGGTTAGTGGTGACCACAGCAAGTGTTTTTTGATCAATAGAGGTAGTGAGGTGGCATGGGCATGATCAAGCCTGTGATGGTGACAAAGCAAGTTCCACCAAGCTTGATACGAAATGTTTGAGGTATCCTTCCAATTAGTGGTGATGATCTGAAAGGAAATAGCTAAAAACATATCAATAAATTTACCCACTTTACTCTGGGCATCCCAGATAGGCAAAGAGTTACCCCAAAAACATGTACAATATCAAATGAAATGTTGGTAAATAATATTTCATTCTATTTTAACAATATATGAGACCAAAAAGATTCAACCAAAGGGCAATGGAAGAACATATAAAGAAAGTCACTGTTCTCATGGGAACAAGACTAACATTTTTTGGAGTCTAACAATTTGAATTTGTGTAGGTCAGTAGGGGTGAGAAAAAGTCTATTATAGAAGTAGTGTAAAGTCTGCGTTGTGCTGGCTGAGGGGGAGGAAGCACAGATTTTTGTCTTATGGAATCCAATGTTTGAAATGAAATGTCCTGGGCCAAGTCCTTCTCCCATAGAAGTTCTAAGTTGGATTTGATTCTAGCATCAACATAGCCGGCTAATATTTTGTATATAACAGCTGCTTTAAATTGGGTAGAAAAATCAAGTGGGGGGGGGGAGGCCTGATCAGGTGTATCAGAGGAGCAACCATGGGAAAAGAGACAAGTCAGAGATGCCCTAAGCAAAGGGTAATGGAGGGCATGTGTGGAGGAGATACCATAAGACTTCTGGAGATCAGAAAAGTCCATAAAGGACCCTTCCTTCAACAAATGGTCAAGTGTAATGATGCCTTTGTCAATCCATTCCTTCCAGAATAGAGCTCTGTTGGTAATCTTTAAATGTTTATTATACCAGACTGGAGTGTGTGAAAGATGGTCTGCAGAGGAGAGCTGAGTTTTAAGCAGAGAGGTTGCGAGTGCTTTGGACTGAGTAAAAGTAGGTAAGAAGAAACACTTTGGGGGTTGGGATAAGCGAGTAGCTATGATAAAAGAGAAAGGTGTGTATTAAGCTTGTTCCAACGAGCTCCAGGCCTTTATAAGTGTATGTGTGGATTCGGTTAAAAAGGTCCAGATTTGTTTCAGGGTGAATGCAGAGTGGTTACTTCATAGGTTGGGAAAATTGACTCCTCCTAACTCTTGGGTTGTTAGAGACGAGAAAGTGAAATCCTGGCCTTATCGTTTGTCCAAAGAAATTTGGTCAAGGAGCGATTAATGGTACTAAAAATGAAAAGTAGGATGGAGACCGGGGCTATAGAAAGATAAAATTTGATAATTGGAAGACGCGTCATTTTAATTGTAGCTAGTCTACCCCACCAGGATAAGAAACGTGGATACAGAGAGCTTTTTAATTATGTCAGCAAGATTAATTTTAATAGTATCACTAATATTATTAGCATAAAGAATGCCTAAGCATTTGATACCGTTGGAATTCCATTCAAAACCTGTGTCATGAAACATATGGGAGAGGCAGTGCATATTTAAAGGCATGACTTCGGATGTGTCGATATTCAATCTGTAGCCAGAAACTATAGCATAATCTTGTAACAAGGAGAGAAAGGCTGGCAAAGAAGTCGATGGATTGGAGATATATAACAAAATATTGTCCGCATATGCAGTAAATCTGATGTCAATATTTTTAAGTTGGAGACCAGTGTAGTGTGGTGAGCTTCTAAGTTCCTTTAAGAAGGGTTCTAAAGTGAGAATAAATAAGAGTGGGGAAAGAGGACATTCCTCCCTAAGGAGTGGAAAATATTGAGATTGACACCAGTTCACCCAAATGAAGGTAGAGGGGGCAGAGTATAACAACTGGATGATTTTTTTTCTACGTATTCATTTGTTAGTTCAAAAAGGCGCTGTGGCACTCATAGACGTTAGTTGTTCATCAAATCCTGAACTGTATAATGCTTGAGTAGTAAAATGGCTGCCCAGGACAGAAACACGTGTTCTAGTTTCTCAGCGCGGATTGATAAAAGATGCTTCTGCGGAGAACGTCTTCATGTGTGTTACACGGTTAGCTTGACCCCCGTTTACTGCACTGGAGATAGTAAAGGGCACATGATGAAAGGATGGATCGAAAGCAAGGTAAGTTGGAACTCCTTATTACCGGTCTTCTCTGTCCACCACGAATGCAGAAACCTCCACAAAATGAACATTCTAAGGTCGCCTCCCTGAGACAGAAGGGAGATACCAATATGCAATCCAAGAGGGGGAAGGGAACAGGAGCATTCCAAATAAAACATTAACAGCCACATGCATCAAACGTTTGCGAATTCGCTAAAATTGCGAATCGCAAAAATAAGGCCATTGCGATCGCAATTGGAAGAGTAGAAATGCATGATCCTTAATTTTGCGAAAATCGCTAAATTTTCGCTAAATTAAGGAATCACAAATAAATTCTACGAAAACCATTGCGATTCCCCGTTTGCGATTCGCAATGAAAGAATCGCAAATAAGGAATCGCAATCCAAATGCATGAAAAATCGCAATTAGCGATTTTGAAGAAAATCGCTATTTTGCTATCGCAATTTAAGAAGGGACACAACCAGGTGGTAAAAATTAGTGCAAATCAGAAACAGCTGAACACCAACAGAAACATATATAAACACACCCACAATGAGGCCCCAGTATCCAAAATGGCTGCCCTGTACCTGATGGCGAGGAGGATGAGGCTGCAAGCGGCTCAACAGAGAGGGAGGCAAATCAATGAGCGCATCTTCAGAATACGCGTCACTCTGCTTGGTCAGGAGGAGGATGAAATATATAACAAGTATAGGCTGAATGGGCAAATGATACATGATCTGATCCATGAACTGGACCCTATCCTGCAACGACAGACCCATAGGACCAATGCAATCCCAACGCATGTGCAGGTATTATGTTGCCTACATCTACTGGCGTCAGGAACTTTTCAGGGAGTCATAGCAGTAGCAGGAGGTATGTCTCAAAGTGCAATGTCACGAATATTGGCTGATTTTCTTGATGCTATGATGGTACGGATACACAACCACATAACTTTTCCTACCACAGCCCATGAAATAGCTAGGAGCAAGCAGGAGTTTTATCAAATCGCTGGATTCCCCCAAGTACTGGGTTGTATTGATTGCACCCATGTGGCGATATGTCCCCCAGCAGCTCAAGAATATATGTATCGCAATAGGAAAAGTTACCATTCCCTGAATATTCAGGTGGTGTGCAATGCAAAGAACATTATAACGGACATTGTGTCTCAATTCCCTGGCAGTGAACATGATTCATATATCTTCAGGCAAAGTGGCATTCAGACCCGTCTAGAAAGGGGAGAGTTCGGAGAGGGACATTTGCTAGGTAATTATGTGCAACACATCTTTCCATACCTTGTACACATGTCAAACTCAAACAACCACTGACAGCCTTTCTACTCTCTCATGTAGGTGACAGCGCATACGCCTTGCGAAACTACCTGCTGACACCATACCTAAATCCAGCCACAGCCGCACAAAGGAGATACAATGCAGCACATATATCCACCAGGAACGTGATTGAGCGCACTTTTGGCCTACTCAAGAGCCGATTCAGACGCCTCCATAAGACCGGAGGTGCAATGAAATACAGTCCCGTCAAATGCTGCAAGATAGTGGCAGCATGTGCCATGCTGCACAACATTGCAACAAAGGGAGGTTTGGAAGTTGAGCTGTCTGACAGTGACTCGGAGGACGGAAACCAACAAGTGCCACGCCACCCTGCCCAACAGGGCACTGGCGCAGCAGAAGGCCGCAGGTGCAGATTGGAGATTACACAGAATTACTTCTGAGGTCAGTAATGAAGACACAAACACAATCATTGAAATGCAAAGTATACTTTATGTAAATGTATTGTGACCGGTGAACATTGGCAAATAGCCATAAGTGACTTATGTCACTATACTCATTTGAATGCGAAAAGAAAGAGAAATTTTAAATCAAATGTACTTAAAAGTCAGTGATATGGTTACATCGTGTCATTTCGCTCTAAATGTCAGGATGGGAGACTAGTGTTTTTTACCCCGAACACCCAGACGTCTGTCTTGCGCAGCATCTTCTTGCCTTTCGTTGGCAGTGGATGGGGTAGCGCTGCGAGTAGTGTGTCTCACAGCAATTGCTACAGGCATTGTGGTACTGTTCATGCTTGAGGCACACTCACGGCTGTCATCCTGTGCAGTCATGTGCACTTGCCTACCAGATGCATTCATCAGGTCTACTGCATTGGTCACTTGATGCAGTTCTTGGGCAACATCTCCTCTACAGTGACACATTTCCCTCTGCAAAGTCACTGATCTACGCGCCAGCAGTGTGGTGGCTGTGGCAAGACTATTGCTGGTCCTCCCTTGCTGTTTGAGTTGCTGCATCAGTTGGCGGTGCTGTCTGTTGCGCGCTGCATCCCCCTCCTGCATGACCTTTGTGAGTTCGTGGACACTACTGGCCAGTAGAGCAATGTTACCTGACATCTGTGCTATCTCCTCCTTCACTAACCGAGTGTTCTTGCTCTGCAGGCGATGTGAGCGGAGCATCTGTCCCTCCAAGCCACTCCAGACAGGATTTCTCGCCTCCACCTGCTGTGGTCGGCGTGCCCTGCGTCTTCTCCTTTGCGATCGACACAAGCCTCTCCGGATCTGTGTTGGTGTGGGTGTTGCGATGTCTGTTTGCAGTACACGGACTGGAGGTGCAGCATTGCCCTCATCATCGGAAGCCATGGGAAGCAGTGTTGGGACAGGTGCCCTACGGGAATGAGGCACACGTGAATGCGTAGTTGGAAGTGCTGGTGTGTCCTCATGTTCTGAAGCGCTGCTGTGTTGCATTTCCTGACCGTCAATGTCCTGGCCCTCATTGACTTCTGCATCTGTGAGGTAAAACAGTGCAAAACGGCATCAATGTATGCTTGTGAGGTCATGTCACAGTTCTAATTTAATAAAATTGTACATATTCTGAACATGTGCTACAGCTTTTCTTGTACTTTTGGGCATTACTGTGTGTGTGTCATTGTCAGTACTTAGCCAGACTACAACTCCCATGATGCACTTCCCTCAGTAATCTAATAGCAAACAGGCTTTAGAGTGTGTGCTCATGCTGTGGTCTGCAGACATCCTGACTTATGTACTTGGGGCTATTGACACATGCATTTCTCTTACCTGCTGAGGTGTGTGCAGCTCCGGAGGTGTCCAGCCGCGTGAGTCCAACAACTGCTTCAGGCTGGATGGTAGACTCCATCAAATCCTCTATGGGAGTGTTTCCTGTGTGTGGCGGTGTGCCCCCTCCTGTCTTCTCTGCCGCCTTCAAACGGTCTGCAATGCTCACCTTGGCACGACTGCGTAAATTGTACCATCTCTTTTTAAGTTCTTCTGTAGAACGGTGAGTGACAAGACAACAATGGGAGAGGTAGGGAGAAACAAGGACACTCTCTCAGTCCCCGGTTAGATATAGTTAAACAAAGAAAGAGAGGTACGGTCAGTCTCAGTACTGCCACGGAATAGGAGCGAGATGGATGATCACACACTCATTTTGGGTGAATAGGAAAGCCCTCACACACCGACCTAGTCAGTGTCATGCTTCATCACTGGGCCCCACCACAAAGGCCGAGTGCCTCTATGGTGTGCTGCAACGCCAGGAAGACTGCGGAGCTGCTTGTGTGAATGGGTATGTGTTGTGAGGGTAGATAAAGTTAAAAGTGTCTAAAAGGGTATCAAAAAAAGAAATTTAATATGTGATCCCTACGACACAAATATGGAGTATTATGTGTCTGAATTTAGATGCCAAGGTTTAGGAATGGTTAAATTCAGAGAATACAGTCAGTCAACATGTTTCTGCCTTAAGGGTGGTTTAAATTTACCTAGGCATTCGTCAGGACTATACCCCGGCGGTATGGACACTCTAATAGTCCACCCTAACCTGGGGGCGTGAAAGTGAAAAGAGGGTGAAAAAAGTGCTTGTTAGAAAAAAAGAAAGAGCGAGTCGCTCATTCCAAAAAATGCTCAAAAATAAGGAGTATTCCAGCACCTGTGGAATGAAATACACAGACAAACACAAACAAACAATTAACATAATTAGTTAATGTACTGCGTAGCATTTCGTAGCCGTGCTCCTTAAATGTGGCCTAAATGGTGTTCCCAAAGTAGACACTAGTTTTAACACCATCCGCGTAACCCTATGGGGATGATATCAGTAACTCTGGGAAGTGAAGTGAAACGGTGTTTAAAAACCTACTAGAGGCGGGGAAGAGTTTAAAACATAATATATGTACTCCTTATGAAGGGATCAATGGACCAAAGGTCAGTGACCCCCTAAGATGGTAATCAGGATTCACATCTCACTTTAAAAACGGGCGCTACTTGCACCATGGGTCTCGGGAGGGGGGTTGGAGCGTACCTGGCACATCCTGTGGAAGAAAGAGGTTAATTGTTAGGTACCCGTTTCTCGGGTGGCACTTAGCTCGGTACTTGTTGGAGATCGGCGATCTTGAGACCCCGGTGTACTCACGCCCTCAACGCTCTCAGCCCGCTGAAAACCTGTGTTCAGCCTCACGACCGGACCCCGACGATGTGGAGCAGGGCCGGTGTCTGAGTATTATAGCAGTAGGGCTGCCCATTGTGTACTTCCGGGTGGGCGTGTCCAGCCGACAGGAGGCTTGGGACGTGCCTGCCCACGGTGGGCGGGGCGCGATTGAGATCCAAGTAGAGGCTTGGAAGTGGGACCCAATCAAAGGTCTAAGCGGCCTATGGGCCGGTGGTGCAGCTAAGGTCATGAAAGAAACAGAGTTAGAGTCGCAAGCTTTCGAGTGGTTCTAGATCAGAAAGATTATGTTTACTAGTGGTTATCAATCTGTCTAGATCAGGAGAGAACAGAGTTCCACGGGATGTCATCGTTAAGGCTGTTGGTATTGGTGCCTAGGCGATACACCCAGCGCTGCTCTTTTTCAAAGAGTCTATCAGTGATGTTTGTTGTTCCACTGATTGCTTCGATCACAGTCCACTTCATGTCATTGGGTGTATGGTTCCTGTCTAAAAAGTGGCGGCTCAGTTTGGTTGTGGTCTTTTTGCACCTTACATTACTCCGGTGCTCGCAGATACGTTGTTTGACTCTGCGTGTGGTCATGCCGACATAGCGAAGTTGGCAGGGACAGGTAATCAAATATACTAAATTCATTGAATTACAGTTAGTGTGCTCTCTCTGTGTCCAAACTTTGCCTACTTCCAGCGTCAGTGTTTTTGAGGCTTCAGTAAGATGACACACACTGCAATCAGAGCAGTGGTAGTGCCCGATGATTTTTGGTAAACCCCATGCTGCTGTTATTGTCGGTAAGCTGTCAGGGGGTTTCTCTTTGGGACGAGTGTTGACCAGGGCAACGGTGAGTGACCCCAATTGCATTGACCTGGTTCTGAATCCGGATCCATATTTTGCGTTTTTCCTGCTCTGGAACCTTCAGTGAGGCTTTCCCAAACAGCTTGTCATTGCTGTCCACTACTCCCTCTATTAAAGTCTCCAGTTATTTTTCAGAGAATTTCATTTTTCTCTTCCTTGTACTTTGGCTGTCCTGTGCTTCTTTGTCAGTCCATTTTGCAGTTCTTACAAGATGTAACACAGTCTTTCTCACTCTCACTCTCAATCTCCTCTGCTCCCAGAGGCAGCTCCATCCTCCTCCCTGTGCCTAAGCAGTGAAAATGAGGCTTGGACAGCACATTTCCTGGTTGTGATGTCATCAACATGCATCAATGCGCGACCTCGCAATTAGCGAAATCGCAAATTGCGATATTGCAATTTGCGATATCGCAAATTGCGATATCGCTATTTTTTTGCAGAATATTACCGATTCCTTAAAAAAATCGCTAACTTTTTAATGCATTCCGTTTTGCGATTCCTTATTAGCGATTCCTTAAAAATCGCTAATATGGAATCGCTATTTCATTCAATGATGCATGTACCTGTAAGTACATAAAGAACAAATGTACATGAATTATATCTTCCACCCTAAACCTTAAAAAGGAATGAATTATAACCCATTTTTGTTCCTAAACAATAAGCAAATAACAAAAGGAGAAAAAGGTAAGTTGATAACAGATGCATAAAAAAGGCTCTTGGACATGTTGTAGTCTTGGTGCTAAGCAGGTACTCTGCGGATCCTCTGATTTACAGATGAGTTGTGCGTAGGGTATGTGTGTAGAACGGTGGTGGTTGATGTGTGATTGGTCACTTCATAAGTTATAGTATGAGGTCTAGACAATCTGTCCCTCCTCCATGTCTGGCCATTACTCATGATGGCTATATAACTCTTGATCGGTGTGATTTGCATAGGTTTGGAAAACGTGGAGTCAAAATTAAAAATCCTAGTATTCTTGACAACAACTGATTCTCCTACAACCCCTTGTGGAATTATAGTGCCATGTTTGAGATCATAATGTGATTTGTACTTGGCTTGGGGAGCATTCATCTTGTCTCTGGTGCCATGTATATTGCGCAAAACACTGACACCACCACCCAACCAGTTGGGGAAGAACTTTGTGCAGGGTCTCCTCCCTTTAAGGGCAGAGAAAGGTGAAATACCAGTGACTAGGTTTGGTTTGGTGTGGCGTGGTATATCTGTAGCATTTCTTGTATAGCCAGTTCCACAGGAATATTATTAGTGCAAGCTAATGTTATGCATTCTTTAATCATGCGGTTCATCCTTTCTTCTAGGCTGTTGGCTCTCAGACAATCAAGAGGTGTTTTGAAATGGACAATATTTGCAAGTTGTTCCGAATAAAGCAGCGCGTCTAGCCCTTAATAAACCTGCGCGAACTCCGTCAGTTCCCCTTCTGTGACAACTACAGTGGCTTCCTATCAGTAAAAGAGCAATCTTGAAGCTTCTATGCTTAGTGTTTAAATCACTATGTGTCCAGCCTATTTAATGAAGAAATTAAAACCATATATTTCTGTGCGCAAATTGAGATCAAGCAGCGGACAGCTGCTCTGCACCCGGACAATCCAGAAAGCCAAAATGGACAGTGACGCTTTTTCTCACCTTGCCCCTGTCCACGGGAATGGACTGCCAGATGAGATCCAAGCCTGCTCCAATTTGGGACAGTTCAAGAAACTGTTTAAAGCCTGGCTGTTTTGTCACTAACAAGCACTTCTTAATTTGTTGTCTGTTACCCGGGCACCAATAGATCCCCTCGGGTATGATTCGCCTGCGCTGTACAAGTTTTAAAAATAATAGTGATAATTCAGTCTTGACAGACGAAGTGAAATGAACACCACTGTCAGGGACAATGGTGAAAGGAATACCTCCTGTGACAAAGGTGTCTTTGAGAAACTGGATGAGGGAATTGGGGGGAATTGGACTGACCATTCTCATAACGGCCCAGTATGATTGGTAGTCTATTAAGACAAAGGCAAAGCGTAGAAACACTCCTTTTGATTCATAGGAACAATTATGTCTAATGCAATCTTGTCCTATGGTTTATCTGGGAATTGTTACAGGAGAGATGGGTGTTTAGTGGGTTGTTTTAGATTCATCACTGTTGGCACACATTTGGCATTTTTTCACTTTGTCTTTTACAATTGAGTCGATATTGGGCAACCCATAACGTTCATGTAGTCTTGGTTTGATTACGCTTCTGCCAAGGTGACCCTCATGCACCAGGTCTGCAATTCTGTAACTTAATAGTACAGGTGGTATTATTTTGTCATTTCTAAACAGAACATTCTGACTGATTTTTAGTTCATGACGGACCTCCCAGAATTTCTTGGTATCTTCAGTGATAGACCCTTTGGAACTAGGCCAACCCTGTAATGTGCATGCTAAGAGTTGATTCATGGTGGCATCCTTATTCATGCACTCTGACCACTCTTGGGATGTGATGGTAGAGAAATTAAGTTGCAGAAGAGGATGGTGGTTTCAAATTGCTCGACCTTGTCTAGAGGAGCTCTGGAAAGAAAATCAGCTGCAGAATTAAGATTGCCCAGAACATATTCTACCCTGAAGCAGAAGCTCTCTAAACCTAATACCCATCTAGCTATGCTGGGGTGCTGCAAGATGTGTTCTTGGGATTGAACATGAAAATCAGGGGTTTGTGGTCTGTGCGCATGCGGAATTGGATGCCTCATAGAAAGAACTTAAAATGTTTGACAGCCCAGAAACAGGCTAGGGCTTCTTTTTCTACTACAGAGTAGTTCATTTCCGATTTTGGGAGGGTGAGTGAGGCATAAGCAACAATTCTTTCCTTGCCATTAATTATTTGGGACAAGGTAGCACCTAAACCATTATTGCTGGCATCGGTGGTGAGTATAGTTTTGCGATTGTGTTAAAAATTGCACAAGTAAGGTGCCGAGAGAATGGCATCTTTAACCTTCAAGCATGAAGGTTGATGTTCAGCCAACTAATGGTAGTGTGTGTGTGTGGTTCTTTATAAGTTCTCTAAGATTAGAAGTTAAGTCAGCAAAATGGGATACATACTTAGCCATGTATTCAGCTAACCCTAAGAACGACTTAAGTTCTTCCTTATTTGTTGGAGCTGGGGCATCTTTTATTGCTTCTAGTAAGCAGTATTTGGGTTTAAAACTTTCCTTGGAAATGCAGTGTCACAAATATTCTACTGCTTCTACACCTAGTTGGCATTTTTTTTTTTTGTGGGTCCAGCATTCTTGAATTTGGAATGGACCTCACTCAAAATCTAGTTTTGTTCCTCAATGGTGGCCCCATAAATTAATACGTCAGATTGAAAGCATAATGTCCTAGGTACATCTTTTAAAATAAGTTGCATAATCTTTTGAAAAAGCCTGAAAGGCATGTGGCAGGACATAAATGCGCCCATGGGTGTAGTGAATGCAGTAAGACGTCTGGAATCTGGGTGTAATTCGACCTGGTGATAAGCCATGGAGAGTTCCAGGACGCTGAAACATGTAGCTTCACCCATCGTGCTTAACATCTCGTGGATGCGAGGTAAAGGATGTCTCTTTACCCAGATGTTATTGTTCAAGTCTCGTGGGTCAATCCATAGGCTAATGTCTTCACTAACGTTTTCCTTTGCAATGACAATGGGCACAACCCAGTCAGAGCGATCAATTGGTTGTATAATACCTAACTTTTCTAAACTAGACAACTCTTTCCTTAATGGTTCCCAGATAAAGTGGGGTATAGCTCTGGTTTTGTGTGTTACTGGGTTGGCTGGAAATAGGGGTGGGTAACCCAATATACCCTTGCGGGCTTGGGCAGTAAAATTGTTTTAAGAAAAAGATTGCCAGCAAGGGGTTTGTTTGAGGGTCTAAGTTAGACAGTGTAACGCAGTCTGTGTTAATTAGACTTAACAGCTGAATGAAACAGCGACTGTTCAAAATCTTAAGAATCTGTCAGTCAGATACTATAGTAACTACCACACTAGCCCTATAGAAACGTAGTGATTTGGACAGATTCAACAACAAACTTGTGTTATCTGGCAGTGAATACAAGTTAAACACAAGAGTACAAGTGAAGCAACACGAAAGGATTAGTTTTTGAAAAAATTATTTTTATATTGAAATAAATCATCAATGTAAATCAAGGGTGTACAGTTGTAAACAATTGCATGTGTTTCTAATGTAAATGGAGCTGAAGAAAACAATCCATAAATACAGAAGACAATCCAGTCAAGAATGCATTAAATTAAATTGGCTTCTTTCCAAGATGGTAAATTGGAAGCCAGGTGTAAAACAGGAAGAGAGACTTGGATTGAAGAGTCGACGTTTCGGTCTCAGTGGAATAATCCAGAGACCATCATCAGGACAAAAGAATGATGCAATAAGGATGACCCTTCTGTAGCGAGTTACAGGCACCAAGCGTCTCTTCTGTATCCAATCAGAGGAATCAGCTCCCCTCTGATTGGATACAGAAGAGACGCTTGGTGCCTGTAACTCGCTACAGAAGGGTCATCCTTATTGCATCATTCTTTTGTCCTGATGATGGTCTCTGGATTATTCCACTGAGACCGAAACGTCGACTCTTCAATCCAAGTCTCTCTTCCTGTTTTAATGGTGGTATTGATGTGGTGATGAAATAAGGCACGCGTTATGAAGAAAAAATAGTTAAGAATGGGAGGTGTGCGTGGCAGCATGTCTATCACGTCAAATTGATGCTCTAAGGTGTGTGTGCCACAGTGACATGTCACATTCAGACACAGGAAAATAATTTCTTCAGGGTGTGCGTGTAACCATATAAACACGCAATCCAGGAGGAAAGAATAATGAGCCAAAGGTGTGCGCGTCACCGTAGTGTGATACGCTGGAGAAGAGAGAAGAGAATGCTCTAAAGTATGCCCATGCTTGGAGGTATGCCACTCAATTCGTAATAAAGGATAATAATGCAAACTTAAGGTGAGAGTGTCACCATTGTAGGACATGCTGAAATAGAATGTTATATTGCTCCAAGGTGTGCATATCACCGATGAGATACGAGGAAAAGAAAAAACTACAAAGTGTGGGCAAAACTCTGTAATATGCCGAATGAGGTGGAGTGAAGAGCAAAATCGTGGTGTGCATGTCACCGCAAAGACACGCCAATTAAATATAACTAGTTTATGTGTCTACTGAAGAGCGAAAAAATCAGCCACAAAGCTGGTGTGCATGTCACCATTGTATGACACACTGAAATTTGAATATATGTTGCTCAAGGTGTGTGTGTCACCGATGAGACATGCAGAAATAAGAAAAATGTGCCTCAAGGAGATTGAGGAGCAGAGGTGCCCCCCACTGTAGATGGCATGAAGGAATGGAGGGCAGGAGGCGTGGCTTGGAAGCCGATGCGGGCAGCGGTGTGAGTATAATTATCCATAATTATCCTGTTCTGAGGCAACCTCGGAACCCCTTCTGGCACAGCAAGACGTAGGGCAGAAGCGAAACTGCAGGGAAGCCGGTCTAGTGCTGGGTGGCACTAAAAGGCAGTAAATACAAGCAGAAAACCGGCCCGTGATATCCGAAGGGACGGCCCTCAAAATGGCGGCGATGGAGGACGAAGACAGGGCCGGGGATCGCTGAGGACGGTGTTAAGGTCGGCTGGCTGAGGAGGAAACTGCCTGGCGGCTCCGAGAGTCCAGGAGCTACGGAGGAATTCAGGGCAGGTGCGTGTGATGTTTTCCCAAATAAGTAAAGCTGAAACGAAGTGTAGTTCTCCAGTCTAATTTAATCGCCTCATCCACCAACAGCATAAGAACATAACTGACAGAGAATACAGTAGGATTCATATTCTAAGAACAGTATAACATTCCTGTTCTATGAAATATCCCCGAGCAGGGAAGCAAGAACCTTAAAGGAAAAGGAGCATATTAAAGAAAGACAACATTACAGTGCGCTCCTGATCAGCGGCATCAGAGGGTGCGAGCGGAGCAGACCAGGTCGGAGGAGGCCTTCGGAATCCGCGCCTAGCAACGGAGAAGGGCAGTGGCTGCGAACGAGCGGGAATCGGTGTGAGGAGCTGAGCCAAGCTGAGGAATTAATGAGTGGTGGAAACGGCGAGCGGTAGTGACCAGAGGGAGAGCGAAGCGGCGGCACCCAGATCTGCACTGGTGAGTGGGAGTGGCGCGCTCTGGGACCGCAGACCATGGAAGCGGGTGCGGGACTCCGGAGGCGCCGCGGCCTGCGAGCCGGTGCGGGGAAAGGAGCGATCGTAGGAAGTGGAGAGTGGGCCACAGCTGCCAAAGCTACCACAGTGGTTGCAGCAGCACTCCCTTGGGCGCCTCCATATGTGCCGAGAACAGAAGAAGATAGAGACCCTGGGGCACTATTAATGTACGGCATCGGGGTGTGGAGCAGCACCGGTGGGGCTCCCCCCTGATTGGCAGCATACTTGATCGTGGAGGAAAAGAATAGAATCCGTGTCATTGCGGACACCTGCTGGATTGCGCGATGACTGCCTGGCCCCCCCGAGCAGATAGAGTTGACGGAGGTTCCCTTGGAATATACGCCCAGAGTGCCGATGCTGGGAGCTGCGGAAGGAGCCGTCAGAGCTGCGCAGATCGTCAGAGTACCAGTCCAGCAAGGGCAAAGGGCAGAGACTGTGCCTGGGGGAGCGAGGGCCCGTGCATTGCCCCGGACTCAGCAGCGGCGGCCAAGAAAGGGGCAGTGGGCGGCTGAGGACTTATCCTCGCCGGTTACGCATACATGGGGCGGGAGCCTGTATTAAAGCACCCTGCGCCATGAACCCCTAGTAACTGAGAGGGACTGAGAGTTTGGAGTTACGTACCTCTGAGGTGCCGAGGAGCGGAGCTGATGGGACCCCCTTTCCTGGCACACGGGGGATCTGAAAGTTGCGAGCTGCACGGAACCTGTCCCACAGGCTGTGCCTACTTCAACCGTGGGTTGACATAGCAGGCAGTAAGAGACCACAGCCCTGAATCACTACCAATACCGAGACAAGACCGGAACCAAGAGATAACAAACAACTTTGAATCATCAAAGTACCTGACAAAGAACAAGTTAGGGACCACCGAAAGCACTCACTGCATACCACCGTAGCACCAATTTAACGGGGTCCGGAGGAACGTCGGCACCCCGGTTCGTGGAACCAGCACAGCTCTGGATGCGATACTGGAACTTTCTGGGGCCCCGCCCTTGGCTAACTGGATGACCAGAAATGCTGAGGCGCAGTGCTAGAATTCCAGGCACAGAGTGAACTACAAGCAGGACCGCGCTCAGGCTGAAATACCGGGATCTACTGAACCACTGGCATACAGGTGGAACCACTGGAGATCCTCGAAATGGGGAAACCTAAGGGAAAGAAAGATGGAGCGCAACTCTTAGACACTGAACACCCAAGCCAAGGCGAACAAACTGTGCAAGAGACGCCTCGCGACCCCGGACTGCAGCAACAATTTGACAAAGTACAAGCGGCAAATTCGGACTCCCGAGCTGCGCTACAGCAGGATATTGCACAAGTGGTAACGGGCTTGGGCCTCCTCAGGGCAGACCACTATAAATTGGTAGATAGAGTAAAACAAGTAGAAGGGGTGATCAAGAAAGTGGAGCCTGCACACACACAGCACTGCAAGCAATGATGACGCAAGCACTGGACAGACTAACCGCGCTGGAGAGGCGCGCTGAGGATGCCGAAGGTAGAAACCGACAGAACAACATTCACGTGGTGGGCCTGCCCGAAAAAGCGGAGGGGCCGGACATTGTGCGTTACCTTGAGGACTGGCTGAAATCAGTGGTAGCTCCGGAAGGATTATCCCCTTTCTATACACTAGAGCGGGCACACAGGGTACTGGGGAAACCGCCACAGCAAGGGCAGCCACCTCGTCCGGTGGTGGCACACCTGCTGCACTTCCGAGACAGAGACCTGCTCCTTCAAAAGGCACGCACTGATGGCCGCTTCCACGTAGGTAATCGCAAGGTCAACCTGTTCCCGGACTACACCTTTGGGTCCCAGCGGCGCCGCTCCTCCTTTCTGGCAATCAAAAAGAAGTTGAGAGTGGAAGGTATTCAATACTCCTTGCTATTTCCAGCTAAATTAAGAATAATCCTGGATGGTAGAACCTGCTTTCATGAAACCCCGGAGGAGGCATGGACATGGCTAGAATCTTACAGAGCTGGGAGGGATGGTGAGAACCGAGGGTCTCAGAAGGTATCGGAGGGCCTGCCACAGCGCAAATCGCAGCAGCTCTGGCGCAGGAAACGAGACCCGCGGAAACCATTGTTTTCACAAAATGAACCGGAAGGGCAGGAAGCTCTGGTGACAGTATCCGCCCTCTCAGGCGACAAGATGATACACTCCCAAGGAAATTCGGATTTTGAAAAGGGCGGAGTTAGCTCAGAAGCTGAAGCTTCGGAGGGGGACAGTACGAAGTTACCATTGTTCACTCCGGCAACCGCGGACGAGATGCTAGATGACTAAGGGCCGGCGCTTTGGATGGACTGCTCGGGGAAACTTCAGATGAGAGAAGGCAAAGAGAACACGGTCGATCTGTAAGAGACATGGTGTTGGCTGGTGGGTTGGGAGGGGGGGATCCCACCTCAGTCCTGTTTAGTGCCTCAATGAGTCTGGATGCTTGCCGGGACCAATGGGTCCACTAGTTGGTTGGCAGGGGAGAGGGGGTGGGTTGAGTTCATTGGGGTTTTCGAGGAAGGAATACGTTTACAGACTGTGCAGCACCCATTTGCACTGAGCATCCCTCATTGCCCTTAAGGCATGCCGTCAGTACCTACTGCCGGGTTTAGTTGTGTGGTGATTGTTGCAATAGTTTGGAAGGGGGCTAGCAATCTGATTCTAGGTCCTGTTCTTGGGAGGGTGGGATTTAGAGGTAGTTGGGGACCTTGTTGGGTTAGGGGGGTAACCAGTGTGTGTACTGGAGAGCGATTTACAAGAAGAACATTGCTGCATAGTGATGGGGTCATTACTTGATATACGATGTATTACCTGGAATGGGAGGGGGCTACACACAATGACAAGATTCATGCATATTTACTTAGAAGAGGAATACACATTGCACTGCTCCAGGAAACCCACCTCACCAAGGCGGAGGGGCTAGCCCTGCAGCGGAGGTGGAGGGGACAAGTATACACCACATACTCTGCATTTGCGCGGGGAGCATTAATCTGGATAAGAGCTGGGGTGCCGTTCCAGGTGACGAAACAGACTATTGACCCGGACGGTAGATTTGTAGCGGTGGAGGGAAGATTACGTGGTAGGGACATAGCACTCTGCAGCGTATATACACCAAATGTTGAGCTTGCACTCTTCTTTGAAGGTTTGACTGGCATGCTGGCACATTACCTCACGGGCCTGGTGATGGTGGTTGGGGACTTTAACTCTGTGGTGGATGTCTCACTGGACAGGTCACACCCGCCACTGGCAGTCTCACTGGTGAATAGATTGGCTGGACAGAGGCGAGAGTGGCAAACTAGATGGGGCCTAGTAGATATATGGCGCTGCCAGCACCCGCATGACCGGGACTATTCATACTTTTCTGGAATGCATGACCTACATGTCAGACTAGATGAGGTGTTATCTTCCGCACAATTAGCACCCTCAATAGTGCACTCTGAGTATCTTACTAGGACACTGTCCGATCACAACCACCTGATGCTCAGAGTGAACTGGATGCCCACAGACTCTGATATTCTCACTTGGCGCCTGCGCCCTGAAACACTAAATGATCCAGTATTCCAGAGGGAAGTGGGGGACGGGATTACGCGTTACTTCACAGCTTCCACCAGAGCAATGGAGTGGGATGCTTTTAAGGTGGTAATAAGAGGGGTTTGCATCAGCAAACACGTAGGAGTCCGGAGAGTTCTGTTGCAAGATGTGGACAGGGCTGAAAGTAAATTAAGAACGGACGAACTTGCGAGACCAGGGCATCCTGAAAGGCAGGCAGAGGTAGTTAAAGCTAAGGAAGCGGTAACTGTAGAAATAGAAAAAAATATGTTTTGATCATAAAGCCTATCTCACGAAGGTGCACGCAGAAGGTGACAAGGCGGGAACCCTATTGGCCTGACTGACCAACCCTATGATGAGGGGCTTGTCGATTTTAGCGCTAGAGGACGGAGAGGGTAGAGAGGTTTTCAGCCAGCGAGAGATATTTATCAGGTTTTCGTTGTACTATGAGGCATTGTACAGTAGCTCACTGGTGGCAGGGGAATCGGACATTGATGCCTTCTTAGAGGGGCTGCTACTCCCGCAGCTAGAAGAGGAGGAGGCACAATGCCTGGGTAGGAACATAACGCTTGAGGAAAATAGAACTGCCATCAAGAGTATGGCCCGTGGAAAAACACCGGGGGTAGATAGACTGCCGGTGGAGTTCTACTGGCAATATGTGGACCTACTGGCTCTGCGGTTGTTGAAGATATATCAGGAGGCGAAAGATCCAGGTAGACTTCCAGGCTCCATGAGAGAAGCATTAGTGATAACATTACTGAAACCAGGGAGGGAAGGGAAGGACCCAGCCTCCTATCGACCGCTTTCGATGCTGACCACTGATTACAAAATACTGAGCAGGATTCTGGCAACTCGTTCGTTGCAACATATGACTGACCTGGTACATGAAGACCAGGCAGGGTTTATTCCAACTCGGAACACGGCAACTAATGTGTGGAGACTGTTTTTTTTTTTTTTTTTTTGTTTTTTGAAAACCTTTATTCGAAAAAGAAGGAGATACAAGCGCAGGCCCACAACCACCGTGGCCGGCCGCAAAGACAATCAATGAGAGCAGGAGAAACTTAGGCCAATCAATAATCAGGATATTACAAGGTACACCAGGCGTGACTGTGAGACTCGCAACACAAGATATGAGGTTTTCATTTTTAAATTTTAGAAGAAGAGTAGGGGCTGCAACAACAAGGACATCCCACCTTACATGAGAAATACACAAAAGAGACGAGGGGGACGTACCCCATTTACAGTCGAAGATAGGCTGTGACTACAGCAACTATGTAATCTAGGCAGCCGCGGCGGTAAGACTGGACAATAAGCAACATTACAAAAAGCAACATGTCTAGGTATCGCCCCAGAGAGCCCACCCCCCAAGAACAGGGAAACAGAGGCTTGTTGAGACGCCAGAAAGAAAAAGGTGCAAGACCAAGAGACAGCCAACCCTACTAAAGAGGAAAGAACCCTCCCAAAGCCGGAAAAGAGCGATAGGGACCATAGAACAAAACAAACTAAAATAACAAACCCTCCCCCGCACCCGCCACCCTGCACCCCTGTAATGGCTACGGCCTAACCCACTAACAGCGTGCCTGTCTCCCCGAAACTGCCCCACAGAAGGGAAAAAGTATAAGAAGTGGAGGAGGAGAGAAACAGACACACTCCCAGGCACCCGGTACCCCCCGCCGGCAGTGACCTTCCCGAGGCACAATAATAGTCAAACAAAGCAAGCATTCTGCATTATCACGGGAAGGATGGTCATCAACAAGAAACCCCCCCATCCCACCCCAGGCCCGGTGAGATACTTGGTGCAATCCCGGCAAAAGTGAACTGAAGAATCACAGGAAAATAAAAGTCAACCCTGCAAATTTCACGGGGTGATCTATCGCCAAAGTCACAACTAATGTGATCAGAAGAAGCGTCTCAGGTAGTCCAAAGCAGTGGTGAGGGTCAAAAGCAACACAAAGTCATAATCAGCCCTGACCAGTGCGGATCCGTTCCGGAGCACGCACCAACCAAGCCACAGCCGACCAGAGGCAAACAAAGCATCCATGGCAGTCCGAGGCAATGAAGATGGAACAAAGTCCGGACACAAAATGGCGGCCTCCGTTAAACAGACGAGTCGGGATGAAGTGTGTGGAGACTGTTGAGGTTGATGGAAGCGGCTCAGCCGAGTGGGATGCAGCCCATGGTGTTATCAGTGGATATAGAAAAGGCATTTGATAGTTTGGAGTGTCCATATCTATATAGGACCCTAGGGCGATTCGGAATAGGATAGGGGTTCATAACTTGGACAAGGGTGTTATATACCTCCGCGGTGGCCAGGGTAAAGGTGGGAGCATTGATATCGCCTCAATGTCAAGTGGCCCGGGGAACAAGACAGGGATGTTTATTGTCCCCATTATTGTTCGCCATAGCAATAGAACCGTTGGCAGCAAAAGCTAGATTGGGAACAAGCTATAGAGGCCTTAACTACAGGGGGAACCAGCAATATATATCATTGTATGCTGATGACCTGTTAATGTTCTTGGAAGATGCGGGTGCTGCCCTGGAGGGAGCGGCGACCCTGCTATCGGAGTTTGGAGGCCTCTCAGGATTGGGGGTGAACTGGGTTAAGACATGTATGTTCCCACTGAAAGTTGGGGAAAAGCCACTTAACATAACTAGAAACGTGCTCTGGGAGCCGACCTGTTTGCAATACCTGGGGGTACATGTATATCATGGTACCAGTGACTTTTTGTAAGGAAATATAGGAAGATGTGTGAGAGGGCTGAAGGGAAGTATGTGCTTTTGGGCCAGTCTGACGCTTTCGGTGATGGACCGGATAGCGTTATTGAAGATGATAGAACTACCTAGATTATTATATTTTTTCAGGACACTCCCAATATGGATACCGTGCTCGATTTTTAAAGCATTCAAATCTTTGATTGTAGGGTTTCTATGGGGCTCTGGTAGGCGAAGAGTGGCACTAGCAACACTGATACGGCCAAAGGCAAAGGGAGGGTTGTCAGTCCCTGATTTTGAAATATACTATCTGGCAGCTCAATTACAAGTATTGACACAGGCAATAGCAAAAGAATTTAGAGGTCCTAAAATTTTAAGGGGCAGGGAGATCCCACGGCATGTGCTGTCATTCATTGTCATGCAACAAAGGCTGGATATTGGGGATCTGACCATGGAGGAGAAGACGTTACGGCTGTGCTGGAACCAATCTCAATGAGGGCGGGGGTGCTGCATCCTTATGCGCTTGAAATCCCGCTAGGGATGATCACAGCATTGCCACATGGGGGGGACTGGTCACCGCTGTTAGACTGGGAACAGGCAGGGATCCAGGTTCTTGGGGACCTATATGCGAATGGAGAGTTACTGCCTTATCAAGCATTACAGGAGAGGCATGATCTGCACATAGAGGGGTTCCTATTGCATGCTGCGTTGGTTTCTGCGCCTCGGAAGCACTGGAAGGGAGGCCTGGTTGAACCCAAGATGACGATGGCATGCCAATATATGGTAATGGCAGCAGGGACGTTCAAGGCAGTGACCTGCCTATACTCCAGAATGCTACATGAGGGACTGGAACCATTGGTCACACTGAGGTCGAAATGGGAAACGGGCATCGGGAAAGCTATACCGGAGGAAGCATGGGGACAAATAATGCATAGGGCATGGAAGAGCACAAGGAATGCAAGGTTTCAGCTAGTGCATTTATTTTTATTACATAGAGCATACTTAACTCCAGGTAGGATCAAGAAATATTTCCAGGTTGAGAACGCAGCATGCCCTCGGTGCGTGAGCGAAGGGGCAGAGTTGGAGCACATGTTATGGGGGTGTCCTACGCTGGAAGCATACTGGGAGGACATAGGGGATGTATTGGAAGGGATCATGGATAGACACGTAACTTTTGACATGGCAACTTGCATATTACATTGGTTTCCACACACTTCCAAGACTAAGGTGACGAGCAAATTCATTGATATGGGACTGATACTAACCAAGAGGGAAATCACGAGGCATTTGAAATCTAGGGATGGTCCTAGTAGTGGGAGATGGAGAGCTGAGTTCCAGAAGTGGGCACACAGTGATAGTACCGTTAGATACCAACAAGTGCGGCGCTCGAACAACGAAAAGGCACTAGAAACCGCACACGCATGGGAGGCGTTAGTGCAGTCCTTGGCTGATCATTGCATAGAGGGGGGTCAAGCAGAGAGGGCTGAGCAGGGAGAGTTCCCCTCACAAGTCTAATATGGATCGCATTAATTAGTAGCAACAATTTGCACCGAATCTTGCAGTTTGCCTGTAGTAACACACACTGGTGGGGGGAAGGGGAAGGGAGGGGGATGTTAAAGATTGTGACTATTTTGGGAAGAGTTGCGGTTGGAGGTACAAGAAGGGTATCAAGACTGGACAGATATAGCAAGATTTATGTCGGACTCACCTAATAAATAGCTGAGGACCCCAATAATGGGTTGAATATGATTATGAGTGAGGGTGGTGTATGCTGATGATGTATACCAAGAGAATTGTACCTTTCATGTATAAAACGAATAAAATATGTTTTAACAAAAATGAAGGAACGGAGGGCAGGAAACGCTCCTCGAGGCAGCAAATCAAAGTCTGAGGCAAATTCTGCCTCAAAAACACCTGGAAACACTCATGAGAGCTGAACGAAGGTGTGAGAGGGGAAGACAGGAAGAATACACCCCGGAGAGACAGGAGCTGCGATCCGACAAAACTACTTCTCAGCTTTTCACGACACACCCTTGGGAAGGGCAAGGTCTCCCACTGAGGAAGGCTCCACCTCAGAAAAGGAAAGAAGTGAACCACCCTCCCAAAGGGTCACGGCGTTGCAAGATCCTTTATACTTTATCACAAAAAGGAACTCCGCTTTTCAAGAAGGAATCCACCCCTCAAGACATGTTCCACGCCTCTGGAACGTCGGAAGACATAAGTGAAATACACTGCCCTGAAGAAGTTTCCAAGAAGTTACACAGCAGCTGACTGAAAACAATGAGGGAAAGGTGAGAATCTGAGTGATCCAAAGTTAAATGGATATGGTCAGTGAGGTGAGCCGAACGATGGCACAAGAGGCAAAGGCGCTCAATGTCGAAAAGGTACAACAGTATCCGATGAAGAGGTGCCCGCAGAAACTCAATGAAGAAAAATTGAACAGTACTTTGGTCCACAATGAGGAAATTTTGGAATAATAAACTTGCAGAAGAGCTGGTGCAGTGAGCATCAAAAGGGGAGCAAACTGAGTCGCCTATCTCTTTCCACAGATAGTCGCAATTGATGAAAGGATGGATCGCAAGCAAGGTAAGTTGGAACTCTGTATTAGCGGTCTCCTCTCTCCACCAGGAATACAGCAACTGACACACAATGAACATTCTAAGGTAACCTCCCTGAGACATAAGGGAGATACCAATAGGCAATACTAGAGGGGGAAGGGAACAGGAGCATGCCAAATAAAACATTATGTACCTAAAGAACAAACATACATGATTTACATCTTCCACCCTAAATGTTACAAGCATTTGCAATGCAATAGGTTTCGCATTAGGACATTTTGAGCTATTGGTATTGTAAATGACAAATATTTTATTTATGTGTAGGTTTTGAAAATAGCGAAATTAATAGCTTTGCCATTTACAATACCAATAGTTTTAACTTTCGCAAACGTGACACCTATAGCATTTGTAATGCAATATGTGTTGTATTTACATGACTTAGATGTTTTAATATTACAAATAACAATGGCTTTTATTTTTTTAAATAACTAATACTTAAATAAAAGTTATTGTAATTTATAATGGCAATAGCTTAAACTTTTGTAAATAACTTTTGGGAAGATTATGTTCAGTGTATTTTATTGTGATGAAAATCCAAGAACAGCAGTGAAATAATAACATTTTTGTTGACATTTGTAATAAAGCTTGAAACATTGAGAGAACATATTAGAACCAGTTGTTGTTGAATGTTTGCACAGAGTGATGCTGTGGTTTTCAGTGGTGCTGAGTGATGCTGTGGCCTTCAGTGGTGCTGAGTGATGCTGTGACCTTCAGTGGTGCTGAGTGATGCTGTGGCGTTGAGTGGTGCTGAGTGATGCTGTGACATTCAGTGGTGTTGTGGCGTTGAGTGGTGCTGAGTGATGCTGTGGCACTGAGTGATGCTGTGGCATTGAGTGATGCTGTGGCATTGAGTGATGCTGTGATGTTGAGTGATGCTGTTGCGTTGAGGGATGCTGTGCGCTTAGTGGTGCTGTGGCATTGAGTGGTGCTGTTGCATTGAGTGGCGCTGTGGCATTGAGGGGTGCTGTGGCATTCAGCGGTGCTGAGTGATTCTGTGGGGTTGAGTGATGCTTTGGCGTTGAGTGGTGCTGTGGCATTGAGTGGTGCTGTGGCGTTGAGTGGTGCTGTGGTGTTGAGTGGTGCTGTGGCGTTGAGTGGTGCTGAGTGATGCTGTGATGTTGAGTGATGCTGTGGCATTGAGTGATGCTGTGGCATTGAGTAATGCTGTTGCATTAAGTTATGCTGTGGAGTTGAGGGATGCTGTGCACTGAGTGGTGCTGTGGCGTTGAGTGGTGTTGTGGCATTGAGTGGTGCTGTGAAGTTGAGGGGTGCTGCGGCATTCAGTGGTGCTGAGTGATTCTATGGTGCTGAGTGATGCTGTGGTGTTGAGTGATGCTGTGGCGTTGAGTGGTGCTGTGGTGTTGAGTGGTGCTGTGGTGTTGAGTGGTGTTGTGGTGTTGAGTGGTGCTGTGGTGTTGAGTGGTTCTGTCGCGTTGAGTGGTGCTGTGGCGTTGAAGGGTGCTGTGGCATTCAGTGGTGCTGAGTGATTATTTGGTGCTGAGTGATGCTGTGGTGCTGAGTGATGCTGTGGCATGGAATGATGCTGTGGCATTGAGGGATGCTGTGTGCTGAGTGGTGCTGTGGCATTTAGTGATGCTGTGGCATAGAGTGGTGCTGTGGCATTGAGGGGTGCTGTGGCATTCAGTGGTGCTGAGTGAATCTGTGGTGCTGAGTGATGCTGTGGCATTGAGTGATGCTGTGGCGTTGAGTGGTGCTGTGGTGTTGAGTGATGCTGTGGCGTTGAATGGTGCTGTGGTGTTGAGTGGTGCTGTGGTGTTGAGTGGTGCTGTGGTGTTGAGTGCTGCTGTGGCATTGAGTGGTGCTGTGGCGTTGAGTGGTGCTGAGTGATGCTGTGGTGTTGAGTGAGGCTGTGGCATTGAGTGATACTGTGGCATTGAGTAATGCTGTGGCGTTGAGTGATGTTGTGGCGATGAGGGATGCTGTGCGCTGAGTGGTGCTGTGGCGTTGAGTGGTGTTGTAGCATTGAGTGGTGCTGTGGCGTTTAGGGGTGCTGTGGCATTCAGTGGTGCCGAGTGATTCTGTGGCACTGAGTGATGCTGTGGCATTGAGTGATGCTGTGCCGTTGAGTGGTGCTGTGGTGTTGAGTGGTGCTGTTGTGTTGAGTGGTGCTGTGGCGTGAGTGGTGCTGTGGCGTTGAGTGGTGCTGAGTGATGCTGTGGCATTGATTGATGCTGTGGGAAGCTAATAAGAAGGATAGATAGGGGTAGGAAAGAGAAAGGAGAGAAGAGAGGTGAAAGAAGGGTTGGCGCGGAGATGGAGAATGATGAGGAGAAAGATCACTAAAGCGAGGAGGGCAAAAGAGCAAACAATGAGAAAGGGAAGGGAATTTATGAGAAAACAAACAGGAGGAGGAGGTGTGAGAGCAAGAAAATGTAAGGGGCAAGAGGGAAAGGGGTTGGAAAGTAAAGTGAGAGAATAGATAAAAACAAGAGATGTGCGCTCTGAGCTGGGGAGGGCCATTAGCCTGAAGGAACTTGCGGCGGACATCAAAGGAAGGGTGGGAGGAACATTGGCGAGGGAGGGGGTATGCAGCCTGGTGAGTTGAAGTGGCAGCAGAGGCGGATCGCGGCGCGCACAAAGTGTCTGGTAGCAAATGGTCACCGGGGGTGGGGGAGAAATGGTGGGTGGGACAAACCGAGGACAGGGTTCTGCAGATCTGGAGGCCTTTATAATAGAGCTTGGGTAAGAGCTTTAGGGCGCACAGAAGAAAGCGTGAGAGGGAAATTGTGCTGGGTTGGATGTGAACTGGCCATCCAAAATAAGTCGAGGAATTGACCTATGATTGGGCTGGATTAGATAATATAAAATCTGAAATTAAACATAAACACACAGGATCGAATATCAGTTTTTTTTAGACTGAAAGCTTACCCTTAACACCTTGGCTGCTAGGGAGATTATCCTGCTGTGCTGGGCTCTAATGTTAGTGGGCATGTTCATGACGAGCTCAGCTCGTCATGAGCACGGAAGGGGTTAACATTGTAAATACAGTTGTAAAGTAGAGGTTATAAGTTAGGGTAATATCTACCAAATGTAAGCAAAGAGGGCAAGAAGTATCCCACAGTAAAATCTGGACACTAAAAATATGCTATATTTCTCCTGTGCCAGATGCATTTATTACAAATTCTCACACATGGACAATTCTTAAATTCTTGTTGAGCCAGAAATGGATGGCATCTCAAACCTAAACCGTTTGATTCTGAACTTTTCGCTATATCTGAAACATACAGGAAATGCTAGTGTTAATGTGTGGCAACATTCAGTACAATCTGCAAAAGGGATCAGACCATCGCAAGTGCTACTTACATGGAGATCACTGAAAGCAACAGAAAATCATTTTACAGAAAAAGGATTTTATTTTACCTTTTGCAGTGAAAAACAGGCGAGTCAGGTGACGGGCTTTAATTTTACAATTCATAGTGTAGCCCCTTACGTGTCAGCACTAGGGTAAGCCATTTTTGCAGGACTGCTGGAGTAGCAGCCTAACACCGTGGGCTTGGATGGGAAGCCGTGCAACACATTTAAAGTGCTTTAACAGCGTGTTTGCTTTATTCCTGAATGAGAATGTTTAGAATGCTTGTCATAGTTATTACAATTAGTTTGCACTTGTGAACAAACGGATTCGAGACTCTCCACGAAACTAAACATGGAGCAAAAGTTCTATACAAGTGGGAAATCTAGGTCTACCATTTAAATTAAATTATCAAAAAACAAATAAAATTAAGGATGCGGAAATTCTCGAGGCTGCTGGTTATAACAAAATGCAAATTAAACCTGCCGTAGATTTTTCAGCAGAAGGAAAGACATGAAACATGCAAGAAACACGAGGGAGGAATGTTGGGGTAATTAAAGCTGGCCGAGCGCGCGCGCTGGAGAAGCTTCGCGCTTGAGTGCCTGAAGTCAGAAGGGTGGGAGGGAATTGGGAAGCTTCAGAAGCCTGGCTCGGGGAGCAAATGGGAGCCAGGCTGATGGGTTTGTGCACACACGTCTCACACGAGTGCACCATATGAAATGGACGTAATCCACCCTTGTTCAAGAGTTTGTTTCCCCTACTATATGTCAGAGCTATATAATAGCTCGACCTAAAAAACGTATGGATTGTAAAAGCACACACAACTGTGGGCTGGTAAAGATTGCAAGGAGCCATATTATTGATGAGTGTTGAATTGGAGATGAGGCTCTCAGGGAGGTTTAAAACAGCAGGATTAATTCCTGTTTCTAATGGTATTCATAAAGTTAATTTTCCACAATAGATAATGGGTAATACAGCCTGTTTTGGAATTACAGGTGTTTTTCTAAGAGGAGACGAGGATTCTTCATATCATAGTATGACATTGAATATTTCTTACTAGCAGCATGTGTTATAGTGTAGTGTTTCTTACACAACCTTCTCTGTTATTGAGCTGTGCACAATTTCTGTAAATTGAAGCAGTATCACAAAAGACAAAAGTATTCACTCCTCTCATTCGCAAGCTTACTATTCAGGAAATGTTTGTGACTCTCATACTACAATTAGCAATTAAAAATAAATAGCTCAATTATTAGGACTAACATTGATCTGTTATCAATGGGAAGTTGATCCATTCAGGATAAGCGTACTTGTGGACCAGATGCCTGCGCAGAGATGGAACTTCACAATCATTCAAAATAGGATACCAGGAGCCCCAAATTTGGAACCATCCTTCCTGATTTTAGCCACAAGTTGATATAAACTATTGTGTGTTGCCACATTTCAGACCTAATCATTGATAATAAAGGCTCTCCTGTAAATATAGACGCTGTTCGCCTCTTGATGCTGCAGAACATTTGCTCCCAATGAGGTATGTCTACGTGTTTGTCATAGTATTTGTAGGATTTGATTGTCAGTCACTATGAAGTCTCCTGCAGATTGCTATTAATGAGTCGAAACGTTGGCATTTTATCAAGGGGTGCTCCCTGATTATACACTAGGCAGATCAAAAATTTCATGTTAGACTTCCTCTGCTTATCATTGTCTAAGAAAACTTTGATTGATGCGTCTATCAGATCGTTTCCTTCAAATATTCACAACTGCTGAGCACAGCGCCTTCACTACTTTTTTTTCATGTTTTCCCTAATGTACTGGATGTATAAAATATAGAAATTCTTTTAGTCACCAAGAGAGGGGCATGTGTGCATTTTTATGTAGTTGATCGAATTGTTTAATGAATGAATGCAGGTTGGATAAATGCACGATACCTGTGAAAAGAAATCCCATTGAATCATTGCACATGGTTATGATGTTTCCCTTGGTTCCGTCTTTGGGCATAAGGGTTAGTTCAGTGCATCATATAGCACAGAACTAACTAATGTTATTTCATTGTAATGCAGTGTAATCGAACATCATGTTCGATTACACTGCATTACAATGAAATAGCATTCACCAGATCAAAGTAAATCATAACTATATTTATTTCTCAAAATTATTTTTCCTTAGCAGGCTAACTGCTTGTATCAGATTCTCTATGAGCCTCACGTTGCAAAAGTGGGTAACTTAATAGTATATGCCTTAAATCCTGCACAAAGTAAGAGCACAATACAATATTACTAGTGGATATTATGGAGATATTTGTAGGCGTGGGAGTAAAATCTGCTTAGCTGATGGAGTTTGCAGAGTTTTCCCAAGTCAGCGTTTCGCTTGCAGGGCGGAGTACCGACAAAACACTGCCAACCTTTGCGTGCTGACATTTTTTCTAATGCGCTGCTCTGCAACATTAAGCTGGGGAGTGCAAGTTAGAATTTGAGCTTCCTAACACAATTTTTGGTCACTAGAACACCTCCCAGTTAGATTTCTCAACGTGCGGTCATCAGGGCTGGACTGGCCGCTGCAGACACTGGGCATTTTCCCGGTGGGCCAGAAGAGTGTGGTGGCATTTTTCGAGAGGTGTGGGCCGGACTTAGAGCAGTGCTGCATTGTTGCCTCCCTGGAGCATAAGCAGAAGCATTGCTAAAGCAAGGCTAGCACAGTGCTAAAGAGGCACAGCAGTGCTTCTCAATAGCACCCCACGACCGGCTGAGCTGTATGGACAGGGCTGATTTGTGTTCCTAGTCCAGCCCTGGCAGTCATGGTAGGTCGCAACCATTCATGTTGAATAAGCTGCCACTCCGAAAGTAGCAGCGCCCTCTGGCATGCTGCGTGGGGACGTTTGTTCTGATTATACAGTGTGAAACAAGCTCCAGCATTAAAAATTAGTGTAAGCAGCGCAAATTGTTGAATTCCACAGGCTTGCAGAACTCTGTGGAATCTTGCAGAGTTTGTATGTAACTCTATAGAAATCCCCGAAGTAAATTTACAAGTTGTGCTTAACCCTAAATAATTGTATAGTGTAGTCTGTCACATACACACTTGCTGTTTCTTCACTGGGCCTTTACTTGCTGTCCATCTTTTTCAAGGTCATCACTACTATTGACTAATAATGTTCTCAATTTCACATTGCACCATTCATTTCTTCTTGCTTGCTTTTCTCATGGCTAGTCTTTGACCTTAAATGAGGATGAGACTATAGTCATGCAGTAGATTTTTTAACAAGGTCTCAACTAGGGGTGAGCGGTATTTGCGTAGTCGCGTTATGCAAAGCTTTGTGAAACTGTAAAAAATCTCTGCGTGCTACGCAGAACTCTACGAGCATGCAGAATTGCTTGTTCCGCCCTTTTGCGATGCATTTTTCCTGTTTGGGGACGCTCTTTGCGTGCTCAGGGGGAAATACCTAGTGAACTTGCCCATGCAGTCGTGGTCATCTTGTTTAACTTTCCCGCCTGCTCACGATGCGTGTTTCCTGTTTGCGAAGGCAGATGTCCAGTGATGAGTCCGAATGACGTGTTCGCGATTGCACACTTTCATGGGATCGTACGTGCGGATGCAAATGGATAGGTAAACTCGTTGGCGAATGTAGGGATCCGAGTAAGTCATTCCCGCTCGTGCGAACACACATTTTGAAAGCACAAACAGTGAAAAAATTCTGCTACGCCGCGGATCGCGGAATTTTCAGCAATTCTGCGTTCTCTGCAGAACGTGGAATTGCCAAAATTGTGCAAATTCCACGAGCGAAGCGGAATGTACCACCCAGGGATAGTCTCAACATGGAAATGCTGATTTTCTCTTTTCTTTCTTAGTGTTTATTTCCTAACTTGGTGAAATCCTTCATCATTGCATTCTGTCTTACTGAGGAAGAGCATCTTCCCCAGCAATATCTTCTCTGGTGAAGCACCAACCAAGACCATCAAGGGTGCATGTTTAGTCTATTTGCACTGCTGACATCACTCAGCTCATCACCCTCCTCATCCACACTACAGGGAGCATCTTGACATTCATCACCCTCCCATGGCAAACGTCACCTGACAACCATCATCACATGTTGACTGGACAGATGTCATCACTTTTGACCTGCTCCATGTATCTTCCACCTTTGAGGTCAACAGTGGTGAAGTTTGAATTATCCTTGAAAATGTGTTGATACCAGCCCTGTGTTGTACTAATTGTATATAGAGATTGAGTCCACATGCTCCAGAAGAATTTGGTGGAGGGAATATATATATTTATTTAAAAGAAACAGCGTGTCACCTCAGGGCTGTTTGGAATGCATGTCAAAATAAATGACTTGGTGAAGGCTAAGCCCCCATCAACATGACTCTTCCTGCAACTCATTGACAGTAAATGCATCAACAGATGATAAAAGAAAAGTATAATTAAGTGAACATAAGACCTTATACACAAAGACATACTGGCACTAAAGAATCACCTCTCCACTCATAAGCGGATCATCTGCAGACCAAGACCCTGTCTGCTCCTAGTCCCCCAAATGGCAGCGTTACACAGCATAGTGTCCGCAGGCTGCAGTGTGAGGCTGTGCACCTTTGTGACTGACCCTACCCCAGCCCTTCTAGCCTTTTATATGTCCTTCTCAGAGACTCCCTCTAGCTCCACAATGACCAGAGCTATACTCCTAGGTGTAGCAGTCCACGAGGGATGCTGTCTGCGACTATCGCGCCTTGGTGACTGATCCAATCCAAACCCTACGGGCCTTTCATATGAAGAAGTCAGAGACAAATTTCTCAAAAGGACAGTCTGTATTACTTGGGGAAGGGAAGCTTGGGTCTGTGACAGAAGCTATTTGAGTCTTTCAATCCTTTGTGCCCGACCGTGTGCTAGTCAATCTTGAGGCAGCTGCTGTCTATGGCTGCATGCTGCTGTAAGTGATCAAGACCAGTACGACTACATTATTTACACTGATGGATTGGCTCAATCATCCATTGGAAGTAAACAACAATACAGCACAGAATGCAATATTGTCCAAGGTAGTATGCAGGATGGCAACTTCCGTCCAAGCCGTGGAAAAAACACTGTCTCTTTGAGGCTGTTTGGTGCAGCTGGCAGAATTAAAAGCTCTATCACTGGCACTTATAAGTCGGATCCATAATTCCCCACAATATTTATGTGTGATTCCTTTTACTGTGTCCAGTCATAGAATGAATATCTCCACTATTGGGGACAGAATTGGTATAGAGATTCAAAAAGGTAGCAAAGTTAAGCACAAAACTATGGGAACAGGAAGCAGAATTGAAAAATTAACTACCAAGAGCTCATGTGATAAACACGCTGAGTCATCAGCGAGATGGTGTTCATGTTGAAGGGAATTCATTGGCTGATGAAGCCGCAAATGGGGCAGCAGTACGCACTGCATCCATAGCTGCAATCACTCATTCAACAAGCATTTACAATGCAACGGGTTCGCCTTTGCCAAAGTTAGAGCTATTGGCACTGTAAATGACAAAATGTGTATTTATGTGTTGGTTTTGAAAACAGATAAATAAATGGCATTGCCATTTACAATGTCAATAGCTTAATCTCTCGCAAATGCGAGACCTATTGCATTTGCACACACACCCACAGAGAGACACACACAGAGCCCCCCCCCACACACACAGAGCCCCTCACACACAGAACCCCCCCACCACACACACACAGAGCCCCCCCCCCCCCCACACACACACACACAGATAGCCTGTAAGATCGGGAGAGCTAGCACTGTTGCCTACAGTGAGATAGCCTGTACGAGCAGAAAGGACAGCGCTATTAGCGATGGTTGAAGCCTGTAAGAGTCGGTGCGCTTTGACTGCTGTATGATCTGGAGGGATAGTGTTTGTTCTCCACAGTGAGAGAGCCTGCAAGAGCAAAGACGGTAGCTCTGCTGTCTGTAGTGAGAGCCTGTAAGGACTGGAGTGATTTCACTGCTATTTCAAGAGCCTGTGAGACCCGGAGGGATATCACGGTTGTATTTGGTTATAGCCTGTAAGAGCAGGAAAGATGGATCTACTACTGTTAGGAGCCTGTAAGATCTGTTGGTGTGAGGTTGCTGGCTGTGATGAGACCCTGTGAGCACACCAATGCCATTAACTGCGAGAGCCCATGAGATCTAGAGAGATATGTGTGCTGTCTGGGATCAGGAGGAATATCACTGCTGTTCACAGAGAGAGCCTGTAAGATCTGCAGCTATGGGGCTGATGTGGGATCCGAGCCTGTAAGGATAGCAGTGCTATCTTCGATTTCTTGTACGACCGGGAGAGGTTTCCCAGGCTGTGTTACAAAAACATTAACCAATCGTGACCGCGCATGTAACACGGAATGTGGTAGCGTGAACAGTGACAAGCCTCACCGCAACAATATTATAGCTAAATTCATGTGATCAATATTTAGAACACACACTACGAAAATATTTTAAAAAACAGCGGTCTAATTATTTATATTTTGAGATGGGTCCTAGGCCGTATTCGAACCCTCATGAGCCTCAATAGTAATCTGAACTGCTAAGCCCCGCACCACGGTGTCTCATAGGAACGTAATGGCTAAACCCGTCTGCCTTTCCAAAAGGCAGAAATACCCAGTTGTTGTGGTGCAATGGGGAAGAGACAGAATTCATGGTGCTGACGGCGAAGTGCATATGTCTTATTTAAATTGAGACGATGCAGTGACTTCTCTGAGAATTATCAGTGTTTCACGTGAAATGACATTTCAACCAAAAGACACGGATTTAATCCAAGTACAAAAACAATGTCTCTACCCTGTGTATCATCAGTGCTCCTCAGAAAGTAACTTAAAAACACCTCCTCTACCCTTTGTAACCACCAGAGCCCCTTCAGAATGTAACAGAAAAGGCACTGGCTCAACCCTCCATACAAAACAACACCCTTCAGAAAGTCATTAAAAAAGCACGACCTTACCCTACGTATCACCAGCGCTATTCAGAAAGTAAATAAACAAGCATTTACAAATGTGAACGGGCACACGGACAGCAGGGAGGGGGAGGGGGGGCGGGAAGGAACGGGGACACGGACAGCGGGAGGGGGGGCGGGAACGGGCATAAAAAGGCAGAAGGCAAGAAAAAAAGCACTCATCTGGACTTCTTCCTGCGGCTGGTCAGCCTGGGAATGACCCAAACAAACCTCAGAGCCCCACACACACAGAACCCCCCCCCCCACACACACACACACAGAGCCCTCCCCCCACACACACACACACACAGATAGCCTGTAAGATCGGAAGAGCTAGCACTGTTGCCTACAGTGAGATAGCCTGTACGAGCAGAAAGGACAGCGCTATTAGCGATGGTGGAAGCCTGTAAGAGTCTGTGAGCTTTGACTGCTGTATGATCTGGAGGGATAGTGTTTGTTCTCCACAGTGAGAGAGCCTGTAAGAGTAGAGACGGTAGCTCTGCTGTCTGTAGTGAGATCCTGTAAAGACTGGAGTGATTTCACTGCTATTTCAAGAGCCTGTGAGACCCGGAGGGATATCACGGTTGTATTTAGTTATAGCCTATAAGAGCAGGAAAGATGGATCTACTACTGTTAGGAGCCTGTAAGATCTGTTGGTGTGAGGTTGCTGGCTGTGATGAGACCCTGTGAGCACACCAATGCCATTAACTGGGAGAGCCCATGAGATCTAGAGAGATATGTGTGCTGTCTGGGATCAGGAGGAATATCACTGCTGTTCACGGAGAGAGCCTGTAAGACCTGTAGCTATGGGGCTGCTGTGGGATCCGAGCCTGTAAGGATAGCAGTGCTATCTTCGATTTCTTGTATGACCGGGAGAGGTTTCCCAGCCTGTGTTACAAAAACATTAACCAATCGTGACTGCGCATGTAACACGGAATGTGGTAGCGTGAACAGTAACAAGCCTCACCGCAACAATATTATAGCTAAATTCATGTGATCAATATTTAGAACACACACTAAGAAAATATTTTAAAAAACAGCGGTCTAATTATTTATATTTTGAGATGGGTCCTAGGCCGTATTCAAACCCTCATGAGCCTCAATAGTAATCTGAACTGCTAAGCCCCGCGCCACGGTGTCTCATAGGAATGTAATGGCTAAACCCGTCTGCCTTTCCAAAAGGCAGAAATACCCAGTTGTTGTGGTGCAATGGGGAACAGACATAATTCATGGTGCTGACGGCGAAGTGCATATGTCTTATTTAAATTGAGACGATGCAGTGACTTCTCTGAGAATTATCAGTGTTTCACGTGAAATGACATTTCAACCAAAAGACACGGATTTAATCCAAGTACAAAAACAATGTCTCTACCCTGTGTATCATCAGTGCTCCTCCGAAAGTAACTGAGAAACTCCTCCGCTACCCTCTGTAACCACCAGCCCCCTTCAGAACGTAACAGAAAAGGCACTGGCTCAACCCTCCATACGAAACAACACCCTTCAGAAAGTCATTTAAAAAACACGACCTTACCCTACGTATCACCAGCACTATTCAGAAAGTAAATAAACAAGCATTTACAAATGGGAACGGGCATACGGACGGGAGGGGGAGGCGGGCAGGAACTTGGGGGGGGGGCGGGAAAGGAACGGACAGCGGGAGGGGGGACAGGAAAGGAACCACTCACCTGGACTTCCTGGGCCGGCGGTCGGCCCCCCAATTGCCCAAACAAACCTCGACGAGCCAATAAAAAAAGCCCCGCCCACCGCCGCATGACGTGGCCAAAAGAGAAAAATTCTCGGGAACGCCCCCGAATCTGGTCCGGTCTTGACGGACAGATCCGGCACCCAATGGCTAGCCTCCATTTATGGAGCTAGCCAATGGGAGCCGGGGGACGTTCCTGAAGTCCTTATTGTAATCAATGGATTTCGCCTGCGCCGAAAAGCTGCGCAGGGCGCAGCCTTCGGCAGGTGAAACCCAAAAACGGTAGTAGACCATAGGGGATCGGACCACCACGTGGTTGGGGCCAGAGGTGGTGAATTTTCGCAACCTTGGGGCGCAGCTGAACTTTGAAATAACCGGCAATTTGCACCACTGGGGTAACACTTTTTATTTTTATTTATCTTTATTTTTCCATTTTTGTTACACACTGATCAGGGAAACAATGGTAAAGCGGCACACTGTTAGGCGCTTCAACATACAACAATGATGAGCTGTGATTTACAGGACATATCAAATGGCAACAGCCGATAAAGATTCGTCGTCAGGGCGACACAAAATAACTTACAACCTGCACACATGTCTCAGAATCAGCAATCTTGAGGACCACCACACCCCAAGGTATAGCCGCAAGTATATTATCCCCCCATAAGTACCACCCCATCGACAGGCATGGTGCCTTACTATGGATACAATATACAACATTAACTTGAGTGTCCTGCCTATAATGTCATCTCCTAGCTCACCCCCTCAGGTATAATGCCATTCCCCACCTGTGTATCAGAATCTCTGTGTTTCTCTACAATATATGCCCTGTAAGGGCCCCATATATCTTTAGGATGTGATGAACTGGGCATAAGTGTCGCATATTCTTCACTGTGCACAATACAATACACTAGGCTTTGAAGCCAAGCCTGTGGTGTAGGTGCCTTTTTCTTGCCCCACATTAGTGCTATCTCTCCCTTGGCTAGCAAGAATCCAAGTGCTGTGAACCTTCTTACTTTATTGTGGAAGTTAATCATGTATCCCAGAAGTGCGATTTCCGGGGTGGGGGTCAAAACAGGGAGATCGTGTCTCCCCGTGTGGCAAGTACCTGTACCCAATACAGCTGTAGTCTTGGGCAAGTCCAAGTCAAATGCGCAAAATCGGAGTGTGGGGCAAAGCATTTCCAGCAATGGTGTGGCCCAAAGGGATCTATCTTGTGGGACAAGGCAGGGGTGAGGTACAATCTACGAAGGAATTTAAAATGCAGCAATTCATGCCTACTATTAAGGGATATCTCCTTTGTGACTCTGCAACACTGCACCCATTGGCCATCTGAAATGGGCCGACCTAAATCATGTTCCCATGCCATGCGAATTTTAACATCAATGAAGGGGCGTTCTGTGACACATAGCTTAGACATTTTAGAAATCAAGTGAGCGCCTGAGTCATTGGCGATAACCAGCGTTAATGGAGCAGCAAGTTCGGGTGCAGCAGGATACGTGGGAAAGGTGGCTCTCAGTATGGAATGCATACGTCGCAGAACAAAGGCATCCATGAAGGAGCAGTCTTGGAAGCGAGCATCTTCCGTCACCGAAAATACATGACCTTCAGGGAAAAGGTCACCCATCTTTTGGATTTGAAACTTGGCCAGCGTATGTTGCACTAATGTTTCTCCCGTAATGGGAAGTAATGAGGGGTTCGGGAGTGGTAAAGCTGGATAATACAATAGGTCCAGCCCTAGCAGTCGCTGCAGCTTCACCCATGCACAGCTGGTGGTGGATACTGTAGGAAGGTGGATATCTGACTATGGTTACCCCCAAACGTTTTGCCTGGTGTTTAGCTGGTTTTTGACTTAGTTCGCCTGGGATCCTGCTATTCAGAGCCCCAGGCTAATTGCTCTCTCCTTAAAATGGACTCCTTAGGTACATACACAATTGGAACTGGTTCACCTTATAGGCCCCTGTAACAGTGTACCCCAGGTACCCAGGGCATAGGTGCATCCACGGCCTACCAGGGGCTGCAGCATGTATTATGCCACTCCTGGCCTGGCCTCCATATTTGACACAACTGGCTGATCAATCAGCTCTGGTAAGTTGGTGTAATCACCTCTTACTTAGATACAGTATACCTATATCTAACCTATCTGGACACATGTTAACCTGTAAGCCACTCCTATGGACGGCCTCGACAATCCTGGAGGCAGAGTGCTTGGTTTCATGTGAGATGGTGCTCTGTCAAGAGCTTAGCCCGTCTGCAGCTGTTGGGAACAACTCCCTTAGCTGTTCCGGGATAGTGCCATACCATATACTCTTAAGTGCATTATAATCCTCGCGGTTATTTGCTAACTTTGGTTTGGCTTTATCAAAACATGTCAAGTAAGGTGTCATATGAATTGGGATTCTACCCCCTCGCCAATTCTGACGACAGGGGTAGCATTCCACCCTTATAGAGGGACACCACATGTACATTACCTGAAAAAGTTAAACTCGAGCCTCAGCATCACAAAATGGATGCTGCCACCACAGACACAAGTCTGACCTCCTGCTGCTGGGAGTCCTTCCAGCGAGGGAAGCTTGGACAAAGGGTTTCCTGCCTTGGGAGGTGTGAGCAGTGCACCACCCCAGACAGGATTTTGTGTATTGGGTAGGACAGGGCTGAATAGAATGAGACATGCCTGGGGCACACAAGGTGTCCCCATGCATAAGCCAGTCCAAACCGGTGCTGGGGCTTTCCAGCCCAAGTCCTGGCGCAGAGCTGGACAAAGGAAAGTGGGTGTAACTGCCCACCTTCCTGGTCCCACCCAGAGGAGGGACCTAGCAGGTGATCCGGCCCCCAGATTTGGAATAAGAGTAGGAGCTGTGTCCCAAGACTTCAGATCATCCTGAACTCGACTTGAAACTAAGCAGAAAACTGGACTTCGACATTTTGCTGCACAGAAAACTGAAGAGCATCTCCCTTGTGGCCAAGGAGTGACCACCCTGTGAATACAGGCACCATCCAGCAACTCAATGTCTGCTTTGCCGCTACCTCCCGCCGGAGCCTGAGCCCAGAGCCCAACAAGACCCTGATTCCCAGACATCTCAGAGCCCGATCCACAGTCCCTAAAAAGAAGAGACCCGTGGATGCACCGAGAGACGTGTGACGGGACCTCTTGAAAGACCCCCGAGAAGCGGATTGCGCAGCAACTGAGGCACCCTCGATGCTGCGCTTTAGAGTTTGAGAAGCCCCACCAACGAGCAGCATTTGCACCGAAGATCAGCCCCCCAGCATCTCCACGGTCTGCGTGGGGCCCTTTTGCACTTTGCCACTTGACGCGCCATCCCGGCCAATTGCCACGTGGCTAGCGGCCATCTTGGCAACAAAACCTACAAACAACACAGCTGGTCTGGTTGCTCCAGACTGGCCATCGCTCCCCTGAAAAGGAGCACCCGCTCTGACCTTGCTGGTCCGAGTGAGAAGCTTGTATCGATTCCTGTGTGGCTTGCATTAGCCAAGGCCTGTTTGCTCCGATCAAGAAGCCAACACCGCCATCAGCTAGAGCCTTTATGTGACAACTTGTGACCAATGCCTGGACGTCCTCAACCTCTTTGTGTCCACGTGGCTGCAGAGACAATCTTCACCTCTTCGCCTGTTTGCGCCCAACATTGCCTGGTTCCCTCCTGGTTCCACGGTAGTCTCTGGCTAGTGACTTTGAACATTGTCCCCTCTGCTTTCAGGTCTTCACCTCTTCAGATCCACCATTGGATCCACCGGAACTCTCCACGACGACCCGCCTGCAGCATCTTCATCTACAGGCTCCATAGACCAGCGCGACGAAACCCAACACATTTTGAGACATATGCACCCGCTTCCTGTGGGTGACGTAAACCTGGCACTCTAGGGCTCCTGTGTAGCAATACACCTCTAGTGTCTATGTTCCAAGTTGCTAGGTTCTAGGACATCCGGAAGGTTCCCTTTTCACTAACTTTGTAACTTTTACACACCATTGACATTGCATTGGTGTATGCATGTGCTTTAAGCGCTGCACCCGAGTCCTGCGGGCCTTTCCCGACTTCTTCACTGTTAGCCCCGAACAGCTCCAGCGATTCCCCAGGCCCTAGGCCTACTTCCTTTCCGATTCGTGGTACTTATACCACTATTTTAGTATATGGTTTAGGTGGCCCTTAGGGTTCGTGCATATTGTACAAATTTTTGTATGTTTAAACTTTGTTTTGTTTTAACGCATTCGCTTCTGTGCTCATAAAGAGTATAGGGGATATTTGTAGTAAATAAATATATATATATTTTCAATATATATCTGTGTGGTGTCCTTTCATTTGGTATTCAATGGGATTGTGTATGGTAAAACAGCTTGCTTCACATGCCTTTACAGAGTTTAGCCTAAGACTGCGTTGTCCTCGCTACTAGGATAGCTGGTCTATACGGTTGACTTACAACCAATCATCATAAGGGTTGCTTGGCATGGTACAAGGTGATCATTAGAACTAGTGAGCAGCAGATACCAGGCCAACTTCTCACATTGGTGAGCAGCGGGTGGGATTTGAGCTTCCAGTTGTTTTACCATTACAATCTTTGAGAATATCATTTGAAAGATCATACAGGTACCTGCTAGGTACATATAAACAACACTAGTATACTTAAGTTCTACTGAACTTAGTTGTTGTAGAGGATAGGGAGTAGCACACCCTGACTACAACTACTAGATAGGTTTAGTAGGTAAACACCAGTGTAGGTAGATTGCAACATATCCACCACACTAGAGCAATGTCTGGAGCAGAGGGGTCCACTGGACCTGTCCCTGTTTAGAGTGACCCTCCAAGGGGAACCATCCAAATTTGCTATGTTAAACTTTAAATAACTGAGGCAGATCTGTACCTTAAGAGGTCTCAAGACGGGTCCAACCCCTACCCGCGACCACCTCAGAGAACTTTTAGACCAGTCTGAAGTTCTAAAGACCTCTAAAGCAGACCCCACATGAAATGTTGAAGGAGGCTCTCCCACGGAAGATGATAATACTGACACCCCTGTCCCTGTTGTCCAGATAGATGAGGATGACCAAGTCAATGGAGATACTCAGCCTGAGGAGGAGGAGGAAGAAGAGGAGACAGAAGGGGAGAGCAGTGATTCTAATGATGGCAGAAATAGTCAGGTGCCAGCCAGAGGGCTTAGCATGGCTAACTTAAGCCTATTTGGGACTGAGTCAGGGTTAATCCCACTCAGACCCCCAAGTGGACTTAACCAGGAGCACAGGAGGAGGAGGAATCACTCTGGTGAATCCAACACCTCCCAAGCTTCTAGAGGTTCTCATGGTCGCTCCAGAAGGGGGATGACTAGCCCTCAGAGAAGGGAACATGAGGCCAACATGAGAGAGGCTGAGCTTAGGATCCAGAAGAGAGAACTGGAAGTTGCCCTGGCCCAAGAGAAACTTGCTAGAGCAAGACAGCCTAGAGAGGGTGGATTAGGATCCACTGGTGGCAGCATTATCCCTAAGGATAAAGACAGGTCCTATGACAATAGAAACCTGAGTAAGATTGTGCCCCCCTACAAAGCTGGGGATCATATACACAAATGGATGACTGCACTTGAGAGACCCTGCAGAGTACAGCAGATCCCTCAGGAGCAGTGGGCAGCAATCTTGTGGCTCTCCTTTGAAGGTAGAGGCCGAGACAGACTACTCACAGTTAGTGATGGAGATTCTAGAAACTACCTGGTCCTGAAGAGTGCTCTGATTGATGGGTTAGGCTTAACCACTGAACAGTACAGGTTAATGTTCAGAGAGACCCAGAAGACACAGACTCAGGACTGTATGAATTTGTTGAATGTGCCATTAAGGCTCTGGAGGGCTGGTTGCTGGGAAGTAAGGTTACAGACTATACAGGATTGTATAATTTAATTATGAGAGAGCAGATCTTAAGTAATTGTCAAAATCAGCTTCTACATCAGCACCTGGTTGACTCTGATCTGACCTCCCCACAAGAATTGGGTAAGAGGGCAGACAAATGGGTCAGAACCAGGATCAGGCCTAAGAACCAGGGTGGTGACCAAAAGAAAGAGACTACCAAGCCTCAAGAGAAAGGTGGGGATTAAACCAAAGAGAAGACTTCCCCAGGGCCCCAACGCTCCAAGGATGGGGGTTGGTCCAAAGACACTTCCTCTACACAGAAAAAGCCTTACTGCCATACCTGTAAACAGGTTGGTCATTGGAAAACAGACAGCTGTTGTCCAAAGAATGGTAATAAGGAAAATATACCTCCAAGTAAGGCTCCAACACCTCCTGTCACTGTTAGCAGTGGTCCCCCAGGTGGCGGGAGCACCCCCAAGAATTTGGGTGGGTTTACTTTTGGAACACAGGTGGACTCTGGCCTAACCAGGTCCCCAACTGATCTTGTCTATGAGACTGGCATGGGGTTTGCCAATTTCACTGATTGCCCAAACACTTTGAGCAAGTATAGACAGGAACCCCTCATCAATGGCTTGAAAGTTGAGGTCTTTAGAGACACAGGGGCTGGATTCACCATGGTGACTGAGAGCCTAGTCCCCTCAAGGCAACCTTTACCTGGTGCCACATACCAGGTGACAAACATTGATGGAGTTCAGAAAAATCATCCCATAGCAGTGGTAAATCTCAGCTAGGGAGGTGTCACTGGCCCCAGGAGAGTGGCAGTGTCCCCAAACTTGCCTGTAGATTGTCTACTGGGGAATGATTTGGAAATATCAGCCTGGGCTGAGGTTGAACAGAAAACCCATTCTAGAATGGTAAATGCCCATGGAAAGGTTAATGGGGCTGTGTTGGCCACAGCCCCAATCCAAGATGTCCTTCCTGAAAAGGTTGGTAGGTCTGTGCAAGTCTCAGCCCCATCTTCAACAGATTCTTTTCCTAAACAAGTTAGCAGAACTGTTATGATAACAGCCCATACCCAAAATGAGTCTCCTCCTGAAAAGGTTGGTGGGGCTGTGATGGCCACAGCCCAAACTCAAACTGATTCATGTGTTGTGAAGCCTGAAATGATGGATCACTCCACACAAACAGAGAGCACTGAGGAGGAAGATAAATCTCCCTCCCACCAGACTTTAGGAAAATATCAGCCTCCTCAGGGAACTGATCTTATCCCTGATGAAAGAACTGTCCCAGAGGTTGTTAGGCCTAGCCTGACAGAGCCCCTGATGGCAGTGGACCCTTCTCAGGTGGGACCCAGCCTGGAGCAGGTAACCTGACCCTCTCTACCTTGCCTTAAACAGCCAAGGGCTGCAGAGGACAAGAAGGACAGTGAGCCCCTTAGGGCCCCCTGTCAAATAAAGCACCCCCATCAGCAGATTAGGGGCACCGAAGCTAGCAGCCCTATCCAGGTGAAAACTTTAAAAACTCCTGAGGGATCCCCCGTAAAATTAGTTAGGGACCTCCCACAGATGGATACTGTTGGGCACAGCCAAACCTGGGACCCAAAAGGCCCAAACATGAACTGTCCCTCCAGTAAGCCAACAAAAGGGACCCAGCCTCCAGCTTTAGGTAGCCAGAGGTTGACCCTGAGAGCACAGTGCAACTCAGTCAAAGAAAGAAAGGCACACATGGTAGAGAGTGATTGGAGGAAGCTGAGTCCTACAGAGGAATCTCACTTCAGTACTCCATCTCAACATCAGCCTTCAACTTTGCCAAGACACACCACAGGTAGAGAGTCCCTATGGTGGAGACCCTCAGGTACCCTTAGGGTGAGGGATTGCTTAGTGGACCATGAGACAGGGGGTAACCAAGCCAGTGCTAGTTCTTCCTTATATGGCCACTTAGGCAATATAGGCTTACCAGGTCAAGGATAGTCTTATCACTTTTCGTTGGAGGGGGGGGGGGTTGTGTAGGAAGGTGGATATCTGACTATGGTTACCCCCAATCTTTTTGCGTGGTGTTTAGCTGGTTTTTGACTTAGTTGGCCTGGGATCCTGCTATTCAGGGCCCCAGGCTAATTACTCTCTCCTTAAAATGGACTCCATGTACCTTAGGTACATACACAATTGGAACTGGTTCACCGTATAGGCCCCTGTAACAGTGTACCCCAGGTACCCAGGGCATAGGTGCATCCAAGGCCTACCAGGGGCTGCAGCATGTATTATGCCACCCCTGGCCTTGCCTCCATATTTGACACAACTGGCTGATCAATCAGCTGGTGTAAGTTGGTGTAATCCCTTCTTACTTAGATATAGTATACCTATATCTAACCTATCTGGATACATGTTAACCTATAAGACACTCCTATGGAAGGCCTCGACAATCCTGGAGGCAGAGTGCTTGGTTTCATGTGAGATGGTGCTCTGGCACGAGCTGAGCCCATCTGCAGCTGTCGGGAACAACTCCCTCAGCTGTTCCGGGATAGTGCCATACCATATACTCTTAAGTGCATTATAATCCTCGCTGTAATTTGCTAACTTTGGTTTGGCTTTATCAAAACATGTCGAGTAAGGTGTCATACAAATTGGGATACTACCCTCATGCCAATTCTGGCGACGGGGGTAGCATTCCACCCTTCTAGAGGAACACCACATGTACATAACCTGAACCCCGGTTAAAGTTAAACTCGAGCCTCAGCATAACAAAATGGATGCTGCCACCACAGACACAAGTCTGACCTCCTGTTGCTGGGAGTCCTTCCAGCGAGGGAGGCTTGGACAAAGGGTTTCCTGCCTTGGGAGGTGCGAGCACCACCCCAGACAGGATTTTGTGTATTGGGTAGGACAGGGCTGAATAGAATGAGACATGCCTGGGGCACACAAGGTGTCCCCGTGCATAAGCCAGTCCAAACGGGTGCTGGGGCTTCCCAGACATCTCAGAGCCCGATCCACAGTCCCTGAAAAGAAGAGACCTGTGGAGGCACCGAGAGACGTGGGACCGGACCTCTTGAAAGAGCCCTGAGAAGCTGACTGCGCAGCAACCGAGGCACCCTCGATGCTGTGCTTTGGAGTTTGAGAAGCCCCACTACCGAGCAGCATTTGCACCAAAGATCAGCCCCCAAGCATTTCCACGATCTGCGTGGGGCCCTTTTGCCCTTTGCCACTCGACGCGCCATCCCGGCCACTTGCCACGTGGCTAGCGGCCATCTTGGCAACGAAACCCACAAACAACACCACTGGTCTGGTTGCTCTAGACTGGCCATCGCTCCCCTGAAAAGGAGCATCCGCTCTGACCTTGCTGGTCCGAGTGAGAAGCTTGCATCGATTCCTGCGTGGCTTGCATTAGCCAAGGCTTGTTTGCTCCAATAAAGAAGCCGACACCGCCATCAACTAGAGCCTTTGTAGGACAGCTCGTGACCAATGCCTGGACATCCTCGACCTCTTTGTGTCCACGTGGCTGCAGAGACAATCTTCACCTCTTCGCCTGTTTGCGCCCAACATTGCCTGGTTCCCTCCTGGTTCCACAGTAGTCACTGGCTAGTGTCTTTGAATATTGTCCCCTATGCTTTCAGGTCTTCACCTCTTCAGATCCACCCTTGGATCCACCGGAACTCTCCAGGACGACCAGCCTGCAGCATGTTCATCTACAGGCTCCATAGACCAGCACGACGAAACCTGACACACTTTGAGACATATGCACCCGCTTCCTGTGGGTGAGGTAAACCTGGCACTCCGGTGCCCCTGTGTAGCAATACACCTCTAGTGTCTTTGTTCCAAGTTGCTAGGTTATAGGTCATCCGGAAGGTTCCCTTTTCACTAACTTTGTAACTTTTACGCACCATTGACATTGCATTGGTGTATGCCTGTGCTTTAAGCGCTGCACCCGAGTCCCACGGGCCTTTCCCGACTTCTTCACTGTTAGTCCCAAACAGCTCCAGCGATTCCCCAGGCCCAAGGCCTACTTCCTTTTCGATTTGTTGTACTTATACCACTATTTTGGTATATGGTTTAGGTGGCCCCTAGGGCTCATCCATATTGTGCAACTTTTGTATATTAAACTGTGTTTTGTTTTAACACATTTGCTTCTGTGCTCATAAAGAGTATAGGGGATATTTGTAGTAAATAAATATATATATATATATATATTTTCAATATATATCTGTGTGGTGTCCTTTCATTTGGTATTCAAGGGGATTGTGTATGGTAAAACAGCTTGCTTCACATGCCTTTACAGAGTTTAGCCTAAGACTGCTTTGTCCATGCTACTAGGATAGCTGGTCTATAAGGTTGACTTACAACCAATCATCATAAGGGTTGCTTGGCATGGTTCTAGGTGATCACTAGAACTAGTGAGCATCATATACCAGGCCAACTGCTCACAGATACCGTCTGGATATCCAGTGTGTCCCTCAGAATCCCCTTGGGTAAAACTGTAGATAATTTCTGCAGGAGTATCAAATCTGTCTTTGGTCTCAAATAAGGAATTTGTGCGTCTGGGTGATACCAGGCAAAGGAGTAGCTGCACTGTGCCGTTAAATATTATAAATACATATCTGAACCCCAAAGCCACCCCTCTCGTATGGGAGAGTCAGAGTCTGCCAGCTCACCCATGGTCTCTTAGCACACCATACCAAGCGTAATAGCTGTTGCCTCAACTGCAAAAAAAAGCAGCGAGTGAGGGGAATGGGGATGTTATTAAAGAGATATAGAAGTCTCGGAAGGACTATAATTTTAATATTGGCGACTCTACCCGCCATTGACAAAGGGAGGCAAAGCCATCGCTCTATTTGTGACTCCAAGGAGCTAATCGCACATCCATAATTTAACCTAAATATAGGAGCCGAATCCAAGTGTATGTGGACCGCCAGATATTTGACCGTCTCCTGACACCATTCAAGGGGATACTCACAGTCCCACTGAGCAGCACTGCTCGTTAGCGGAAAAATCATGGACGTATGCCAGTTAAAACTGAGTCCGGAAAACCAGCCAAACCATAGGATTTACCTGATATTTGGCTCAAGGTAAAGTTGTGAGTGTCTCACGTACAAAATAGTATCATCAGCATACAGGGAAACCCACAAAGGACCAGTTTTAAACTGCAGACCACGGTGTAAGTGAATCTCCTAAAAATGCCTTATCAGTGGGTCCTTTACCAAAATAAACAGTAAAGGGGACAGGGGGCAGCCCTGTCTTTTACCGCGAGTCAAGCAAAAAGGTTGAGATATCATACCATTAAGGCGCAGTCTAGCAGAGGGTTCAGTGTATAAGAGGGAGATGGTGGAGACAAAACCCTCGGCATCCCCATGTGGCACATGACTGAGATAAACAAGCATTTGCAATGCAATAGGTCTCGCATTAATTAAGTTTGAGCTAATTCCAACAAGGCTATAAATTGTAGGCCACAAAATGTGTATTTATTTTTGTAGCAATTGTGCCATGCTGCGCTTTAGATGAATATGTTTAGAAGTAAAGTGTGCCATCCTGCCATTGCTACAATAGTTAATTGTGGATGCGTTAACAATTGATGCGTGCACTGATGGCTGGTGTTGTGTGTGCCTGTAGAAATTGTGCACTGATGGCTGGTGGTGTGTGTGCCTGGTGGAAGCGTGCACTGATGTCTGTGGTGTGTGCGCCTGGTGGAAGCGTGCACTGATGGCTGGTGGTGTGAATACCTGGTGGAAGCGTGCACTGATGGCTGGTTGTGTGTGTGCCTGGTGAAAGCGTGCACTGACGGCTGTTGGTGTTTGTGCCCGGTGAAAGCGTGCACTGACGACTGATCGTGTCTGTGCCTGGTGAAAGTGTGCACTGACGGCTGGTGGTGTGTATGCCTGGTGAAAGCGTGCACGGACGGCTGTTGGTGTGTGTGTGCCTGTTGAAAGCGTGCACTGACGGCTGGTGGTGTGTGTGTGCCTGTTGAAAGAGTGCACTGGCGGCTGGTGGTGTGTGTGTCTGGAAGCATGCACTGAAGGCTTGTGGTGTGTGTCTGGTGGAAAAGCGTGCACTGACATCTGATGGTGTAAACATCACGCATTTAGGTCCTTTTTTATTTAATTTGTTTCCCTTGTGTAACCCACCATAAGGTCGATTGAAGGCATGGTACACGGTTCCTGCAACAATGTGTTCATAAGTTGGCTTCCGATATAGAGATGGAAAATTGACATTGTGACGTTTAGGTACATTGTCCCCCCACTCATATCCCAAAGCACCTTTAAAACATAACAACACCATGTCAGGCGCTCATTCATCATCTCAATTAGGAATACAAAAGTGCTCTATTTAGTCCGGTTCGGACGTCCACACTGTGATCTTGGGCAACCCTTAGCTGTGCTCAACTGAACCCTGACATCACAGATTAGATGTGTTAGGGAACAAGATGATCTCCTGAAAATAAGTCACTCAAGTTAAAATCTATCTACAAACTAAAACCTTATATTTTGTTGCAGAAAAGGTACGATGTGTACAGAGTTTAGTCTGACTAACTGGTGAAGGGTCCCTCATTTTAAACAAGAATGGAGGAATAAAGCAAGTCTAGAAAATATGTGAGGAATTTTCCCTCACAGCTAAAATATCATGTTTTATTCAACCCACTCTATTGTTGTCACACAATCGATCTCAGAAGGATGAAACCTGAGACAATCTTTAGAAAGTAAAGCTTGTGGCCTTCAAGTTAAACAGTTCTCTGCAACAGGCATAAGACCCACTAACCTCACTTTTCCGATACAGGAGCAAGCATACAGAACAAAGTCCAGCCCCATTTCACATTGCACAAGATGGAAGCAATAGACACATTCGGGTAAAGTCCGCGCTATCTAAAAACACATACAATAAAATAAAATAAAAAAAGTCCTGAAGATAAAACTGAAGACCCGGCAGGCTCTGTGAGTGAAAATCAGGCAAGGAAGGGGCAAACAGGCGGTGCCTGCCTGCTCTTTGTTGTCTGCATGACATCACATCGGGATTCTCTGAATGGCAATGACATACGCCCCAGTAGTTACAATGCCCCCTTGTCCGGTTACATTCCAACGCAGTGAGATCATAACAGTTCCTGACCACAAAAAAAAAACAAGCTAGATGGCTCCGTGGGTTAAGTGCCTCCTGATACCATCTAAGTCTGAACTGCTGGCAAAAGACTTTAAATGCTAGGAGGGTCAACCGAGAATTTCATCCTTAAAAGGTCGATAAATGAAGAAGAATTAAATTGGATAACATCACGTGTTATGGCCGTCCATAGAAACTGGAAAACTGGAGCATTAGTCTGTAGGCAAAATTGTTAATATTATCATTTTTTTTTACAGAAAGCCAATGTTGACTCAACCAATCAGAAAGCTTAGAATACTGGCACTAAATGCTGTTGCTTTGTCTCCATTCTAGGATTATTTGAAGAGAACTAAACCTGACAAAGGCAGTAGGTGTTTTTATTTGCCAACGTTTGGTGAGCTTAGGCTGAATGCTAACAGCCTAATTGTGTAAAGCATACAGGGAATTAATAACAGTAAATTTCTCGTTCTCTTATTAGGTGCACACGCCTTTGGCTCTGTTCCATTTTTGCGAGCGGTGCAATTAACAGCAGTAAGGCTCTATCTAACTAGAGGACATTATCCACAACTTACGCTCTTAGCACAGAGCAATTGTATTTTTTGGCAGCTTTATATAGTGCAAACTCGATCCGAAGGCATTGGAGCGCTTTACAGGAGCACCAGTTACGTTACACAAGGACACATTTATTTTCAGTAGGCACGGGGTGATTAAGTGATTTGCCCAGAATCACAGGATGCTGAGCCTACACAGAGGCTCAGACCTGGTTCCATAGCTCCAAAGTTGACAGCTCTAGCCGTTAGGCCACAATCTATCTGATCACAGGGACTTTGCCAAACACTGCTTTGAATGGGTCCTGGTTTAACAAGACCACCACAGGGCAAGCTGCAAACACCAGCGAGAAGGCAGCCTCTCACCCCAGCAGCACTTACCTGCGAGCCCAGGTAGCGCTTGAGGCACTCTTCGCACACCGCCTTCTTGCAGCACGGCAGGGGCTTCAGCAGCCGCTACTCAAGGCAAGCCCGGCAGCAGGCGAGCACCAGCCATCCCTGCTCCGGGTAGAGAGGAGTCTTTTGGGCTTGTGGGGCGGCGGCTGCTCCTCTGCAGACTCCCCCTGCTCCCTGCTGCCCTTCCTCCAGCGCTTCCGCCACCTCTGTTGCTGCTCGTCTTGGTGCCTCCGCGGGCTCCGACGCTCGCCCCCAACTCCCCGCTGCCCTGCTCCTCTTCACCCCGGGTCTCCGAGTAGGGGATCTCCGACGCTCCTTCCTCCTCTCCACCGGCCTCCTCCTCCCCCGGGGGCGCCTCACCACGCACGAGCACAAAAACCGAAACCGAAACCTAAAGCTTAGCAAAGTCACGTGAACTGTTCACAAGGCGCGCGTCGTGATCCGATTCTTTCTGCCATGCTGTCTACGGCAGAAGCTCACGCGCGTGACCAAATCCCATTGTACAATGCGGCGCGTGGCCATCTCTGGTCTTCACTCGTTGTCGGCTGAGACAACGACTATAGTCTACCGGCGAGAACGCGCTCCGCGCGCTTTTGCCAGAGCGAGACCTAAAAAGGGCCATTCTAGGGAATTGAAGGCCTTTTCAGCATCCTATAATACGGCCACCGCTGGGATCATGGGGTCTATCCTATGAATTACAGCAAATAGGGTCCGTAAATTAAGTGAAGTGGATCAATGTGGGACGAATCCAGACTGAGCCGGAGAGATAATATATTCCATTAATAAAGAAAGCCGGACAGCAATCACCTTAGCCAATATTTTATAATCCAGGTTCAACAGGAAAAGGGACCTATATGAGCCACACAGCGAAGGGTCTTTGCCGGGTTTAGGGAGCATGATAATAACATCCTCTCTAAAGGTGGGTCGGAGAATTCCAATTTCCAGAGCCTCCGCATATACTTCTATCAGCCGCGGAACCAAGATATCTTTGTATGCTTTGTAAAAATCTGTGGTAAACCCGTCTAGGCCAGGTGCTGAGGAACCCCCGGAGCACAGTTTGCCAGTTTGCCAGTCTATATTGCCTCAACTACGAAGTCTTGGGATATGAGGACAGTAAGAAAATCCTGCATGTACTTCTCGAGATAGACTAGCGCAATTTCCGATAGATAATGTTCCTGCGCACTGATGTCTTAGCTAATTCTAGAGGAGTACAGGGTTTTAAAGTGAGACAGAAATGTATTGCATATCTCTGGAGTGGAACATACCAACTGGTCATCCGAGCTTCTGATTTAAGTTATGTAGGCTTTACTGTAAGGAGGGTGGAGTGTGTGTGCCAGTGTTTTGCCAGGGCGTTCGCCGTCTCCATACTTCCTGGCCGCGTAGTGTTTACCCAGCTATAATAGTTCCCGTTTCACTGCGTCATGGAAATCCACCATTAGAGCTAAGCGCAGAGTCTCCCCCGTGGCTGAAGCGTGCTCTAGCAATTCCGAATCTAAGGCCGCTATTTCTTTCTCAATGCGGGACAGAGTGTTACGCAGATCCTTTAGGACACCTGCATTTTTGGCAATACACCTCCCCGAATATACGCTTTAAACCCCTCCCACAATACTGCCCAAGTTTCTACCGACCCAGTATTAATCTCCAAATAGACTTCAATGGCAACCCGCACTGCCTCGAGAAACACCTGAACTTGAAGCGCCTTACCGGGAAATCGCCATTGTCTCTCATAACCCCCTGGACGAGGAATAGCCAGCCGCAGCACCACCGGAGAGTGATCAGACAACGTCCGTGGCAGTGTGTCTAATGCACTGAAATAGCCAGCAACTCCAGGTGAGACCAACAAGTAGTCAATTCTAGTCCAGGTGTCATGGATCCCAGAATAATGAGTGTATGCAGTGGAGGATAAATGATGTGTACCCTCTATGTCAACCAGCAAGAATTGCTGGCAGATATCCTGTGATGCAAGGCGCGAGCGGTGTTTAGTGTCCGGGGAAGGGGAGGTGCTACTTCTAGTAAGATCTAATAATAAATTAAAATCACCCCCCATTATGATCAGTCAGGGATTTCACGCCAATGTGTACTTGTAACAAGAGGAAAAACTTCGGGCAATCAACGTTAGGACCATAGATATCTATTACTGCCACAAAGTGGCCCATTAGAATGCCTGTAACAATCAATAAGCGGCCATCACCATCATCTATCACTCAGCTCGGGGAGAAGGGAACTCTTTTATGGATAAGTATGGTCACACCTCTAGCGTATCTGCTGCAACTGGAAAAATACCTATGGGCCCTCCAGCTCGCAGCCATGGGTGGAGCGTCAGATTTGGACAAGTGTGTCTCCTGTAAGCAGGCTATGTCAATGCTGTGTCGTGATATGTAATTGAGCCCCTGTCATTTTTTTCGGTTGTTGTTCAAGCCTCTGACATTCCAGTACATAACAGACAGCCCGGAAGGACCCAGCAGATTACCTAACTGTGCCATTCTAGGAATAAAACATTGGTCATGTGATTGTGCCTTCTAACCAAACGCCGTAAAACAATGACCTGTGTACCCATTCCTGAAAAACTGTAAACAAACAGCAAGTGTCCTCCCCTCTACCCTCCACCCAGCCTCACCTTTTCCGTAGCGAGGCAAAGCCATGCCCTACAGACCATCTGACGGTGCCATTGGAATGTAAATTTGAATGTGAAACCTGCACATAAACAACGCAATCTTAGCAAATACAACAAATAGAACCAGGAGTACACCATGAGGCGCAGCAACTCCATGTCGGCCGGGCATCAAAGAGAATGACAATATCAATTAGTATAAAACTAAAAAATTAAATATACATTACAGAAACCTCAAAACTCAAAGAAGGATCTTCAAGTCCCAGTGTTAGAGAAGAGATCCATACTGGCTTCCGAGTTGCTGTGAGGAGGAGACACTACACGCTTGGTTGGTTGCCACCGCTCCATTGTTATCTTTCTTGTAGCTATGGCAGAACTCTTGTGCCTCAGTCGGAGTATCAAAAATGCGGGATCTGCCGCCCACATCGACCTTTAATCTGGCAGGATATAGCATTCCGTACCACAGCCCCAGATTCTGTAGAGAGGCCTTCACTCCATTATATTTACGGCGAGCATCTTGCACCATGACTGTGAAGTCTGGGAAGAACGATAGCTTATTTCCCTGCCACTGAAGTTCACCATGTTCCAAGCGGCACGCAGGGCTGCGTCTCTGTCTCTGAAGTTCATAAGTCTAGCAATGATGGGTCTCGGTGGCATGCCCGGGTTGGGGCAGGCACCCAGCGATCTGTGAGCTTGTTCCACTACAAAGCCCTGTGTGAAGGCCTCTCTGCCAAACGGATCAGATAGCAATTGTTCCACAAACACATCCATGCGGCCTGTGTTGGCCAATTCTGGAACACCAAGGATGCGCATGTTGTTGCGCCGACTGCACGCCTCTAAGTCCTCATTCTTGATCGCAACCTCCTTCAAAATTCGCTGCACTCTGTCTAACCTTTTCTGTGACTGAGCCGCACCATCTTCCACATCCGAATTCCGCACCTCTGCCACTTCCCAGCAACGGTCATGTGCCTGAACCTTGGAGTTCATGTTTGCCAGTCTCTTATCCATTGTGTCAAGTCTGCCATCCAAGGCCCTAAATCCAGCTCTCATTTCCTTAAGCATCGCAGCCGTGAGAGACGTGGGGTCTTCTAAATCATCGGCTCCATGAGCTCCCTCCGCCATGTCTTCAGATTCTTCGGTTGCGGTGTCTGTGACCTTCTCGAAAGGCAGAGTCGGTTGCTTGGTATCCCTGCGGCCCATGTCACAGGGTGATGGATTGCGCCACTGAGGGCAGGTGAGATGTGGTAGAAGCGTGCTCCGTGAACAATTGCATCAACTAAAGACCCCTCACCAGCTGGGTCGCCTGCTGCGACAGTATAGATAGGTCCGCGAGTGTTCAGTCTGTTATGCACAATGCTGGAGCGGTGATGAAAAGGGCAGCACCCCGGGCCCGGAGCAACATGGACACTCAGGGTTCGATGATTCAACAGACTGGCCTCTCTGCCGCAGTGTGCCCATGCAACAGTTCAATTCAGCTAGCAAACCGGTTGAGCCCAATCGTGTCTCATACAGAGCGAGCAGGCTGCTGGCTCTACAGGCCAGGCAATAGCCCCCACGTCCCTGTGGTTCCACAATCTCCAGACAATGCCCTAGAAACAGCGGGACCTCCCTGATCACTCCAGGGTGTGAGAGCTCAATTTTAGCAGGGAGGTAGCTGAGTAGATTGCTTCACATTGGACAGCAGAACAACCCAGAACTTAGCCAAAGGGTTCCGTAGATGCAAACCCCCATTCAATGTGCAAGGCTCAGGAACTAAGTCTTGTGTCCTCTCATGGCAGCTGGGCAGTGGGCTGCTTTCAGATGGCCCTAAAACTGATGACGTCTCTGGGCCTGGCTTCAGGATTGTAGAGGCCTTGTATCAAAGGGCTGATCTTGCCCGGTCCTCAGGGTTGCAGAGGGAGGAGGGAGCTTGCCCGCACAGCGGAGCCGAATGCCACACCAGCTCTGTAAACGGAACCAGGCAGGCTGCCCCTATACGCCCGCACTCCCCAGGGTCGCACCAGGAACTGAGGCCCTGTCCCCAATACAGTCCCTCAGCCTGGCCGCAAGGACGGCAGTGCCATGCATATGGCACGAACGCTGCGCAGCTCACAGCATGGCACCAGAAGGGGGGGCGGCGGTGGGCAGCCGCCCTGTCAACGGTGGAGCGCAACAGGCAAAGGGCGCTGACCGGGGGGCCTCCACTCACCTCGCGTCTCATGTACCACAGCTGTCCCGCCGGCTCCAGGAAGGTGAAGGCCCCGGGATCAGGGCTCAGAGCTTCTCCACGCAGTCTGCCGAAATTGCCGAATGCTGGGTCCCAGCGGTTGTTGGCGGGTGTCGATATGCTCCTCTACTCCTTCTGGGAGCAATGGTGAGGTCTCAGAAACAAGAAGCTACATACATCATGAAGAAATCGGGCTTATGATGTGCCCGGCCGATGGAGCTTCAAGCACAGGCGGCCATCTTAGTCGCCTGGGTGGCCACGCCCCCACTGGGGTAACACTTGCCATAATTAAGACTCTGTTTTGTTTGCAGTTCCCACTCGGGTGAAATATTGGCTCGAGAACTATAGAACTACAACCGCCAGCATGCTTTGAATTTTGACTCACCGCAAAAGTCCACTGGTACTATTTAACAAGTGCATGCAGTGATGGTGCTGTTACGAGCCTGTTCAGCACACTACATAGCCGCCATCCTATGAATATGGAGCATTTGCCTGCTCCGAAACGCGTCAGGATTTTAATATATTCCGAAGTCTGCATTGCCGGTAACGAGAGAATTAAGGTTTTTAACCATCAGCTGATGTGTCCTTTCCCGTATCAAGGCAAAGTTGTATATATATATATATATATATATCAATATATCAATATATATATATATATATATATATATATATAAATATATATATATATATATATATATATATATATATATATATACTGAAAAAACCATAGGTTTCACACCAGTTATAGTTAGCTGGAAATTTTACTGACATAAAACCATTGAAATTCCCACGTTATAGTTAGTTGGACTCACTATAACTTGCGCGCCTGCAATGCACTGCTGATGACGTCACATATTACATCACTCACGACATGGTCAGTGACAACACTCATGACATCACTGATGACACCATCCAGTGAATGTGTGTCTTTCTGAAAAATAAATATGTTTTATATATGTATATGTAAAGGTCGATGGAAGAATAAATGTTTAAATAAGTGTCTAAAAGGATGGTTTTTAAAAAAAAATTGATTTGTTAACTGGCTTCTTAAGTGTATCCTAGTGAATACATATATTAGCGAGTAATGTTTAAATATTTAAATATATGTATCAGTGTTTCACTTTGTGTATAAGTGGCTGCATGGGTTGGTGAGTAGCTACATGTGTGTGTATATGGGTTATTAGATGTTTTTTTAGTATCAGTATGAGTGTCTGTATGGTTTGGTGGGGGTATTACTTAGCACAGAGATGCATCAATGACTGACTCACTGTTTGTATGTGTTTTGAAGACAGCATATGTGCAGGACTGTATGGGTGAATGAGTGTGTATATGTGTATGTTAGTGAGTGAATGACTGTCTCACTAGTGTCTTTATCAGTAGCGACATATGTTTTAATCTAGTATATGTGAGTATTGATGTATATAAGTGAGTATATGTGAGAGTGAGGGATTGTAAGAGTTCCTGTTTAAATAAGTATGTGTTTCTATAAGTGATTGTTTAAGAGAGTAAGTATGTGTAAGTTTCCTTAGAAGTAAGGTGGTAGTGTGTGTATAGTTGTATATGCAAATAAATGGATGTTCAATAGTTTATTTGCATGTATGAGTATGTGTTTTGAGTAACTTTTGGATGACTGTCGGTGTGTAACAGGATGTATAGGTGTATCACTACATATGATGAGTGAGTATATGTATGAGTGACTATATAGAACTGTTGGTGAATGAGTGGATGTGTATATAGATCGTGGAATTACTGAATTGGTTGTTGTAACTGGTATGGGTATCTCCATTTTTTTGAAAATGTTAGTTTCTATTTTTGAATATGTGTTTCAAGGGTTACATTACACTGAAAGGAGGTCTGTCACTCTGTCACAAGGATGGTGTCATCAGTGATGTCATGAGTGATGTCACTGACCATGTCATGAGTGATGTAATATGTGACGTCATCAGCAGTGCATTGCAGGCGCGCAAGTTATAGTGAGTCCAACTAACTATAACGTGGGAATTTCAATGGTTTTATGTCAGTTAATTTTCCAGCTAACTATAACTGGTGTGAAACCTACGTTTTTTTCAGTGAATTTAATAGGTTTTTTAAATGCTAATTCCTAACTATAACTGGTGTGAAACCTATGTTTTTTCAGTGAATTTCATAGGTTTTTTTAATGCTAATTCCTAACTATATATAGGGCCTCAAACCTATGTGTTTTTTGTGTATTTCTAAGGTTATTTAGTAGCAAATGTCTATAGCTAAGAAAGGTAATTTTTTGAAAAATAAATCCTATTTTGTATATTAATATAATACTTTTTATATTCATATATATATATTTTTTCACCCTGAAGCGCTCCCGGTGCACTTACCTATGCGCTCACCGGTGAGCGCAATGTTAAGGCGCGCCCCAGGGCGCGTACCGGGGAGCGTCCCGTTAGCGCCATTGCGGTGAACGAAAACAACATTGTGACGTATCGCGAAGCCGCGTGATGCGTCATATGACGCACGGCGTAACCGCACCCGGAAGCACCCGAGCGCATACGATCGTGCAACGTAAGCGCCACCGAGCGCACCCCTGGGCGTGCACCGGGGCGCGTAGCGTAAGCGCGTCGGGTCATGTGATCTGAAAATAACACTTTTTATTGGTTCAGATCAGTTTTGGTTTCCAAATGATGAAAGCCCGGATCATGTGACTTGAAAATAACACTTTTCATTGGTTCAGAACAGTTTTGTTTTCCAAATAATCAAAGCCCCCACCTTTTTTCCTCATTCTCACTTTGTTATTTGAGTGAGGAAGACCTGCTTTTTCCTTACAGAGATGGCTACAGTCATATCAGCAGCTGGAGCATCTGCCCCACCACCACCACCACCACCATCAAAAAGACCACCAGAAGATCACATTGGTGGTCAAGAAGAAGAGCAGGAGGATGATGAAGAGGAGCAACAGACAAGGGAGTACCTGCCTGAAGATAATCCTCCATACAAACCAAAAGACCACTTCATATGGGAGTTTTTCAAAATCCCAAGGGAATCAAAAAAGTCAACACTGCGAAGGTGACTTGTCTGATCTGTAAAGCTGAGCTGTCCAGGGGGAACCCTAACAAAAAATATTCCTTTGGGAATCAAACTATAATTCGGCACATGATGCGTTTGCACCCTAACAACTACTCTTCAGCAGAGCTAAGGGACCTCTGCAGTAAGCTACCCCAATCAACATCCAGAGCCTCAACCTCAAAAGAACCAACACCATCGGGTCCAGAGGCAAGGGAGACAGTCTCAAATATACAAACAAAGGTAAAGGATTACAAAATTGTTTGTATATATTGCAACAAAACAATTAGTTACGGTCAGCAAAGCATCACACTAATTAATGTTGCTATTGATAACCACAAGTGCCCGAGGAAACCATAATTTTTCCTGATTTTTTTTGTGCTCCAGTTGAGCCATTTTCAATTCCCTGTTTTTTATTTCTCCCCAAAGAAAATACAAAAAAATATAAAACTGTTCAAAAAAGCCAAAAAAAGTAAAAAAAAATCATAAAAACAATAAAAAAAATATAAAACAACAAAATGAAGAAAAAAAACAGTTCTTTTTAGAACTACCTCAAATTTATAAAAAAAAAAGCTACATTTTTTTAAAAATCTGTCATTCTTTTTCCCCATGGTACGCTCCCCGCTACGCTCCCCGGTGTGCGTACCGGGCGCTCCCCCCGCGTAAATTTAAAAAAAGAAAAAAAATTGTTTTGCCCCGCGGGGCCCTTTTATAGCCCCCACATCAAACCTAGGGGTTCAGGGGGGGTCTACTCTGCCCCCTTATGGTCTTTTCCCCCTTTGTTTTTGCCACCTCTTGTGTCTCGATCCTACCGAGACACAAGATGGCGGCCGCTCTGGACGGTTTGGAATGTTTACAAACACCCAAGAGCCAATCAGCTTTCAGCGCGCGAACTCGCGTAGTGCGCCCGGTGCGCTCCCCGGTGCGCGTACCGGGGCGCGCCTATAGATATATATATTTTTTTGAACCTAAATTACTCAAAATTCACTGGAGCACATATCTTGAGACATAGCAAAGGCACATCGGGCTACCAGTCGCTACAATTTTGCCAAGTTTGGTGGAAATCCATTCAGCCGTTCGGGCTAAAAGTGAGGTCGACCGCCCTATGGAAATTAACATGGGGAAAACACGTTTTGGGACCCCCCCTTTTATCTCGGCCCCAGCTTGATAAATCCCCCCCAAACTTTCAGGGAAGAACCGGGGCGCCGCGAGGCAAATTGGAGGAAATTTTCAGGCAGATTCCTCAACCAGCGCCAAAGTTATTCACAATAGAATGTTGAGATTTTGCATTGAAAATAATCCTAACTATAACAACCCACTGGCGACTATATATATATTCACTGAAAAAACCATAGGTTATAGACCATATATAGTTAGGAATTAGCATTTACAAAACCTTATTTTACTCACACAAAACCATTGAAATTCGCATATATAGTTAGTTGCACTAACTATATATCGCGCACCCGCAATCCACTCCTGATCATGTCACATACTGCATCATTCATGACATGGTCAGTGACATCACTGATGACATCACTGATGACATCTCAAATGACATCACTGATGACATCACTGATGACAACATCCAGTGACTGTATGTTTCTGTAAAGTTAAAATATGTCTTACATATTGAAGAATGAGTGGATGTATAAGTGTCTGGATGAAGGATTTAGTAGGTGCATGACTGACTGTATGAGTGAGTGATTAAATGTGTCTCACTGAGTGCATGGGTTTTGTGTGAGTAAAATAAGGTTTTGTAAATGCTAATTCCTAACCATATATGGTCTATAACCTATGGTTTTCTCAGTGAATTTCAATGGTTTTTTAATAGCAAATATCAAAAGCTGTAAAATGTATTCTTCTTTTAAAGGAAAAATATATTTTATATGTATTTAATATAATTTTTTTATGTATATACATTTTTTGAGGGAACAAATTTATCAACTATCATGCTGAAGAAGAGTGTGGGAAAAAAAAACAAAGAGGAGGACTAAGAGGAAAGAACAATCAGTTCAAAAATACAATTGCTTTAAAGCATGAAGTGCTTTTCCACTCATTTACATTTAAATAACCCATATTAGAACATACAAAATATCTACAGAGGAGACGGTGTACATTGAATTTTAGACTCTTCATTGGTACCTACATGTTGGTACTTACATCACCCACACAACACAACAGCTCTATTCAGAGCTACCCTACCTCAAAGCACTCTAAAATATTATTTTACTATTTCCCTTGGTTTTCCCCTTGTTACGCTTTCCGGAACTTTTTTTTTTTTACATATATGGGCCTCCTCAGCCACCCTCAGAAAACCTAGGGGGTCAGGATATGTCTCCCGTGCCCCCTTATACCTATTCCCAGCATTGTTTATCCTCCATCTTGTGACTAAATTCACTCTTAGAACACTCTGGGACATTTTGTCATTGGGTTATAGTTGGGCTACATCTGGCTGATATTTGGGCTACATTTGGGCTCTTTTGTGTCTGGTGGCCATCTTGGGAGACTGCATATCAGAATTTTTTTAATGAAATATAAGAGAATTTGAGAAGTCACTCAAAATGTGCCCTAATTTTTCTTTCTTCAGCACTAATCATAATTTCTATGGGAAAATGAACCCCCTCATTTTGGTCCTTTACAAATTAAATGTTTTAAGTGTTAACACTTTATTCCAATCAAGATGACTTCTGGTGTGCCATACTTTTGTCATAAGTAAGACTGTTAGCGCTCAAGTTGTTCTTTAGAACACTCTGGGACATTCTGTCACTGGACTATAGTTGGGCTACATCTGGCTGATATTTGGGCTAAATTTCTTTTTTTTTGTCTCTGGTGGCCATCTCTGGGCTACATTGGGCTACATTGGGCTACATTTGGGCTCTAACATATATATAGCCCAATGTAGCCCAATATATATTTTTCAAAGTTAATTTTCGTAAAAACCACTGGAGCATATATCTTGAGACATAGCAAAGGCACATCGGGCTACCAGTCCCTACAATTTTGCCAAGTTTTGTGGAAATCCATTCAGCCGTTCGAGCTAAAAGTGAGTCCAACCGCCCTATGGAAAACTCAATGTTAAAAACACGTTTTGGGACCCCCCTTTTTTCTCGGCCCCCGCTTGACGAAACCCCGCCCCCAAACTTTCAGGGTACGCTCAGAAACAAAATGTGCAATTTTCCCGAAAATTTCAGCCAAATCCGACCATCAACGCCAAAGTTATTCAACATAGAATTTTCAGAAATCCCTATTCAAAAAAATCCAAACTATATATACCTACTGGCGATCGCAGTTACCTGATAAATGGAGAGGCCCACGCAGGAGAAATATCGCCAGGAATTTTAAAGTAAAGCTTGACGCGTTTCGTGCTTCCCAGCACTTCTTCATGGGCTTGTGGCTTACAATGACAGGCGGCAACAGCAATTAATAAAGCTGACTTAGTGCCCGCCTCAGTGGGCGCGGCGACCCTGTGGCCTGATGGTATTTGCAGTACATGTTTTCCTCCAGTGAGATGCCGTGCCCTAGACTTGTGCATAACAAATATATTAACTCTCCAAGTGGGTTGTGTGACACTGTCCGATCACATACCAGCTCATTAGTGCCCCCATTAACGGCCTCCTGTCCCAAGCGCTAACACGCCTTTCCTCGTACCAGCAGGGTTACTTCCATCAAAGCGGGGCACTCTCCGCGGCCCCAGGTCTGGCCGCTACAAATCCAACAATTTAAATGAAGGTTCTGGCATGAGACACAAACAGCTGCCCGCACATAAGGATCAAAAGTAAAGCCCGAAGCGTTAATGGGGGCACTAGTGAGCTGGTATGTGATCGGACAGTGTCACACAACCCAAATTAGTGTGGGACTTTTCTTCGGTTTTGTTTGCACTTTATAACTATTTGAAGTACTGTATAAATACTTTACACATTGCCTCTATGTTAAGCCAGACGGCTCTGTGCCAAGCTACCAAAGGGCTGAGCACAGGTTAACTTGGGGTTGATTGTGCCTCATCCTAACAAGATTGTGTTTGCCACTTGAGTAGGGTTTCAGCCCCCCACAACCTGCAACCCAATAGCTTACAATTCTCCTAAAGTGCTGGATAGCGATGTCGTGGAAGTACGCTGTGACTCCCTCACAGTCCCTGCAGCTAAGAGTCCTCCTTAATTTGGTGGTACTAAGACAACTACCTTGCATTCACTCATTAGTCAGTGACTAGCCGAGATACAGAAGGATGTTCGGGACACCTACATAGACAAATTCACAGTGAAGACGGATGAGAGACCACCTTCAAACCCGTCACACGCAGATGGACCCACCCCCCACCTGCAAGACTGGAGTGGCAGGCCGGCAAATTCACTTTAATGGCCAGGGACACTCTGACTGTACTGCTGAACTGGTCTAGAACCCCTGTCTGCCCTCCTGCATAATACATACAATTGCATTTTCTACCAAAGACCCTGGGAACATGTCAAAGTCCATTTACCCCCACACCGACACTGAGATACTTCAAGATAGGGTGCACCCACATGAAGTGCAAATGGGCTGGTTTCACACAATGAATGCTAAAGGTCTGCCGGGTCTGGTGGCTCAGTGGTCTAATGCATCCTCTGCAGGGGCCTATATTTGACCTCATGGTCACAGGTTCAAGTCCTGGTGAGTCCACTCAGCCTTTCCTCCATCTGAGGTCGATAAACAGTACCATTTAGTTGGGTAAAAAAAAAACATCTGTTATTCAATGCCAAAATACCCTGTTTGGGGTGAACGTGCACTTTACAAATACACGTTAGGTTACTCCTGATTGGATATTTGTTAAGTTGTTTCTTGTTGGTTATTGTAACAAGCTGTAGTATATTTTGTGAGCAGGATGCATGAGTGCCTCTACTCCAACTTCCTGATGAGCATGCAGGCCCTGGACCCCAGAGAGATTGGTTGAGCACCTCTGGGAGCCTGATATGTGCAGTGACACAATGAGCACTCAGGGACAGATATCTGTACTCAATAGTCTGTTATCATATTCTGTTGACCTCCTATCAGGGTCTGAATGTATATGTTTATGCTTTGTAATACCTAATAAAGACCTACTGCGGAAAAAAAGCAATGCTTGCTGACCCCACCCTGTAAGGAAGTGGGAAAGGATGGGGGTCGTGAAGCAGCATAGGAGCCAGCATAGGGGAAGTGACATGCAGCCACGGGAAGTACAGGGCTGATGCCCCAACATCCTGAAGCTGCCTTAAAATGGGACGCTGCCCACACGTCATCTAGCAGTGGTGCCCCAAGACTGCTGAGTGCTGTAGGTTAGGTCTGGTCCATGATCAGCCCTTAGGCTTAGGGTTCTAATACCACACCCCCAAAAAACAAAACACGACAGCTGGCACACGTGCATTTAGCAAATGTGCCTTTGTAAAGTGCCCGGCTGCCGGACCCCCTTGTGCTAGCCAAGGAGAGACAGAATGACAGCCACGCATTCTTTTAACTGTAATGTGAATGGTAGTTGATACTATCAGTTACCATCCACTCATATAAAAAAAGTGCATGGCAGATCTCCAATATTCATATCCAGAAGTCGCTCCTGATGAAATACAGATTGTCCCCCAATTTGCAGTTTCACTAAGCTAAGTAGCTGCACTTTGTGTATATGTTTTATGGAAATTAATAACATGTTTAAAAAGATTCTAGTAAAACTAAAACCAAAAGATACAGTATTGCTTGGTCTTCATGTGTGTAAATATGTTTGACTTTGAAAGTGACTCAAATAAATGCTGATTAAGACCACATTGACAATGAGACAGTCAGGGGAGTTACTATTGCAGGAGGGTACACATAATACATTTTTTTTACTTACTTTGTGATTGCTTTTGAGCTTACTGGTTCGACGCTCAACCATGGAATAGGGGCATGGGCATGGTCTCCATGCAGGCTGTAATGCAGCGTGCACGGAGAGTTGGGAAAGTGTGCATGACTGGATTGGGCGGCTTGAGAGGGCCAATAAAACAGTCATTGTGCACTTAGGAGTGGGCAAACCACTCCTCCCCTACCCTGCTCTGAGAGCAGAGCAGCATACCCACCAGCCCCCCTGCAAAGCAGCACAATCATAAAACTATAATAACTGGAATTATTATCAATTTATGTTTCTACTTCTTGCGCTGCTTGAAAGCAGTGGGGCGACGCTCCTCCGCCATAGCTGAGGTGCTGCCACTGCAATGAGAGCGCCTTTAGATAGTATGGGTGAAAGATTGAGAGCAGTGAATATTGACCAGCTGTATCTACCAGATTACTCGGGTTGCTCCTGAAGTGAGTACACAATAGTGTGGGCTCAGAGTAGGGGCCAGCTGGTCAGATAAGTTCCTGAGAGGTTGAAGACTGAGGTACCAGGTCTGAGGAGGAGGCATGCAGGGTGGGCCTCAGCTTGATATCTGGGATACAAGGGGCTTGCCTAACTTAGGAAGCTGACCCCTAAGATGTGCATATGAAAGCTCAGGAGCAGATCTGACATCCGACCACAGGCTTGTTTTGGTGATGTTGTTGGATTGGGTTCAGTCCTCTGTTCACTTGCAGTGGGATATGGCTTGTGTCTGAGGACCACAGTGGTGCCCAGGGAGCAGAAGTAATGGTTCAAACAAGCAGAGCTGAGATATGTTAAAGCCTTTTATTATGTACTTATTTTCATCTGGGACAAATAGGAATCCCCTTATTTGTAAATGGGTAGATTATAGTTATAACATTGTTGTTAATGACATGATTAACTTTTTTAAAATACTGAGCCCTTCTCTAAACATTTTCCCTCTTCCACTGTAAAATTATCCCTCCATGTTTGAAGAATTTGACTCCTCCCCTCGTGTGCAAAACAGTATTTGGAGTCCTTAATTTTGCCTGTCTGTCCGCAGACATGTACATTTACATTAAAAAATTACTGTCTGCTATGTAAGGAAACAGTAGCTATCTCCTCCGAAGAACTTGATTGTTTATACTTTAGGCAACATGCACAGTGCTGACACCTACTGGGCCTTAGAGATTGATGCAGCTACTGAAAGCTCGAGCCAGGTCGAGGCCCTCTGTTGTATATTTGTACTTTCTTCAATATGGCTACTTGGTGTCAGTAGCCTTTTCTTTGTGTTCCTACCTTACCAACCTCCCATAGTACCTAAGAGTGTTCTATCTGGTATGTGAAGGTTCCCGCCTTGGCAGTTGATGGTCTGGTCAGCTGTGAGGTTTACTGCTCTGCTGTACTAGCTTGATAAATCCATCTTAATAACCTAAAGACGTGTCCTGCTGCCTACCTAATCTACCTACAACACCCTCCTGGACTCTCGAGCCCAGAGCGAGCCGAGCTTTCACGTGGCTTCTGACTGCCACCTACTCTCTGACCTCAAGCAATAAAAAATAAGGAGAACGCCATGACCTTTATGTGTAAATGTAAATGTATTGGCATTTATATAGCGCACTACTTACCTGTAGGGTCCCAAGGCGCTTCGACCGCTGCGAAACCCTTCCTGGCTTCGCTGAGAGATGGTCCCTTAATGGGTATCTCCAGGGTGAGACCAGGCATCCCCGGCGGTCTAGGTAAAACAAGAGAGTAAAAGTTATCCCCAGGTAGTGGCTGAATTGTACAATGTGAAGCCTGAATACCTGAGCTTAATTCCGCCTAGCCCGCTTGACCAAATTGTGTGATTCTAGACGAACACTGTATTTCACTAAACCTCCTTTTCTTCATTATCACGCATGAAAACATCTTCACATAGGCGAGTTCAGGAAGTGTGCTAATTGAAACCTCTTTTGTCTGATCATCATGGCAGGGTCGGAAGAGCATAAATGCTTGTAAGTTCATCCCCACTGGGGTTTGTGAATTTTAAAATACAGCGAAATAGCGGCGGTGGCCACTGTGGTCTCATAAGTGGAACTGCAAGTACAAGAAAGCCCCACGGCATACGCCCACTTGGGCGGGACTTGGAACAATTAAAAAGAGCTTCATTTGACTGCCGCTTTTCTGTTTCCAGCCAGTGATCAAGGGCACAGGTTGCCCGAAATGCGTTTGGCTATATTGGGATCGAAGTTGAAAGCTGCGAGCAGTCTCATCCCCAATTAAAGAAGGTGAACAACTCTCCAGTGTGTAGGCGTCCTTAATGAAAGGCATTTTTGTTGAATATATATATATATATATATAAAGTTTCTTTTGCCCCAGTTCGTCGATCCGCATTCGGGTCCGGACACAGTTCAAACCCAAAAGGGGAGTGTCTGGTATATTATAAGCGAGTGTGCTCTTCCAAATGCTTCGGCAATTTGGTGATTCAACGACGAACTGGGGAAAAAGAAATTTGAACTTTACTCTGGGGCCCACTAAGGGTGAAAAATGCTTTTAATGGAATGGTTAAAGGGACCTACCAAGGTGATTAATTGGTCTGGATGGACTATTGTTCCCAACATGCATCACAATCACTTAGCTGAGCCCAGGAGGGCGTGGCACGTAACTAAATAAAATATACCAGACACTTCCCTTTTAATCATTTTCTCGAGCGACCTCTGATGAAAGGCAGAAGCCTAGAAACGCGTCAGGTCTACAAATAATATTACCACGGAGTAGCAGCGCAAGTATATGCCCAATGAGTGAAAGCCGAATGGTTCAGTTCGACGAGTGTGCGCTTCCAAATGCTTCTGCAATTTGGTGATTCAATATTTAACGTGGTGGCCTTACCGCGGGAAGCAGCACCGTCCTGTTCACTTCAAGGAAGCCGTGGGTTGGAACTGTGTCCGGACCCGAATGCGGATCGACAAACTGGGGCAAAAGAAACTTGAACTTTACTCTGGGGCCCACTAAGGGTGAAAAATGCTTTTAATGGAATGGTTAAAGGGCTCTACCAAGGTGATTAATTGGTCTGGATGGACTATTGTTCCCAACATGCATCACAAGCACTGAGCTGAGCCCAGGAGGACGTGGCAAGCAATTAAATAAAATATACCAGACACTCCCCTTTTAATCATTTTCTCGAGCGACCTCTGATGAAAGGCAGAAGCCTAGAAATGCGTCAGGTCTACAAATAATATTAGCACGGAGTATCAGCGCAAGTATATGCCCAATAAGTGAAAGCCGGATGGTTCAGTTCGACGAGTGTGCACTTCCAAGTGCTTCGGCAATTTGGTGATTCCATATATATATATATATATTCACTGAAATAACCATAGGTTTAACACCAGTTATAGTTAGCTGGACATTTTACTCATACAAAACCATTGAAATTCCACGTTATAGTTAGTTGGACTCACTATAACTTGCGCGCCCGCAATCCACTGCTGATGATGTCACATATTACATCATTCATGACATGGTCAGTGACATCACTGATGACATCACTGATGACATCTGAAATGACATCACTCATGACATCTCAAATGACATCACTGATGACATCATTCATGTGATAATACGATGCACCTCCTCACACTCTAATCTAACTTTTGATATATCCAGTGTTAAACACAGACTACCATTCCAGAAACCATTGACACACCAATACCAGTTACTACATACGTACTCACTGATTCCTAAGTGTACACACACATCCACTCATTCACCCATACAATCACTCATACATACAGTCACTCATCAATACAACACTATCATTTGCACTCATACACCTATAGAGATACTCAAACACTGTCACTCATCCATGGAGTTACTCACACACCTAGTCAGTCATGCAAAGAATCAATCACACTCCCATTTCCTCATCTATACAGTTATACACAAATAACCTTACTTATTCAAACATATACTAACACATACTTTCTCTCTTTTACAATCACTGATACAAGTACACATTGATCTATACAGTCACTTACGCAATCACAGGCTCTAATGTATAGTCATTAATATATGCCAACTCTCACATGCACTGTGTTTTACACATGTTCTTACTTGGACATGTAGCACTGAGATATCCATTCACTCACCAACACACCCATGCGCACAGTCAACCGCCCATACAGCTGTTTCCACAGGAAATCTTGAACCCATACACCAAGTGAATCAACTGCTCACACATCTATGCACACAGTCACACACCTCTCAGCCACCCCCACACACACTCACCCTCATATACAAATACTTGGGCAACCAATCAATAACCCATATAGCCACTCATATAGCTACTAATCAACACATGCAGCAGCTTACACAACAACAGACATAATGATGCACACATTCACACAGTTTAGTCGCTAACCTATGCATTCAGTAAGACACATTTAATCACTCACTCATACAGTCAGTCACGCACCTACTAAATCCTTCATCCACCCACTCATACATACACTCATTCTTCAATATGTAAAACATATTTTAACTTTACATAAACACACATTCACTGGATGATGTCATTAGTGATGTCATTTGAGATGTCATCAGTGATGTCATCAGTGATGTCACTGACCATGTCATGAATGATGTAATATGTGACATCATCAGCAGTGGATTGCGGGCGCGCACGTTATAGTGAGTCCAACTAACTATAACGTGGGAATTTCAAGGGTTTTGTATGAGTAAAATGTCCAGCTAACTATAACTGGTGTTAAACCTATGGTTTTTTCTGTAAATTTCAACGGTTTTTTAAATGCTAATTCCTAACTATAACGAGTGTTAAACCTATGGTTTTTTCAGTGAATTTAAAAGGTTTTTTAAATGCTAATTCCTAACTATAACGAGTGTAAAGCCTATGTTTTTTTTCAGTGAATTTCAAAGGTTTTTTAAAAGCTAATGCCTTGGTATATCGAGTTTGTAACCTACGATTTTTAAACAGAATTTTATTTTATTACCTGTTTTTTATAACTATTATTATTATTTTATTTCACAAGAATAATTTTTTCAATGTATTTTTCTTTTTTTTTTAATCATATTGTCTTGGGGCGCTCAGGGTGTGCGCACCGGTAAGCTCACCCGAGAGCCAGTGTGAGCGCCATTTCTTCATGCGGAAAAAAATATATGTATTTAACTAAATAATAATGCAAGACATTCAGTAGCATACTTATAAAAGTAATATTTTTGATTGTAAATACCTGTATTATAACTTTAAACGTATTTCCGTAATGTTAGCAAAATGTAATTTAGATGCGCTGCGTAAGCGCCCCCGGAAGCGCCTACGTTCGTGCCGCGTAACCGCCCCCGGAAGCGCTTCGGTGCGCGCTGCGTAAGCGCGTCAAGTCATGTGACCTTAAAATATCTCTTTTCATTGATTGTTAACAGGTTTTTTTTACAACTAATGAAAACCCCACCCATTTCCTTCACTTCTTCTTTCACTTTGGAGGCAGCAAGACCTGTTTTTTTCTGTCCTACCATGTTGTGTAAAGAATGGCTGCCAGAGCACCCAGCAGCAGCGAGGAGTCAGATGGCTTCATTGAGGAAGAGCCTCCTCAGCCCAAGGTCAAGGAGCATTTTATTTGGAAGTTTTTTTCAATACCTGAAGGATTAAAAAAGGTGAATGCTCCCAAAGTTGGATGCAAAATCTGCCAAACTGTGCTTTCCCGAAGAGAAACTAGAAGGAAGTACAGTTTTGGCAACTCAACAATGATTCGCCACGTCCAACGGAGGCACCCCCAGAACTATGCCCGGGAGAGTGTCCGAGACCTGGCACGTAATCCCCCAAGGGATGGTGCCTCTACATCATCAGGAGAAGCCACAACATCAGGGAGAGGACGTGCAGCGGAATTGGAGATGATTCCGAACATTCAACCTGTTTTAGTGACATTACTATAAAGTGCAAGCAATGCAATGAAATGCTTTGCTATGGTGAGCAGAGCATCAAGCTCATTGCACGCAAGAGGCAAGAACACCGCTGCCTTCCCCAGCCCTAATTTTCCCCCTTTTTTTTGCTCCTGTTCAGCAGTTTTGCATTCCCTGTTTTTGTTCAGAAAAAAACATAAAAAAGAAGAAAAAAAACAGTTATTTTAGAACTACCTCCAATTCTCAAAAAAGAGCTGTATTCTTAACAAATTCAAAAGGAGTAACTGAAGTGGAGTGCAGTGAGAGAGGAAAGGAAAATGAGTGAGAAAGCAAAGAAAGGGACAAGAGGGGAAGGGAAGTGAAGTAGGGGGACTGAAAGATGGTGAGTGTGGGAGGTGAGTGAGGAGAAGGGGAGTGAACAAGAGGAATGAGGATAAGTGAAGAAAATGTAGTAAAGGAACGGGGGTGTAGAAGGGTAAGAAAAGAGCAGTGATTATGAGGATAGAGTGGAGATACAGACTGGATAAAGGCAAGTGAGTGTGAGACAAGGGGAGTAAGGGAGTGAAGAGACAGAGAAAGTGAAAGAAAAAATGAGAGTAAAGGACTGAGTGAGGGAGGAAAGAAATCACCTACATAACACAACAGGTCTTTTTAGAGCTACCCTACCTCTAAGCAATCCAAATTCCTATTAAAAACTATTTTCTTTCACTGTTTTACCCTGTGGTGCGCTCAGGGTGCGCGTACCGGAGAGCGCACCTGGGAACGCACTCAGCAAGTACCCCGCGAAATTGTTTAAAAAAAAATAATCGTTTTTTTGCCCTTCAGGGTCCTTCTAGGCCCCCCTCAGAAAACCTAGGGGGTCACGAGGTATCTACCTTGCCCCCTTTTAATCATTTCCCCCTTTTTTTTCACCTCAGGTGTCAAGATTCTACCGAGACACAAGATGGCGGACTCTCCGGACTGTTTAGAATGTTGACAGACATCCGACAGCCAATCAGCTTTCCGCTCGTGCACTCCCGTAGCGCGCCGATTGCGCTCCCCGGTACGCGTACCAGTGAGCGCTCGGAGCGCGCCTATAGATATATATGTGTTTTTGAAGTTAATTTTCATAAAAACCACTCGAGCAATTTTCACCAAATATAGAAAAGGCACATCTGCGTTCCAGTCCCTACAATTTTACCAAGTTTGGTGTAATTCCGTTCAGCAGTTCGGGCTGTAGACTTGTCAGACCGTCCTATGGAAATTAACATGGGGAAAACACGTTTTGGGACCCCCCTTTTTTCTCAGCCCTCACTTCACGAATCCACCTGAAACTTTCAGGGAAGGAGCGGAGCAGAGCTGGCCAAAATTTTGGAAAATTACACACAAATTCCTCAACCGGCGCCAAAGATATTCCCAACAGAATGTTGCGGATTTCCTATGGTAGCTAGGTCCTAACTATAACTACATACTGGCTTACGCCAGTAGGTAAAATAAATCTATATATATATATATATATATATATATATATATATATACATATTTGCACAATACTTGCTTTGTTTACTTGTTAAATATTAGCATGACTTGACTCGTGCAAAGGTGCTTAGGGGCAAAGCCACACCCTTGGCTCGGCTTTCCCTGGTCATTTCTTTACTCTAAGGCCTGCAGGTGCCCTGTCAAAGTCGTGTCACAGGTGAAGGCACGCAGATGAAAGTAGGTGCTGGTGCCAAAGGTCGGAAAGGCACATTTTTCTGCTGCAACAGCTGTTGAACACAAATGTTTCTCTCCATGTTATTGGTCAGGGTTCTTGTCTCACTTCCCCATTGCTCGTTGTCACTGTGCAGCATTGTTACTGTCCCACATATGACAGTAATACTCAGCGTCATCCTCCCCCAGGGCCCCCGTGATGAGCAGGTGACAGGTGTTACTGGAGGGGTCCTTGGAGGCAGAGAAACGGTCGGGGGTCCCTGAGGCTCTGCCTAAACTAGAAGAGTAATACAGCAGGTACCTGGGGGGGCTCCCGGGCCTCTGTTGGTACCAGCAGACCCAGTAGCTGCCGATGTTGAATCCGCTGCTCATGACACAGGGTAGTCTGGCCGTCTGTCCTGGGGTCACTGACAGCGAGGGCGGCTGGGTCAGCGAAGGCAGAGACCAGGAACCTAAAACACAATTATTAGAATAGGTTTTTTTTCATAGTTTCAACAACTCTCTCTTTAGATGTGCAAGAAGAGTGAAGTGACCGGTTAAGTGACTCATAACAGACAAACACAGTCAGTTCTCACCTGCACAGAGCGCGCTGAGCACGAGGAGGAGGAGAGGAGACCAGGTCATGGTGCAGCGTCAGCAGAGCTCTGGTCTCTGGTGCTGACAGCTCTGTCGATGGGACCCTGCAGCTCTGTCTTAAACACTTCTCCCCCACAATGCAAATCTCTCCACACCCCATTGGCTGGTACAAGTTCCTGCTCACATTTACGCACTCGGCACACATCTCCCACAATTGGCCAATCACCTGAATGTGTTGTTACATGAAGAGTGGTATTGATTGGGCTTTGAAGAGCGGATATGACGTAGGCGTGTTTAAGCAGATCTGATATTCGTTGAGGTGCTCATCATTACTAGGCCTGGACTGTGAACTCCACTCTGTTCTCAGAGCTTGCAGAGTTTTGGAATTTTTGGCACTCTTTGGTGCGTGCGGAGTTCCCAAAAAATCTCATCCGCATAACAGAGCAGAGTTTTTGTTCCTCGTTCACCAATGTCTGGTTGGTGAGCGTAAGCAAGGAAAATCCGCCTGCTGCTCGTGCTTTCGAACATCAAGTTGGCAAACGCGAGCATGGAAAATCTACTTTCCGGCAAGTTTTCTCAACATGGGTGCAAGGATTTCTCAATGCGGGTGGTCAAGGATGGTTGCGGCCTCTCGCAAGGAGAAACCTTCCGTTTGCGTTGACAAAGCTGCACCTGCTAGAAAATCTATTCAAGCGGAAGAAAAAGAAGCAGCTCCCTTTTGCGTTGTACATGGTGCCATTTACGCTGGTTTTGCAGCAGTGCTTAATTTGTGCCGGTGCTTGCCGGTGCTAAGCACCGGCACTTAATTATCACGGCCGGGTCTACACGCATTTAGTGCACGTCATTTATTTAATAGTAATTAGTGGCATAGAGTGAGTGTTGCTGTACCGTAAGTGCTGCTGCTTAGTTAAGAGTGTTACCGTACGTACTGTGTACTGGTTGCTTGCAGTACGCAGTTGCTTGTGTTATAGCTGACTGAGGGATGTTGAAGAAATTAATTTCAAATACTTTACTGTGTGTTTCTTTCTGACTCCGATTCTGTTTCCTTTTCTCACCAGTCAGAGTCACGAGTCACATGTTCAAGTTAGTTCTGGCTGGCCCCGCCCGGCCCAGTGGGCGGGAGTCGGACACACCAAGTTAATTGCCTAGTAACTGGGGCCTGGGCAGGGCTTTGGTATTCTGCGGGGGTTGGGGCTGTGTGCGGCAGCAAGCAGCGTGCGCAGATTTTCATTGCAATGCACGTGCATTTCCCCCTTTTTTTGCTACGCCCCAGCATACCCGGCCGCACCTGACCTCACTGAGTCATCGTGGATGTGGAGTGGATGGGATCACGACCTGCCGAGGTCCTGTCCCATGTCCAATACTCTGCGGTCCCTACACTGGTTACCAGTGAAAAGCCAAATCCATTTTAAGGTACTCAGCCTCGCTTTTAAAATTTTAAAAGGATCGGCACCTGAGATCCTCAATAACCTCCTATCCCCTTATGTCCCGACTCGCTCCCTCAGATCTTTTGGGCAATCCCTTGCGGTTACCCCGCGTTTCAGGCTTAGTCGGATGGGCGGGCGCTCCTTCCGTGTGAGAGCTGCAGCTCTCTGGAATTCTCTTCCTTTGGAAATCCGCCTTTTAGAGGATCTACTAGCATTTCGCAGGGCCGTGAAAACCTACCTGTTTTAAACTTTTTATGTTGACTCTCACTTTTTTTTCCGCGTTGTGTTATGTTCACCTTTTCCATGCGCCAGGACGCTCCTTCGCTGGAGCAGCTGCGCGCAAAATAAATGTAGCTAACATAACATAACAAGTCCGTCCCTGAGCTAGAGAGGCAGGCAGCGCGATCTGGACGATGTTGGGTTGGCCGCGTTGAGGAGTAGTAGACACTACAGTTACAGACTAGTGCACCAGGTGAGGCATGGCCTTGTTGGTAGGCCTAAAGTAAATCATCATCAGTTAAAATAAAGCTGCGCAGCCTAAGCAGCAGCAGCAGGAGGTGAGGCTGGGCCTGGCAGGGTCGGCGCTGAGGTGCTGTGGCCTAATCAGTTATTGAAGCAGCTGTGCAGGCTCGCAGCAGCCTTAGCCTAACAGTCAATGACGGGGCAGTGTCCCGAGTGAGACAGTGAATCAGGTCTCAGACTCGGATATTCGATTCGACTCATATATGTTGATTGATGTGATGATGGCGTGGCCTGCCCTTAGCTTAATGTTGCGGGATGCGTGTGGGGGAATGAACACAGAATGAATGCACACTTTAGGTCGGAACGTATGTATCGTGGCTCCTCACTGTCCTCAGAAAGTCTACGTGTCACGTGGCCACACTGCGTCGATCCTGGCCTGCCAGTGCCCACCCGGCGGAGCAAGCAACGGGACTGTGGAATGCGACCTCCTGCGTGGGTGCACTGCACGCGGATCCTAACACGACAGCCCTCAGCTACACGGACTCCCTTGATAATAAATAAAAAAAAATGTGAGCATTACCTCTATCACTCCATGCACATTAATGGCCGCCCTCTTACCAGTACTGCCTCCAGTCCCACATAGGGGTATTTACAGTAGTAGTTTATTCCTAGAACTGGCATAGCTCCTGTCGTCCCATCCACACTAGCATTCACGTGCATCATTGAAAGCCAAGCCAAGACTGAATTAAAAAGTCTGGGTTTCTGGCTTGAACAGGACCTATCCCTCAAAACGCAAGCGAAAAAAACAGCTGGCACATGTGTGGGGCTACTGCGTTCCACCAGAAAGATCCTCCCTTTACTTCCAGGACCTTCACAGAAATTGCTCGTTCAAGGTCTAGTCTTATCAAGACTAGATTACTGCAATGCTCTCTTTCTTGCTGCCCCAGAATCCACGCTCAACATTCTTCAAAGAACACAGAATGCTGCAGCTAGGATTCTTACTGGGACCTCTCGCAAAGTCTCAGCCAAACCCGCCCTTAAGGCACTACATTGGCTGCCGATCCGCGAAAGGGTCAAATTCAAGGCCCTTTGCACGGCCCATAAAGCTTTGCAAAATCAAGGGCCTCCAATGATAAAAGACATGATCTTCCCATACAGACCCAATAGGCCCCTACGTTCAGCTCAAGGTCATCTGGCCACTGTCCATAAAATCAGAAAAGCCCGAACTGGAGGACGCCGTTTCTCGGTTACGGCGGCCACCTCCTGGAATGCTTTGCCATTTCATCTTCGTTCTGAGACCAACCTTCTGAAATTTCGTAAGCTTCTAAAAACTCACCTCTTCCCGCAATAACTTCCTCCCTTTCCCCTACTTCACCCTCAGAAGTTCTGCAATTTCAGCGCTGGGACGCTCACGGGCAGCCATGCGCTATATAAGATCTAAATTTCATTTCATTTCATTTCAAAGGCTCGGAGCGAGTGCTTCGAGGAGGCTCTAGTGGCCTCTACGTGCTATACAAATAAATTTCGTTCTGAAACAGACGTCTGCCTGTGGTTTGCGCATTGGAGTTTAAATAACCCCCTGTAGGATAAAGGCACTGCCACCCGCTTTTGTCTGGAATCTCTGAAGCCTGGCAGAGGGGTTCCCTTTGTGCATTAGCATACCGACAGCATCTGTGTGCCTTCAACCTGGCATGGAAGTGAGGATAGTTCTCATTAAACCCGTGCTCCCTAGCCTACCGGGTTAATACTACCGAGGGGCGCCACTGAACACCCCGGATTCAGACTCTCACTCTATACACTGCCCTAGCATCAAGAGTACAAAACACGGAGCATATCCTCCCTCACCCCCACCGGAAATGTACACGGGCGGCATTTCACTTTATCCTCATGTGCAAAGAAAGCACCTCAGTCAGGCCAAAAGATAAAATGACCAGCCCGAATGGCAGTGGAGGCCTGAGAGGCGCACACTCTGTTACTGTCAGCTACACTTATGTCATCACATCAGCATATGCGCGGTGTCATTTAATCTTCCTTCACCTGTTCACCATATATAACTCTGCACATCACGATTAGTTCACAGCAATAACTATTGTGCAGTGTGTGAGTCAGTGTGTGTGCCATGGCCCTGGGGTCAACAATGCAGGTAGGCGGCGGCCTCGCAGTTCAAAGGACACGACGGGGCTCCTGTGTACGGCCCTTTCAAGTCCTTGTCATTTAGCCTTGCCTGGGAGGGAGGACAGGTTTGAAACTCTGTTTCTTGTTTTTTAAGGAAGAGGGGCTTCAAGTTTGACCCTTTCTTCCATGGCTGACACACAGACTGAGAGGACAGTGAAGGGCAAAGGAAGGTGTCAGCAGGCTGAGCACTGCAGGGTCCAGTCACTATTATACTGTGTGCATTGACATTGTAAGTCAGCTCTGTTTCATTCTTTCATGTTACACTGTGGGGGCGTCAATTTGCCAGTATATTCTTGTTTTAAAAGCACCCGCTGCAGTGCTGCCGAGTTCCTTACTGGCCTCAATAATATTCAGGCATAAAATAAAATGTCAAGATAACTCTGGTGATGAATCATCTTCCTGGAGAGAGACAGGAGTTTTGTATAAGGGAAAATTGTGACTGCTTGTAAGGTCATACAGATTGTTAATATACCTGCTGCATTAAACGTTTTCCATGCAGATCAAAAAGTGCATATAAATGTAAAGTAGGTCAGTGTGTTACTGCTTCTATCAAAGAGATCCTTTTGTTACTTGCAGTTTGTAATTTAAAAGCCTATCATAGAACAGCAAGCTATTAACTAGTCTGAGTGTAATCAAAGACCTGCATGCAAACCGAAAGTTATATATTACAGCTATACTTTTTTTGCCCAATCTTTCATTATCCTAATCTTGCAAAAAAGGGTTAATTTCGGTAGAAATTAATTCTTATTGCAGAGAACCCCTAACAATGCTGTTATGTTTTAAATTCAGAATTTGCACTTTTCCAGACTTAGAACTCTTAAACTATATTGCACAATGACCATCATGGATGATATGTGACTCCTATACCTTGTAGTTCTGTCTAATGTAACATTCCCTATATACTGATTTACACATGTAGGAATTGTATCTATGCAATGTGTGTATGATGCAAAGTGCTCTGACACCTTACTGGTATGAAAGGCGCTATAAAACTAAATAATCTGAGAGACAGTGATTATGTTATAGAGACTTGAAGGGCAGTGTTAAAGGGTTGTACTGAGGGAATGCGTGTGAGGGGTGGTCATTGGGGGCGCCAACTATGTCGCACAGGACGCCACGCCGCCACCAGTTGTAATGCCTGCCGTGAGCGAAGTAATCTTTTGCGAAGAGCAGGAATATTGCATAATGTGCGGTGTGGTGGTGGCGTGACGCCGGTCGCAGCAGGTCACATCACCGCATGGTAGTAGTAGCATGATGTAATATGTATTAAAGAGATGAAGTGCAAAAAAACTGACAGGAGTAGGTCAGCCATGACCCTCTCACTGTCCTCTATGAATTCAATTCAAACTTCAAAGCAATATTGGTTGACTGATTGATTGGGATTCCTCCAAATTCCTAGGCCTAGCCAAATTCACTTTCAACCTACTGTAGGTGTAGCTCAATCAGGGTTTTTGTTTCCCATATGGGGTTGGAAGCTGCTGCATTTTCTCTGTACTTTAACACGTTAATGGGATGCTGTTGCATTCAGTAAAATAAAGATGAAGGGTCCTTGTTGTAATGTACATATAGTATATTTATTCTTGAGATTAGATAGAAGGTACAGCATTCAGGTAGGAATGTAATATGGTAAGAAACCCCACTGGGAGCAGATAACTTCCTGCTCAGCCTCCAGGTAACTCATAAATCCCTTGAACAGCAACAGGTAGAATCCTGGATGACATCACAGAGACATGACATAGACAAGCAGACACTAACACTAAGGAGGGACAAAGAGAGAGGAAGAGCACAAAGAGAGAGGAAGAGCAGGATATAACACACCTCCCTCCTTTAATTGAAAAAATGGCTAAGATGAAACAGATGGCAGAAGCAGAAAAGCAGAAGAAAGAACATATATGCACAGGAAATAAACACCCTCTTCAACGTAAAGAAGAGGTAACATCAAAGGGGCAGGTACAATGGTTGTACACGCACCGTAAGCTAACAAAAGGATGTAAGCTTAAATGAAATGAAAACTGAACATCTCAATACAAATGAGCAAAGGTACAGTATGGCTCAGTACCGTAGATAGAAAATGAAATATCAACTCCTCAAATTCGAATATTTTTGATTCCTCTAAAATAAAGCACAATAAAAATGAGCCCAACTCCTCAAAGTAAGTACATGAACTCCTCTAAACATAGAGCACAGTAAAAGTGGTTCATGACAATAAAACGGCAATAAAAATGAACCCAATTCCTCACAGTATACATGAACGCCTCTAAACATAGAGCACAGTAAAAGTGGTTCATGGCAAAACGGCTCTCCACAGAAAATGTACAACTTCTCTATCAATAGAATAAAACTGAGCCCATGCAGCTCCTCACAGTAAGTAACAGAAAATCCCCAATAAAACTGAGCCCTGCGGCTCCTGACAGTAAATAGATGAACTCCTCTAACCATAGAGCACTATAAGTGGTTCATCTGAAATGACAATAAAATTGAGCCCCTATGGCTTCTAATAGCAAGCGCATGAACACCTCTAACAATAGAGCACTCTAAAGTGGTTCATAACAGAAATAAACATCAAAATTGAGCATCACTCTAGCTCATCATCACTAAGAATGAAAACAAATTGGAGCACCTCAGCATAGTTGAGCACATAAATGACCCCAATAAGCATAAGGCCTACAAATCATCACCAAAATGAAAGCAAATGAGCACCTCAACAAAGGTTGAGCACAAACGTGGCTCCAGTAAAGTAGGCAATAATAGAATAAATTATTTCAAAATGTATCACTTGCAAATCCACACAGAAAAGAACATGTAACAGCATACATATATAACCTAGAAACAGAGTTCTAAGCATTGAGCATATAAATAGATATTTAGCACACCACAGTACTTAGAAGAAATGCACTCAAGGGTAAATTACAGCGCAAACTACACATTGCATAAATTAGGAAATATGCAAAATTGTTCACAACATCTTAAACATAATAAATCAAAATAATAAAAGTAGTCACCGTTGTCATTTGAATGAAGGGAGACACAAACAGCTCTGTAGAAATGTCCATGGGAAAATGTAAAGAAAATCAAACAGTACCTTGTTGGAGAACACAATTTTTTTTTCAAGGGAAATAAATAAATAAATAAATCATGAAACAGCAAACACCGGTGAGCGATCTCTCACCCGGGTTACAGATCCAAACGTAGTGTAATGTCAGAAATTAATGGTGTGCAGATCAAGTTCCAATTCTCGAAGTCAGGCATGTAGACAGACTCCCAAATGGTGTAGAGCCAAGCGCTGGCATGTGAATTCCAGCACAGTTTGCAGAGTATGCTCAGGACGTGGTTGGCAAGAAATAGGCATCAGGTCTCAGCTTAGGCCACACGGCAAGCCAAATAACAAAGTAGAATAGCCGTCTCTTCACTCAAACTGCTAGTGCACAACCTCCAAGGTACCGAAACATGGAGTTCACACAGATTGATGCAGACAGACTTTAATTTTAATTGCAGGTTGTAACGGTCCCAGTTAGTAGCGCTTTTGTAAACAGGAGACCTGCAAACAGCAGGTTGGCACAAGTTGCGGAGGCAATAAACTGAAGTCACAAAGTGAGCTGACAATCTTTTAAACAGCAGATTCCAGAAATAGCATAGGCACACTTCCATTTAAACAGGAGGTTGCAGAAGTCGCACAGGCACACCTAGGACAGACAGCAGCAGTAACGTTACTCACGTAAAACGCTGACTCACTAGATGAAAACAGGGAGTCCTTTAAGTTTGCTCTAGTGCCAGATGATATAGTAGTAGTATTACTTCAGCAAATGTTATTCCAATGCTCTGGGTTGAGACTGTCCGTTGGAACCAGACACCAGTGGGGCACCCAGATGCAGGAAAGTAATTTTAAACGTTTCTCTTCTTGTCTTTGGTTGCAATGATGACCTCTTTAAATTCACTGAAGTCCCTTTTCTATTAAATGGGTCCTTTTTTACCTCGTCGCTAGTGTTAAATTCAGTAAAATAAAGATGAAGGGTCCTTGTTGTAATGTACATATAGTATATTTATTCTTGAGATTAGATAGAAGGTACAGCATTCAGGTAGGAATGTAATATGGTAAGAAACCCCACTGGGAGCAGATAACTTCCTGCTCAGCCTCCAGGTAACTCATAAATCCCTTGAACAGCAACAGGTAGAATCCTGGATGACATCACAGAGACATGACATAGACAAGCAGACACTAACACTAAGGAGGGACAAAGAGAGAGGAAGAGCACAAAGAGAGAGGAAGAGCAGGATATAACAGATGCCCATCTCATAATTTCAGAAAACGGCAAATATACTGAAAGTAGTTTTGTGACTTTCATTTCACACAGTGTGTGTGGTTGGGTTAATGCAAGTGCTCACCAATTTACACTGCAATGAATAAAGTCAGGTGTGCTTCTACATAATCTAATCTAATTTGTTTTCAATGCATTAGTGATTTTAGGTAATTTATTCCAAAATTGTGCTTTAAATGCACTTTTGATTTAATCTTTATCAAAATGTTCACAGGGCAGGGTAACCTCCTATCAAAACTTTACTATGAGAAGGCTCCCTTGCAGTAATTCAGATCAGGTATATATTGCATCTGACTTTTAGTAGTGGCAGTTGACGATGTGGGTGGAGCTGAAATAGTAAGTGGGTGGAGCCAGTAGAGGGAGTGGGTGGAGCTAGTGGAAAGTAGGTGTGGCCTCTGACAAACATTTGAGCACCTGCACTTCATATTTTACAAATTAAGCACTGTTTTGCAGTGAGGGGCAAACACTCAACACTGAAAATCAAAGCGAACAGTGTGACCAAAGCACTCTGCCACTTTGCGAAACTCTACTCAGAATGCACAGCTTATTGGTCACTTTGCAAACTCTGCCCCGGCCTAATCATTACAAAACTTCTGCATAGTGAGTCCAGCGACTAACACGGCTGGGATAATCCTTCTATTTAAACTGATTCTAAATGAAGAGGGTCACAGCAGTGACATTGTAAGTGTTTGTGGGGCCCCAGGCAATACATGTTTTGAGACCCCATGTTTGGAACAATTTGAATTAATTACCCCCATACAACTCATGTAAGTTCTCATGATGCCAAACAATTTTGACTCAAATGTTAAACCTTCAGAATGGGGTACACACAAAACCAACCAAAAGGCAAGCTGCCTGGAGACTGCCAGCCAAAGCGGCACAGAAGTGCGCATGAACAGCAAATAATTTCTGAGTTTGGACCTGGACACCAATTTATTTGGAATTTTGTGAGTAAACTGCGTGTTACTCTTATTGTGGAACAACATGTTAAGGGGGGACTATTAGATGTTTAGGGGCCCCGGGCATAATATTAAAATAAGGCTTATGCACGTAGCAGTTGCAATTGCCGCTTTAGTTACTGAGTATTTGTAATCACAGATATAACCCCCTTCACTACATGTTTTCTTGCAGCAACAGTGAAAATTATTGGGCCGCGCTGAGGAGTTTCTTCATTCCATTGGTTAACATCTTATATCATTCTTCTAATTACTCTTCCCTTGCATTGTCACTTTTCTCCTCTTTGTTTGTGTGCACTTCTGTCACTAGAGAGTTAATCGAGGCACTCCTGGGACGGGGCACATTACAGGAGGTGGACTGTGGCATAAAGGAAACAATCTTACAAGAGACATGAACAGATGGAGAAGAGGGTAGAGCTAGAGATGAAGTGGAAAGACACATGAAATAAGGAGAGAAGTAAAGTAACTAGAGAAAGCCGAGGTAATACGAAGGAAGGATCAAGAGTGGTACGTCGAGGAAGATGTAGGTAGAGAAACAAGGAAGGTTTTATAGTATGAAACAGAGCTCGAGATTGGTAGGGAGAAGGAAAGTAAAGAGAACCAGAGGAGCACAGTGCCCTGAGAAGTGAGGTAGAGAGAGGTAAAGAAGAAACACAAGTGAAGTAGAGGTAAAAGCAGCGAGAGGAAGAGGCAGAGACTTGAGGAAAAACACACAGATACAAGGTAGAAAGAGAGATAAAAGAGGAGAGGAAAAGAAAGAAGGACCGGGTACAGAGAGTAATGAGGAAGAGCGAAAGATAGAGGGATGAAAGGTAGAAAGGGAAACATCATGCAGAGCAACATGTGGACTTTGAGAGATATGTGAAGTAGAGAAAATATGAGATGTTTATGCTGTGGTAAACTGTTCTGAGAGGAAGACATAGTGGGGTAGAAATAACCATATAGAAAGAGGTGTGTAGAGAGATAGTTTAGGTGAAGATTACAAGTTAAAATGGAGAAACATGTCAAGGGAGAGAAAAGGGTTTGTATGAGGGGGTAGAAATAGAGGTATTCAGAAAGGAGTAAAATGTTTACAGAGGGGAAAGAAAGTGAATAGAGGTAGAATGAGAGAAACGGAGATGGAGGGATGAGGTAGTGAAAGATAGAGCAGTGGGTGGAAGAGGTGAACCAGTGATTGAGATGTGAGGTACTGAGAGAAAGTAGATAGATAGGTGAGGGGGAGCAGTGAGGTAGAGGAAGGACTCGGAGAGAGGTGAGGTAATAGAGGCATGAAAGGAATGATAGAGAGGACAGGTAGAAATAAGGATACGTTTGTGAGAGAAGAGAAGTTGGTGGAGGAAAGATACAGCGAGGTAAACAGACAAAATTGAAGTAGAGACTGGGGATTGAAAGTGATAACTATTGATGTCGGCCCAGAGAGTGTTAGTGTGTGGGGCAAGGCGTTGAGAATGAGTTGCAGAAGAAGAGGTTGAGTGAGGTATACTTTGTTTATTTAGAGAGAGGTGAGATAGATATAAACAAAATAGAGAAAACGAAGTTACACGTTTAATGTTTAAGAGAAAGGGTTAAGGTACAAGTAGTTAGGTTCGGAAAAGAGTGGAGAGAGAAATGAAACTGAAACATTATGTTTAAATTGAAGTGCTCCCATCTGCCTGAGAGTGCGAGGGTTCAGGTTAGGCAGGCATGCACACTAAGGGACAGATTTACTATTTTTTTTTTACTGTAACGCAGTGCAGCAACCAGAACTGCTGAGCTGCATCGTGCAAGAAGGAGAAAGCATTACAAAGTCATTTTTATTAAACGTGACTTTCTGCTGCTAGCTAGCGCTTTGCTGGTGCACAAACAGGCTGCCTAGAGCTACACACATCATTTGCCACATGCCGAAGAGGTGTGTGTGTGTATGGGTGTGTGGGTATGTATGTTTGTGTGTATGTATGTACCGGAATCACAACGGCGGCCCGTGCAGATCGGGTTGTGGGGTGGAAGTGACAAATGACGGAATAGGGAAAATTAAATAATCAAATAAAACCACTTACCTTGTGATCAGTGATGCGGTGAGCGCTAGGTAAGTGGCTTTATTTATTTTATTTTCACTATTCCGTCCTTTGTCACTTCCATCCCCCCACCCCACTGCGACTACCTGCACGGGCCACCACTGCAGAATCATATATACCTAAACTCTTAAACATTCCACACATTGTATGTGTGCTGTACATTGCTGCACAAATACAATGTGTGGAATGTTTGGAGATATGAAAATATTTCTTATTTATTTATTTTTAAAATTTATAAAGAGCAACTTTTACCCATGGGTGTCTTGGCGCTATAACTCTGCTAATTGTCTCAGTGATAACATTATCGAACTTCAAAAAGTGGTACAATGAGAATTATTGGTCGAACAACCAAGTTTTCAGCAGTTTTCTAAACTGTTAGCACCTCCCTCAAAGGGGGCAATATTTTTTCACGCAAAACTCAGTCTGGCTACCTTCTAGATCAGACTTTGTATAAAAAACTATGGGTGCAAGTGTCAATCCACCCAAGTTACACCTAAGTGACGCCCTTTGAAGCAAAGAAGTGCAAAGCAGCAAAAACTGCTATTTGCGCTTAGGACAACATTCCTGTGGGAAAAATCTTTTTGCACTAGAAAGTAAATACCCTTGCAAGAGTTTGTGCTGCTTTGCATCACTTTGTGTCACTTACCCAGGCACAAACCCTTAGTAAAACGTGGCCTTAAGTTTCTGCTAAGCATGCTCAGTTGTGAAATCAGACAAATAAGCTGCTATGTTGAGAGAAATTTTAACTTTCACATTTACTTTATCAGGGGTCTCCTTGGGAGGTGGGAGCCTGGGCTATTGCCCACTTTGCTCCAGCCTGAAAACGTCTCTGTCCTGAGTCACGGTCAACATAAGAATCTTATCTCAGGGCTACCCCCACTTAGTTGTCAGTTTGACAGTTAAATTAACCTTGAGAATCACTTCTTTTTATTTCAGTGGTGAAGTCCGCCACCATGTGGGTATATTCAGAATGCAGTCACCCTTGCAGAATGTTCCTTTGAATAGAAGAAAATGTGACTTCTATGCTCTATGAATATTCGACTAGTGCTCGATGGATCATTAATCAACTAATGCCCAGTTGGCTTATCTTCAATTATGGGTATAGTTGTTAAACACAAACAATTTTGAAAATGTTGAAACACATTTCCTTCACCCTGTAGCGAGTGGTGACTTTTCGCAGTGGTGTGATGTAAAAGTTGCTGGCGAGACTGTAAGTTAATAAAGCCAGCTCAACTGATATTTCTGCGGGTTTTGAGGGCGTGGGGGGGGGTCCTTAAAAAAAGAGACAAATGTTCCTCCAGGTTCTGTCTGTAATAGATACCAACTTTCAGGATTCTTAAGAATGCTTGATGTGGTTGTAGTGCCAACTGTTGAGCAGAGATCTCCAACACGAACTCAGCATACAGAAACACTTTTAAAGGTGCACCTCAAATGGCCTACAAGTACAGCCTAGGCCCCCAACCTGATGTTCCCTTAAGAAACCATCCAGGCCCTGAGACTGGGTTTCAGGTACCTTGGGACAGAACCCACACTCACCCCTTCTCCTCTGAGACAGAACGTGAGCCCATACACCCCTCCCACTACACTGATACCTAGCTGGGCTACACTGAACCTCTTCCATCAAACAGGACTGGAAGTTACCTGAGCCACTCTTGTTGGAATCACTCCCCGATGCTTCTTCAGACCCTCTGGAATCCACCAAAGAGTCTGCCTCCAATGTGAGCTCCCTGGGGTCAGAGAACTCACTCTATAACAGGTGTTGGCATAGCTCTGGAAAACAGGGACTTACAATATGCTCTCCCAGAATTGAATCACACAGCCCCTTCAAGGGCCAACCAAATTATCCTGCACCTCACCATCCAGTGCCCCACACACATACTCCACACCACTCTCCTGATATTGGCAAGACAGTATCTGACTGCCTCTGTCCCACAACCCATACTCTTCTGGGCAGTCTCCATACTCACATTCCAGGACCTCAACATTGGGGGATCCCCTATCCCTGTACCTCTCATCTAGAGTCAGTAGAGTGTCCCTCCCACTACTAGGACCATGAACCCCTACACCAGCTACCCTATTCCCTTCAGGGACACTGCGCACTACTGGAGCTATCTAAGGGCCTTGAACCTCCTGGCGTATGTTAACCCCCTCCAAGTCAGGTTCCACATCTCTGGGTGTGTGTACTACTCTCCTAGCACTAGATACCAGAATATTGCTGCCGCCATCTGAGCTGGACTTCACCTCCAGCTCAGCAAAGCTCAATCTCTGAGCTACATACATTTCTTGCTGCTGGGCTGAAACACTCATTGCCTCAAGCCCCTCGAGCTCCAAATCAATTTTCCTCATTGTAACGACCGGATTTTTGGACCAGATAGAATCAGCTCACCAAGACACCACCAACCCAGCCGAAACGCAACCACCTCCCTCCTTAGGACCTATTTACACAGGTATCTGTGGTCCTACCTAAGGATGGGGAATTAGCAATATACAAGCTCATATCATCAGAAACACCACTAAATCTATAGGGATTACTAGGAATATTCACTGATTACTAAGGACGTCCATGCCCTACACCACACTCATACCTTATAGTCTCACGGAAAATCAGACCCAGACTATGCTACCCTCCTACTCATAGTGAAGGGGGCAGTTCCAATTACTTACCATTACACACTGACCACAATCAGTGCTCTCACTAGCCACAATCCTGTGGGTATACACACTGTGTTCTCCCAGTGCTCTCACTATTTCACACATACACAAGCCACAATCCTGTGGGTATACACATTGACCACAATCAATGCTCTCACTAATGCCACTTTCCCTAGCGGCGATCTCATTACACACTGACACACTCTGTGCTCACTCAAGCCACAATCCTGTGGGTATACACATTGACCACAATCAATGCTCTCACTAACGCCACTTTCCCTAGCGGCAATCTCATTACACACTGACACACTCAGTGCTCTCACTAATGCCACTCTCTCTCTCTAGTGGCAATCTCTGTCCTATGAATACCTTCAGCTCTCTCTCTCTCTCTGTTGGGAAGTTTCTCTCATACATCTAATATCTACTGGGGATGTAATTGTTATATTTTATGTGGTACACAAGAATGGCCAAATCACAGTATGTAAGAGTTGTTATCAAATACAAGTTCTCCTCTCCCCCTCATTGTTCAGTTACCATTTACCTGGACGGGAGTCGCATCCGTTCACATAAAGGCATCTGACTAGAAGAAAGGTTAACCTTATCATAAGAAAGCAACAGTTACACACTAGTTCACTAAGAAATGGGGTATCTTTATTCATTAACAATATCAACAATATAATACTGCACTATAACACATAGCCAGAAAAGTAAAAGGGGAATAGACACATACACAGATCTGCGGGGTCTCTTTATTATAATGGAAAGCTTTATTACTATAACACATCCACATGTAACTGACAGGGACTGTAGATAGCTAAAAAGGGAATGGATTATACTGCACACCGCTGAAAGAAAAAGGATTAGCAATACAGTAGGGGAATCTAGCCTAGGAAATAAAAGACAAGATTAATGTTTAAGTCGGCACTAATATAACAGGACAGATATCAACTGATTAGTATGAAGTCTTGCTCTAGCTGTCATCTGGGTTCCTCTCTCGTCTGTGCCTTGGCTCATCTCAGATTCTCCCCTGCACTCTTGGACACGCATCTGCGCTGATCACTCTGCACTGGATTCCTCTCCCCCACGAACTATCTTCACCTTTCCGCTTCAGTCTAATGGTATAGTTTCTGCCGCTCTGATAACCTGATAATTCTGAGCTGGGATGGTGCAGTGAGATAAATAACGGTGATGGATCAAGCCCTGATCTTTGGACTGGGTAAAAGTGGTCTGCTCAATTCAGACACTCTGTTCATCACCACCCCCTTTTCTGAATCGTTTTTGGCCACTATAGGTGTGGCAGGGTATACTCAGACATGAGTCCCTTTCTCACTGCACCATCAGGATTCAAGCAAGCCGGGCTGAAGACGGCTGAAATGCCAGAAACCGGTCCCCGGTAGCTTGTCTCCTTTCTGGTGAAGAATTGGCTTGGTAGTTTAGTCTGCCCTGTTCCCATGATGCACTGGGCCAGGGACAGACTGATTTGCATATAGCCAGGTTCTGAACTGGGATGGTGCAGTGAGATAAATAACGGTGATGGATCAAGCCCTGATCTTTGGACTGGGTAAGAGTGGTCTGCTCAATTCAGACACTCTGTTCATCACCACCCCCTTTTCTGAATCTTTTTGGCCACTATAGGTGTGGCAGGGTATACTCAGACATGAGTCCCTTTCTCACTGCACCATCAGGATTCAAGCAAGCCGGGCCGAAGACGGATGAAATGCCAGAAACCGGTCCCCGGTAACTTGTCTCCTTTCTGGTGAAGAATTGGCTTGGTAGTTTAGTCTGCCCTGTTCCCATGATGCACTGGGCCAGGAACAGACTGATTTGCATATAGCCAGGTTCTGAGATGGGATGGTGCAGTGAGATAAATAACGGTGATGGATCAAGCCCTGATCTTTGGACTGGGTAAGAGTGATCTGCTCAATTCAGACACTCTGTTCATCACCACCCCCTTTTCTGTATCGCTCTGATAACCGTTCGCTCCACTAGCTTCTTCACTCTGTCTGATTATCCCAGCTCCAATGTCCAACTCACTCCAGCTGCTCCCACAGACTAATCCACGATATAACTTCAGTCTCTTCCAAAAGGCATCACTACAGACTCCAGCTGATCACAACTGCTTCTGACAACTCCAGCAACCAAGTGACTGCTCTCTCTCTCTCTGTTCCAAACACCAACTGACTTCTCTCTCTCCAAGAACCGATTGACTTCTCTCTGCTCCAAACACCAACTGACTGTTCCGCCTCTTCTGCACTTCACTAATATAGAATGCTCTCCTCTAGTGGAAAGTTCCAGTCATCAGCCTGCCGCCCATCAGATCCCTGCACCACTCGACGTCAAGGACACACACCCAGCCGGCCGGCCTTTTGTGGTGTCTTCGACACAAAGAATAATACAGTCTACCGATAATGGAGTCTCTCTAGTTCTGGGCCTTGTAGGCCCAAAAAGGATGAAATAACACTTAGCTCTGTCAGTGTACATACACAAACCATACCAATATGTAATACTACAGGATCCACCCTCTACTATAGGTAGGATGATGAAAGGACACATAATTATGTCAAAACCAGTAGGCAATAGATGGATTAGAGTCAAGAATAAGGGATCTATCATCATATAAAGCAGCTATCCTCTAGTTTATGCTTCTAGGTCTGGAAAAAGGGGCCTAAAAGGACCAAAACAAGCTAAGAATAGGGATCCAGGATGGTAGCAAGCTTAAAGTCACCATCACTCAGAAATAGAGCCAAAAACACGGTCACTACACTGCACCCTTGACTTTAAATTGCTAACATCCGTAAACAACAACAAACACATAAACAAACATCAACATAATCTATCAACAAAATCAAAAACAAAAAGACTCCCTAAAATGAATGACAACTAAGGAAAATACCACCTAAAACTTAATGTAGGAAATATAAATCTGACAACCAATTGAAAACAAATCAAAGCACCCTTGACCTGAATGTTGAAATGTAACCAAGATTGATCTGATAACAACAGAAACTAACCAAAGCACCCTTGAACTAAATGTGCCTCAACTTCTAGTGATAGCTCATGAAATCTATTGATGTAGGGACATGTCTGTGAAGTAAAAACAACAAAGGGCCTAAATGAGGCCTACCTACTTCGGTCAACTTAAGAAAGGATTTGGTAAAATCTGACAAATAAACATAACAAAGGGTCCTCAAAGTCTGGGCAACTATTACTAATAGATATAGGACATAACCTGACTAAAAGACACACCTCCCAGGACAACTTAAAGTCTAAGGTGACCACCCTTGGAACTAATCCCACTGTTCTAAATAAGAGTTGATGGATCAAAATGAAAGTGTAATAATAGGGAAACAAGGACAACCCCATCTCTACAAAATAGCTGGTGTAGCACTATGCATATCAAGCAATAAATCAAATAAGTTATCTAAGTGTGGTGTATATATTCTTCTACAAGATAATTCAGACATAAATAGTCTGTCCAGAAATCCCTATAGCTAAAATCGATAAATCATAGACTTAAAATTGGAAAACTAAGTGATAGGAGACCATGCCAAAGGCAATAGCAAAGGTCATAAGTCATCTAACTCAGGAAACAGTGTGCACCTAATCCCTCTGTATCAATCTTTGGAACACATGTATGCACCATCATTTAAAACATTACTTTCCTTTCATTGGCAAAACTGTTTTACAGAAAACAGGAAAACTATAAAATAGGTGAAAGATAAACAAGTGTAAAGTCAATCTGTATCAATAATGAAATAGCGTAGCATACTAAAATCAAAATATCATGTATCACAGGGCATCGGATTATTAAAGCAGCTCACTAATTATATATTTGCATATATTAAAAGGAATCATTGATCCAAAGGCCAAATCATGAATGTGGCACTGCATCTTTTAAACTGGAAAATCAAAACCATGAACAGGAATGAGAAATTTTGAATTGGGGCCTGTTTGAGGTAACTGCAAAAGTGGCATAATGTCCATCTGAAATAGAAACATAGAAAAAATGCAAGACTCAAGAATGCAGGCCAAGGAATTACATTTCAGACTCCTTTCATAAAGAAACATCATTATAACCAAATAAAAATGGGTTATTTTAGATCATCACTTGCAAAAGTCAATTAATATTTTTTTTTTCAAAAATAGAACTATTGGCTTTGTCAAGGAAATTTTTTTTGTTGTTTAGAATATGTAGTTTTATCCTGACTGCTGAGGCAGTCAACTGCAAAAGTTCAGTCAATATAAAAAGTTCTAATCCATAGTTGGTTTCTCCTTAGGAAAACAGTTCATTCGTATAGGCCACGATCCTCCATCTTCATCTGTATCCTTTGCCAAGGAAGCACGCCCTCCAATCTGGTCGTAAGTCATCAGGTCCGGGCACGTCAGCTTCCGGTCTGGGTCCAGGCTCGGGGGTTTTTGGGGGGGCACTCATCCGAAAATAATAAAACACACCACTCCAAAATAAGATAAATAGTAATACACACTCATACAGGGCCCCCACATATCAGCCATCTGAAACGAAAAACAAGCATCATCAATCTTGCAAAAACAAATTTTCCATTCAAAAAGCACCCCAATTGCTTTTCATTTCTGTAAGAAACCTCCTAATTCATGAAAAGAACTCTTCTAAATCCAAGGAATGATTTCAACATTCTACCTATACTATTCTCTTTAAATTTGTTTGGGCAAAATCTAATTTTGTCATACACAGCCATAAGGGCTGGGCCTAGTTACTCTGTCACTAGAGATGTCTGCGCTCAGAGTTTTGAACCAGCTCCAACCATAACAAGCAGGAGCCGTGCTACATTGCGATCTAAAATTGAATCACTGCCAAATGCTGATCTCATTGCAGGAGCGAAGCTCCTGCCAAGTTTTTTCTCTACACTGCCTTCCCCTCATCGTGATGTCACCCACGGGGCAGGTCCTCCACCCTTTCAAAACTCTGTAAGCGGAGAACTGCTGAATATTTGCCAAAAATAAAAAAAAAACAGGCAAGGGCAAGTCTGCCTCAGACGGACACTCCAAAAAGGGCCCCTCCTTCTACAATGCTCTTGAGAGCCTGGCTGAGCTATCATATCAGTCAAGGTCAAAAAACAAATTCCTTCTAAGTTGAAACATACCCGTTCTCAGGCTTCAAAGAAATCCGGCCTTTAATTCGAAACACTGCACCATTATTTCTAACTAATTTATGCAAATTAGACATGGTAAAAAGCATCCTTAATACAGGAATTAATAAAGACATTTTTTGTAACCTAGACACATGCTAGAATTCTCAAGTAAGAAGCAAAATAATTATGTAGAATCTAACACAAACTAAATATAATAATGTACTGTTACTTGCTGAAAAGGAAAACATTAAAATAACATTACATGCAGCAACATAGAAAATCACGACACATTTCTTAAAATAACACTTAAAACACCATCAATTTAAACAAGGGGAAAAAAAGTTATACATGTGATTGTGCACAACATAACCAAGAATTCATAATTTGGTGCGCAAGCTTTTCTATTCTAATTATTAAACCCTTTAGTGCTAAGGCAATATTATTATCATTCTCTAATTTCCATTGAAATGAATGGTCAGCTCTGCTGTAGTGCATGACGAGTTACCCTTGTCATTAGCATCCAAGAGGTTAAAAGGGTCCGATTTATTTTTTGCATATAGCCATTTTTCCTAACTGATTGGGTTTTCTCTCACACTGTTCTGTATCACATCAGCGCAAAATACAGAATCATGTGCATTTGAACTTTAAGCAAAAGGGCCAGCTTGCTTTAGGGAAATAATCACTTATATTTTCTACATGTGCAAATTACACTACAGAGCATTGTTTAAAGGCACACGGTTGCATTTCACTTATTAAAGCACATTCTATGATGGGTCTGTTTTATTTCCACAACCGGTGAACACTAATTCTAAAACACTGAGTTGTATATCTCTGTGCACCGTCCATGCTGAGAACCCGCTGCTAATGCTCATTTTAAAACACCCCCTCGCAGTCCGACTGGTTGATTTATAACACTCAGACCTCCGAGTCAGACACATTAAATCATGTGTTCAAAGGCAAACCCACACAAACTCGTGGACGCATTTCAAACAGTATGTTTAAATTAACACTGCCTTTTTCTCCGGGCAAGATGTTACCCTTCCGTCAGCTAGCTGTCAAAGTACATAGGCGAACCCTGCAACTAATTAAAAAGTCAAATCAAACCATCATTAATCCAAACAGTCACTGACTTTTAGTATCAGCTCATATAACCATGCATGTTAAACAGCATGTTGAAATAAATACTGTCATCTCAATCTAGGATGTTAACCCTTTGGCAGCTCAAACACAATTGTTCCCCAATGTCTGCAGATACATGGGAAATTCAAGAACTTTTCTCTCCACGTTTTCATATAACACGTGCGCACATCTTCAAAATATTTTCTCCAAGCATTTGAAAGAGATCCAGCTCTCTCCTGCCTAACGTAATGATAACATGCTATGTACAAGCCATATTCACAAGGCGGTATTCACAAGCCATATTCACAAGGCGCTATTCACAAGCCATATTTACAAGGCGCTACAAGTCATATTCACAAGGCGCTGTTCACAAGGAACTCAATGATAACATGCTATTCACAAGCCACATTCACAAGGCGCTACAAGCCATATTCACAAGGCGCTACAAGTCATATTCACAAGGCGCTACAAGTCATATTCACAAGGCGCTATTCACAAGGCGCTCTACACAAAGAACTCAACAAGTCATAATGATGACATGCTATTCACAAGCCAAATTTACAAGAAGCCATTCGCAAGGAACTCAGCAAGTCATAATAATGACATGCTATTCACAAGCCATATTTACAAGGAGCTATTTACAAGGAGCTCAACAAGTCATATTACACTGAATACATTTCACATTTCACAGCATAAGCAAATGCAGCAAGCCATTTAATGGGCAATTTACAAGACTTTTTCACACACATAAGTACAATTGCATCAACACCAAGATGTAATTGGCTCCCTCACGTACTGTTACCCTTCAAGCCTGTCAGTTCAAACAGCAAGATGAAAAGCATTTCTTCCACACTGCATAAGTCAGATGCCATGATGTACTGCAATCTCCTTACACTCCAACTGTTCAAGCCCATAGGTCAATTTAAAAGTAGATTTCGACTTTCTCAAAAACATTATAACAAACAAAAAGATATATACAATTATAAACAAATAATATACAAAATGAACTCCGTACGTGCCGAGTGCAAATCAACAAGATAGAAACAATACAGCGCACACAGGCTTCATAAGCAGTTCGTGACGCCAGATGTAACGACTGGATTTTCGGACCAGATAGAATCAGCTCACCAAGACACCACCAACCCAGCTGAAACGCAACCACTTCCCTCCTTAGGACCTATTTACAACAGTTATCTGTGTTCCTACCTAAGGATGGGGAATTAGCAATATACAGGCTCATATCATCAGAAACACCACTAAATCTATAGGGATTACTAGGAATACTCACTGATTACTAAGGACGTCCATGCCCTACACCACACTCATACCTTATAGTCTCGCAGCAACTCAGACCTAGACTATGCTACCCTCCTACTCATAGTGAAGGGGGCAGTTCCAATTACTTACCATTACACACTGACCACAATCAGTGCTCTCACTAGCCACAATCCTGTGGGTATACACACTGTGTTCTCCCAGTACTCTCACTATTTCACACATACACAAGCCACAATCCTGTGGGTATACACATTGACCACAATCAATGCTCTCACTAACGCCACTTTCCCTAGCGGCGATCTCATTACACACTCACACACTCAGTGCTCACTCAAGCCACAATCCTGTGGGTATACACATTGACCACAATCAATGCTCTCACTAACGCCACTTTCCCTAGCGGCGATCTCATTACACACTGGCACACTCAGTGCTCTCACTAATGCCACTCTCTCTCTCTAGTGGCAATCTCTGTCCTATGAATACCTCCAGCTCTCTCTCTCTCTGTTGGAAAGTTTCTATCATACATCTAATATCTACTGGGGATGTAATTGTTATATTTTATGTGGTACACAAGAATGGCCAAATCACAGTATGTAAGAGTTATTATCAAATACAAGTTCTCCTCTCCCCCTCATTGTTCAGTTACCATTTACCTGGACGGGAGTCGCATCTGTTCACATAACAGCATCTGACTAGAGGAAAGGTTAACCTTATCATAAGAAAGCAACAGTTACACACTAGTTCACTAAGAACGGGTGTATCTTTATTCATTAACAATATCAACAATATAATACTGCACTATAACACATAGCCTGAAAAGTAAAAGGGAAATAGACACATACACAGATCTGCGGGGTCTCTTTATTATAATGGAAAGCTTTATTACAATAACACATCCACATGTAACTGACAGGGACTGTATATAGCTAAAAAGGGAATGGATTATACTGCACACCGCTGAAAGAAAAAGGATTAGCAATACAGTAGGGTAATCTAGCCTAGGAAATAAAAGACAAGATTAATGTTTAAGTGGGCACTAATATAACAGGACAGATATCACCTGATTAGTATGAAGTCTTGCTCTAGCTGTCATCTGGGTTCCTCTCTCGTCTGTGCCTTGGCTCATCTCAGATTCTCCCCTGCACTCTTGGACACGCATCTGCGCTGATCACTCTGCACTGGATTCCTCTCCCCCACGAACTGTCTTCACCTTTCCGCTTCAGTCTAATGATATAGTTTCTGCCGCTCTGATAACCGTTTGCTCCACTAGCTTCTTCACTCTGTCTGATTATTCCAGCTCCAATGTCCAACTCACTCCAGCTGCTCCAACAGACTAATCCACGATATAACTTCAGTCTCTTCCAAAAGGCATCACTCCAGACTCCAGCTGATCACAACTGCTTCTGACAACTCCAGCAACCAACTGACTACTCTCTCTCTCTCTCTGTTCCAAACACCAACTGACTTCTCTCTCTCCAAGACCGTCTGACTCTCTCTGCTCCAAACACCAACTGACTGCTCCGCCTCTTCTGCACTTCACTAATATAGAATGCTCTCCTCTAGTGGAAAGTTCCAGTCATCAGCCTGCCGCCCATCAGATCCCTGCACCACTCCGCGTCAAGGACACACACCCAGCCGGCCGTCCTTTTGTGGTGTCTTGGACACAAAGAATAATACAATCTACCGATAAGTGCCGGCCCAGGCCGGTTCTCTCCAAGTGAACAACACCTCATAACTAAAACATTGCCTTTACCCTGAAAGCATCTCAGTCTGCAGGGACAGAAAGCAAAATGGAGTCTCTCTAGTTCAGGGCCTTGTAGGCCCGAAACGGATGAAATAACACTTAGCTCTGTCAGAGTACATACACAAACCATACCAATATGTAATACTACAGGATCCACCCTCTACTATAGGTAGGATGATGAAAAGACACATAATTATGTCAAAGCCAGTAGGCAATAGATGGATTAGAGTCAAGAATAAGGGATCTATCATCATATAAAGCAGCTATCCTCTAGTTTATGCTTCAAGGTCTGGAAAAGGGGCCTAAAAGGACCAAAACAAGCTAGGAATAGGGATCCAGGATGGTAGCAAGCTTAAAGTCACCATCTCTCAGAAATAGAGCCAAAAACACGGTCACTACACTCATTCTCAAGTAATGCTCAAGCTGAATTTTCTTTTCTGCCAGGGCTAATTTCATAGCTTCTAGCTCCAGTTGTATATTGAGTTTGGCCATCTCCATTTCATGTCTCCTGCTCTCCTCCCTGTCTGCCAACTCCTCTGGTGACAGACCTCGGGCAGAAACACTGCTATCTAACGGGGAGGTTGAACCCCTTCCTTCCGTACCCAGTGGTCCCTCCAGCTGCTGTTCTGCATCCCCCAATTCAATCTCATTTCCAGGGGCTTTCCTTGCCTTGACCCAGGCCCTCAGCGCCTTTTGGAACTGCTCCCTTCTGGAGAGTCCGGTCATGGAAATTTTAAAATGTTTGCAGAAGCTCCTGAGCTGTTGGTGTAGTTTTCTGGTTTCTCCCAGTCACAGTCAATACATGAATTTGATGCTGCCTTTTCCATTCTTACTGACCCAGGCATGACTTTTCAAAAACACATGGTGATCTCTCAGCAAAGAAAATCAATAAGTCTGTGGCTGTGTTATAGGTCTGCACTCACTATGTGGTGATCAATAATTACTGTATATGAATCATAAATGCAAATTCCCAATCCTCACCGCTGCCTCCAATGTTAGATTTGGGGGTCTCTGGTTGGCACAGGTATGCACTTGTGAAAACAGGGACCCTCTCCTCTAGTCAGGGCAAGGGACTTACTCCAGAAAATAACCCCTGCTCACCCTTTAGGTAGTGTGAAGCAAACAGTCTAGGCTAAACTTCAGGGCGTTTAATGGTTAATCATGTATGACCACATTCAGTAATGTACAGACACACCACAAATGGACACCAGGCGTAGTTATGTAAAAATACGTGTACTTCATGTAAATATAGAGGTATATGTATATGCAGTGCTTAATATAAGACCAGAATAACGTTTTTAAATGGCCACAATGCTTCTGTAGGCAAGAGTTCTTTAACGTTCTTTTAAAAATGCTTAATTGCAAGTCCTGCGTGCTTCGCGCTGGCTGTGCAACCCGTTCGTGTCTGTCGTACGTTTAAAAATGAGTTAAACAAACATTGCAGACCCTGCTGTCCGATGCGAATTACAGACTCAGTTTGAGTCGCTCAGAACCTTGAGGATGCAAGAGTTTGTCACGTACAGATGCAGCCAGGCAAAGGCGCACCCGGGGCGGGGTCGGACGCTTTCCCTTTGGTGGTCCGGCTCGTAGGCGGCCTCGAGGTGCGAGGCATGAGAGCGGGACTGCGGGGAAAGGTGCGACGATCCGGAGCTGTCAGCGTTCATGGGGCGAGGCGTCTGTTAGGCGTACGAGGCGTACTTCTTCCATACGCATTGTGGTTTTAGGCGTACCTTCGAGTCGGCTAGGGTGCTGTGATTCAAATGCGGGCAGGCGCGGCACAGGGCTCTCAGTACGCAGCGTGCAGAGAGGATTATGCGTGCGGCGCAGCCCAGTGAGTCTCAAGGGTGCGGAGCGGGCGGCTGGGTACGTCTTGAACGTACGCACCGTCTGAGGTTCGAAGCAGCACTTGAAGTGAATTCCTGCGGGAGGGGTGCGATGTGCACAGCGCGCTCCAAGCAGGTGAGCTGAACGGAGTGCAGGTGGCCCAGCGAAGCGGGGAGAGAGCGGTTCGGACTCGAGCGGGGCTCTCACAAGGCAGGGTCGGCCAGGCACCAGATGACAAGGCCCTTGGAGGGGGCAAGGCGCATTAAAGATCACAGCTCCGGCGAGGGGGGAACACAGTAGACCAGCGGCAGATGGGCGAAGGCAGGATTAGCCCAATGGTCCTGGGGCTCAGTTCAGGGGGCAAGCTCGCTTCCAAGCCCTTGGAGATCGTTGGTTTGAAGCACAAGTCTTTTTTGTAGAGAAGTAGTGAGTCTTTGAAAAGGGTTTCTTCTCCTTTGACAGCAAGGCAACCACTGCAGGCCAGTCCCCAGGAGAGGGACTGTCTTCCTCCTTCAGTTTTCCCGGTTCCTTCTCCTCAGGCAGGAGGGTTCTTCTTGGTTCAAAGCAGGATCTGATGTTTAGGAGCAGGGCTCCTACTTTTATAGGCAAAATACTTTGTTCTTGCAGGCCAGAGGGCCTGAGCCTGGTTCAACCCAGTTTTGGAGCACTTTGTTTTGGAGACTCTTGCTGCTTCTTTCAGGGTGCAGGGCAGAGACATCAGACGCTCAGCAGGAGGTGGAGCCAGCATTGTGGTGGAGGTGGAGACAGCCCTATTCAGAGTCAAGGGGCACTCCTCTCACCCATTCCTGGTGTAACCTCTCTATTCACCACCTGGCAGACCAGACTGTCTCCTGGAATTCCCCAGCCCTGTCACTCACAGAAACCAGACAGCATATACACATCCTTGCAGAGGCGGGCTGAAATAGTTAGGCAAGCAAAGGCTAACTTTCTAAAAGTAGCATTTGCAAACACAGGATATTAAAATAAACTTTACTAAAATAATTATTTTTTTATTCTGATTTCAGGCATACTAAACTTGAATTTCTACCATGCTCTCTGAGTCTGTTAGGATTATATAGTGTACAAATTCCAGCAGCCCATTCTGGCCTATGGAGAGCAGGTAGCCTTACAATAGTGAAAAACGAAAATGGCTGTAATTCACTATTAGGACATGCCACACACATCAGGGCTTGTCCTACCTTATGCTTACAATGCACCCTGCCCTTGGGCCTGTCATAGGGGTGACTAATAAGAAGTTAAGGGAAGGTTTAGGGACTGGCAAGTAGGTGCACTTGCGCAGTCAGCATGACAGTGCCAGACTGCACGCAGGTTCTGCAAGGGCAGACCTTAGACACAGTTTACTAGGCCGCTTATGTGGGTGGCACAACCAGTGCTACAAGCCCACCAGCAGCATTTGTGTTTACAAGCCCTGGCACTCCTGGTGCACTGTACTAGGGACTGATAGTAAAACAAATAAGCCAATCATGGACACCAGTCAATGTATACATTTTTCAGTAGGGAGAGCATATGCACTTTAGCACTGGTCAGCAGTGGTAAAGTGCCCAGAGTCATTAAACCAACAAAAACAGGTCAGAGAGAATATTGGAGGAAGGCAAAACGTTCAGGGAAGAACCTGCAGAGAGGGCCAAGTCCAACAGATACAGATCAAGGGATCAAGAGAGGGAGACATGGCCTCATGGCTCTGTATGTATGCCCCCTTTCTTCAGGGCACCTTGTCTCCTATTTGGACTCTATCTCAGTTCACCGATTCTGGGATTTGCTGGTGTTTACCGGGCTTATAGATTTATGAGAGGGCTTGCCGGGAGTAAGTGTGGCTCAAATGGTTAGAGCGGCAGACCCTGATGCAGAGGTATTGTCCGGGACCAGGGTTCAATACCCCGCCTCGGCGGGTCTTGGGCTCAAAATTCCACGGACCTGATAATTCAAACCTCGGTGCCTATTCCAATCATGGAGTCCCACTCTGCAACTCTGGGCAATAGCTTGCTTAATCTCCACAATGGCCCCCTGTTGTATTCTTGTTTGTAGATATTTCCCTTTTAATTTACAATTCCATTTTTGTACATATTTCCCTTTTAAATAGAATGTCTATTCATAGCTGCTCATGCATACTGTGTGATGGATTCCATTTAGAATTGTTATGATCTAAAATGTATTGGCTTTGACTGGCAACTTGGAGAGTGGAAGTACTGTGCTGCAGTTCAATAAACCTTGGATTTTACTTGGAATTACTTGGAGTTTCAACCTCTTTATTACACCCCCACAACGCTAAGGATGCCTGGCCTCCACCTTGGGGGTGCCCAGGAGTGGATGCCTCACAGGGAAAGCCAGGATGGGTTCCACAGCGGTATTCGTACAAGCGCCTTGAGACCCTTGCGGGTGAGTAGTGCGCTATACAAGTATCAATTTACATGCATAGCACGTTTCACCTCAAAGACCTTACAAAACTCAGCCACCAGCCCCTCATCCTCAACTTACCAGCCTGCATGAATAGCACATTACACTTCACAGACCTTACAAAACTCAGCCACCAGCCACATCCTGAAACTACCAGCCTGAAAGCATAGCACTTTGCACCTCACCAACCCTACCAAACTCAGCCACCAGTCTCATCCTCAACCCACCAGCCTGCATGCATAGCACATTACACCTCAAACACCTTACAAAACTCAGCCACCAGCCTCATCCACAAACCAACAGCCTGCATGCATAGCACGTCACACGTCACAGACCTTACAAAACTAAGCCACCAGCCTCATCCTCAACCTACCAGCCTGCATGGATAGCACTTTTCACCTCACAGACCTTACAAAACTCAGGTTCCAGCCTCTTCCTCAACCTACCAGGCTGCATGCATGGCTCGTTACACCTCACATACTTTACAAAACTCAGCCACCAGCCTCATCCTCAACATACCAACCTGCTTGCCTAGCACGTTACACCTCACAGACCTTACAAAACTCAGCCACCAGCCTCATCCTCAACCCACCAGCCTGCATGCATAGGGCATTACACCTCACAGACCTTACAAAACTCAGCAACCAGCCCCATCCTCAACCTATGAGTCTGCATGCATAGAGTGGTACACCTCACAGACCTTACAAAAGTCAGCCACCAGCCTCATCCTTAACCCACCAGCCTGCATGCAAAGCGCGTAATACCTCAAAGACTGTTAGATTTGGGGGTCTCTGGTTGGCACAGGTAAGTACTTGTGACAAGCAGGGACCCTCTCCTCTAGTCAGGATAAGGGGATCACCCTGCTCACCCTTTAGGTAGTGTGGCACTAGAAGACAAGGCTAATCTCAGGGCGTCATAGGCTAAGCATTTGTAAGCACATACAGTAATTAAAATGACCCACCACAAATGGACACCAGTCTTAGGATTTATGAAAATATATAGACTTTATGTAAATATATAGAACTCTTATGCAGGCTTAAATACAAAGCCATAAATAGCGTTTCACTTGGGATGCAGACAATACTTTCTTATGCGGGGATATGTGTCTGTTCTTAAGTGTCTCTAGATAATGAATAAAGTTTTTAAATGCACACAGTTCATTTTATGCAAGGATATGCGTTTCTTCTTCTTAATAACAAAGTGTCTCTTTTGTCCTCATGCGCGTCGTATTCACTGTGCGGGACGTGGCGGAGTTTGATTGCGGCAACAGAAAGGGGATACGCCACGGGCAGACTCACGGGTCCGGTGAGCACAGAGGAGCAGAATGCAGTTGGTACAGTACCTTTGGGTATGCGGCTGAGAGGACGCGATGATGTAAGCGTAGGCGTTCCTGGTAGTTGTCCGATCTCTCCTCCAGGCGGCGATGCGGTACGGACGCGGCCTGTACTCGGCGTACAGCGCGGCTCTTCTTTTGGGGGCACAGTCTTGGGGCAAGGGGCGTACTTTGCAGGTATCTGATCTCCCCCAGAGGAGGCAATGCGGCATATAGGCGGCCTGTACTCAGCGTACAGCGTGGCTCCCCTTGTGCGGCGCGGCCTCGGGAAAAAGGTGCGGTGCGAAGTGGTACGCTTCAGGCGATCGACCTGTACCTCAGTTCACTTTGATACACACGTAGTGCGAGGCGTATTTGGCATGCGATCACAGCAGTACAACTCCAAGGGTCCCCACAGGCGGTGCGAAGTGGTACGCTTCTAGAGTACGCCGCGTTCCTCAGGAGATGCCCGTCTGAACGGGGAAATGCTTTTGACTTGTGGGGCGCGACGTCAGGGAGATGGTGCGCTTTGGCGTACCAGGCATCTTCAGTGATGCGCTTCTCCTTAAGGGTTATCCCCCCAGTGGGGATGCGGCAGAGAGTACAGGTCGTCCTTCTGAGGAGGGCGAAGCGGGTGTGGGCAGCCCAGCGACACGGTGTGAGGACGGCTCGTAGTCAGAGCGGGTCACAGGACAGCTTCGCGGCAGTCCAGGGATACAGGACACAATTGTGGCAGCTCCAGCAGCAAGGGAAGAGTTCATCAGTTTCTTCACTGCTCAGATGCAGGCAGGAAAAGTCTCATGTTCCTGGAACTCAGGTAAGGGAGGCAGCTCGCTTCCAGGCCCTTGGAGATCGCTGTGAGCACAAGTTCTTTTATAGCAGAAAGAAAACCAAGTCTTTCAAAAGTGGCAAGTCCTTGTAGGTTTTTCCCCCTCTCCTCTGGAAGCAAGGCAACCACTGCAGCCCAGTCCTCCAGGCTAGTGACAGTCTTCCTCCTTCAGCTTTCCTGGTTCCTCCTCCTCGGGCAGAGAGTTCTTCTTGGGTTACAAGAAGGATCTAATTTGTTAGGAGCTGAGCTCCTCTTTTTATACACAGTTTATTTTGTTCTGTCAGGGCAGGGGGGCCTTTGCATAGTCCAATTCAGCTCAGAGCACTTTGTTTTTCAGACCCTGGCTTCTTCAGTGTGCAGGGCAGGGACATCCGACACTCCGCAGAAGGTGCAGACAGCATTGTGGTGACAAGTATCGTCAGGAGCACTCTGTTGACAGTCTTCCCTCTTCCTTGACCAGGTGCAGGGAAGAGTCATCAGTCGCTTCCCAGGGGGTGGAGCCAGCATTGTATTGGCAGAGGACAGCCCTATTCAGAGTCAAGGAGCACTCCCCGCCACCCATCCTGGTGTAATCTCTCTATTCACCACCTGTCAACTCCAGCCTGTCCCTTGGAATTCCCCAGCCCTGTCACACACAAAAACCAGACAGCAGATACACATCAGAGCAGAGGCGGGCTGAAATGGTTAGGCAAGCAAATACTAACTTTCTAAAAGTATTATTTGCAAACACAGGATATTAAAATAAACTTTACTAAAAAAAGTATTTTATTATCCTGAGTTCAGGCATGCTAAAATTGACTTTCTACCATGCTCTCTGAGTCTGTTGGGATTGTAATAATTCCAGCTGCCCATTATGGCCTATGGAGAGTAGGTAGTCTTACAATAGAGAAAAACAAAATTGGCTGTAATTCACTATTAGGGTATGCCATACACATCAGGGCATATCCTACCTTATGCTTACAATGCACCCTGCCTTTGGGTCTACCATAGGGGTGACTAATATGAAGATCAGGGAAGGTTTAGGGACTGACAAGTAGGAGTACTTGCGCAGTCAGCATGACAGTACCAGACTGCACGCAGGTTCTGCAATGGCAGACCCTAGACACATTTTACTAGGCCGCTTCTGTGGGTGGCACAACCAGTGCTGCAAGCCCACCAGCAGCATTTGTATTTACCAGCCCTGGCACTTCTGGTGCACTTTAGTGGGGACTAACAGTAAACCAAATAAGCCAATCATGGAAACCAATCAATGTATATACTTTTCATAGGGAGCACCTGCACTGTGGCACTGTTTGGTAGTGGCACAGTGCCCTGAGCAGCTAAAACCAACAAAACACATGAGGCACATTAGCAAAAAAGTGGAAGAGAGACTCACGCCAAGGTGCCAGGTCTAACAAAGACCTTACAAAACTCAGCCACCAGCCTCATCCTCAACCCAGCAACCCACATGCATAGCACATTACACCTCACAGACCTTACAAAACTCAACCACCAGCCTCGTCCTCAACCTACTAGCCTGTATACATAACACTTTGCACCTCACAGACCTTAAAAAACTCAGCCACCAGCCTCATCCTTAACCTACTAGCCTGCATGCATAGAACGTTACACCTCACAGACCTTAAAAAACTCAGCCACCAGCCTCACACTCATCCTACCAGCCTGCATGCATAGCACGTTACACCTCACTGAGCTTAAAAAACACAGCCATTAGCCTTGCCCGCAACCTACCAGCCTGTATGCGTAGCACGTTACACCTCAGAGACCTTAAAAAACTCAGCCACCAACCTCATCCTCAACCTACCAGACTGCATGGATAGCATGTTACACCACACAAACCGTACAAACTTCAGCCACCAGCCTGCATGCATATCACGTTACACCTCACAGACCTTACAAAACTCAGCCACCAGCCTCATCCTCAACCCACCAGCTTGCAGGCCTAGCATGTTACACCTCACAGACCTTACAAAACTCAGCCACCCACCTCTTCCTCAACCTACCAGCCTCCATGCATTACACGTTACACCTCACAGACCTTACAAAACTCAGCCACCAGCCTCATCCTCAACCTACCAGCCTGCATGCATAGCGCATTACACCTCACAGACTTTACAAAACTCAGCCAGCAGCCCCATCCTCAACCTACGAGCCTGCATGCATAGAGTGTTACACCTCACAGCCCTTACAAAACTCAGCCACCAGTCTCATTCTCAACCCACCAGCCTGCATTCATAGGGCGTTACACCTCAAAGACCTTAAAAAACTCAGCCACCAGCCCCTCATCCTCAACCTACCAGCCTGCATGAATAGCACATTACACTTCACAGACCTTACAAAACTCAGCCACCAGCCACATCCTGAAACTACCAGCCTGCATGTATAGCAATTTGCACCTCACAGACCCTACAAAATTCAGCTTCCAGCCTCGTTCTCAACCTACAAGCCTGCATGCACAGCGCGTTACACCTCAAAGACCTTACAAAACTCAGCCACCAGTCTCATCCTCAAACCACAGCCTGCATGCATAGCACGTCACACGTCACAGACCTTACAAAACTCAGCCACCAGCCCCATCCTCAACCTACCAGCCTGCATGGATAGCACTTTGCACCTTACAGACCGTACAAAACTCAGCTTCCAGCCTCTTCCTCAACCTACCAGGCTGCATGCATGGCTCGTTACACCTCACAGACTTTACAAAACTCAGCCACCAGCCTCATCCTCAACCCACCAACATGCTTGCCTAGCACGTTACACCTCACAGACCTTACAAAACTCAGCCACCAGCCTCATCCTCAACCCACCAGCCTGCATGCATAGCGCATTACACCTCACAGACCTTACAAAACTCAGCAACCAGCCCCATCCTCAATCTATGAGTCTGCATGCATAGCGTGGTACACCTCACAGACCTTACAAAACTCAGCAACCAGCCCCATCCTCAAGCTATGAGTCTGCATGCATAGCGTGGTACACCTCACAGACCTTACAAAAGTCAGCCACCAGCCTCATCCTCAACCCACCAGCCTGCATGCAAGGCGCGTAACACCTCAAAGACTGTTAGATTTGGGGGTCTCTGGTTGGCACAGGTAAGTACTTGTGAAAAGCAGGGACCCTCTACTCTAGTCAGGATAAGGGGATCACCCTGCTCTCCCTTTAGGTAGTGTGGCACTAGAAGACAAGGCTAATCTCAGGGCGTCATAGGCTAAGCATTTGTAAGCACATACAGTAATTAAAATGACCCACCACAAATGGACACCAGTCTTAGGATTTATGAAAATATATAGACTTTATGTAAATATATAGAATTCTTATGCAGGCTTAAATACAAAGCCATAAATAGCGTTTCACTTGGGATGCACACAATACTTTCTTATGCGGGGATATGTGCCTGTTCTTAAGTGTCTCTAGATAATGAATAAAGTTTTTAAATGCACACAGTTCATTTTATGCAAGGATATGCGTTTCTTCTTCTTAATAACAAAGTGTCTCTTTTGCCCTCATGCGCGTCGTATTCACTGTGCGGGACGTGGCTGGGTTTGATTGCGGCAACAGAAAGGGGATACGCCACGGTCAGACTCACGGGTCCGGTGCGCACAGAGCAGCAGAATGCAGTTGGTACAGTACCTTTGGTTATGCGGCTGAGAGGACGCGATGATGTAAGCGTAGGCGTTCCTGGTAGTTGTCCGATCTCCCCTCCAGGCGGCGATGCCACACGGACGCGGCCTGTACTCAGCATACAGCGTGGCTCTTCTTTGGGCGGCACAGTCTTGGGGCAAGGGGCGTACTTTGAAGGTATCTGATCTCCCCCAGAGGAGGCAATGCGGCATGGAGGCGGCCTGTTCTCAGCGTACAGCGTGGCTCCCCTTGTGCGGCGCGACCTCGGGAAAAAAGTGCGGTGCGAAGTGGTACGCTTCAGGCGATCGACCTGTACCTCAGTTCACTTTGATACACACGTAGTGCGAGGCGTATTTGGCATGCGATCACAGCAGTATGGCTCCAAGGGTCCCTACAGGCGGTGCGAAGTGGTACGCTTCTAGAGTACGCCGCATACCTCAGGAGATGCCCGTCTGAACGGGGAAATGCTTTTGACTTGTGGGGCGCGACGTCAGGGAGATGGTGCGCTTTGGCGTACCAGGCGTCTCCAGTGATGCGCTTCTCCTTAAGGGTTCTCCCTCCAGTGGGGATGCGGCAGAGAGTACAGGTCGTCCTTCTGAGGAGGGCGAAGCGGGTGTGGGCAGCCCAGCGACACGGTGTGAGGACGGCTCGTAGTCAGAGCGGGTCACAGGACGGCTTCGCGGCAGTCCAGGGATACAGGACACACTTGTGGCAGCTCCAGCAGCAGGGGAAGAGTTTCGGAGTTTCTTCACGGCTCAGATGCAGGCAGGAAAAGTCTCATGTTCCTGGAACTCAGGTAAGGGAGGCAGCTCGCTTCCAGGCCCTTGGAGATCGCTGTGAGCACAAGTTCTTTTCTAGCAGCAAGAAAACCAAGTCTTTCAAAAGTGGCAAGTCCTTGTAGGTTTTTCCCCCTCTCCTTTGGAAGCAAGGCAACCACTGCAGCCCAGTCCCCCAGGCTAGTGACAGTCTTCCTCCTTCAGCTTTGCTGGTTCCTCCTCCTCGGGCAGAGAGTTCTTCTTGGGTTACAAGCAGGATCTAATTTGTCAGGAGCTGAGCTCCTCTTTTTATACACAGTTTATTTTGTTCTCTCAGGACAGGGGGGGGCTTTGCATAGTCCAATTCAGCTCAGAGCACTTTGTTTTTCAGACCCTGGCTTCTTTAGTGTGCAGGGCAGGGACATCCGACACTCCGCAGAAGGTGCAGACAGCATTGTGGTGACAAGTACCGTCAGGAGCACTCTGTTGACAGTCTTCCCTCTTCCTTGACCAGGTGCAGGGAAGAGTCATCAGTCGCTTCCCAGGGGGCGGAGCCAGCATTGTATTGGCAGAGGACAGCCCTATTCAGAGTCAAGGAGCACTCCCCGCCACCCATCCTGGTGTAATCTCTCTATTCACCACCTGTCAACTCCAGCCTGTCCCTTGGAATTCCCCAGCCCTGTCACACACAAAAACCAGACAGCAGATACACATCAGAGCAGAGGCGGGCTGAAATGGTTAGGCAAGCAAATACTAACTTTCTAAAAGTATTATTTGCAAACACAGGATATTAAAATAAACTTTGCTAAAAAAGTATTTTATTATCCTGAGTTCAGGCATGCTAAAATTGACTTTCTACCATGCTCTCTGAGTCTGTTGGGATTGTAATAATTCCAGCAGCCCATTCTGGCCTATGGAGAGTAGGTAGTCTTACAATAGAGAAAAACAAAATTGGCTGTAATTCACTATTAGGGTATGCCATACACATCAGGGCATGTCCTACCTTATGCTTACAGTGCACCCTGCCTTTGGGTCTACCATAGGGGTGACTAATATGAAGATCAGGGAAGGTTTAGGGACTGACAAGTAGGAGTACTTGCGCAGTCAGCATGACAGTACCAGACTGCATGCAGGTTCTGCAATGGCAGACCCTAGACACATTTTACTAGGCCGCTTCTGTGGGTGGCACAACCAGTGCTGCAAGCCCACCAGCAGCATTTGTATTTACCAGCCCTGGCACTTCTGGTGCACTTTAGTGGGGACTAACAGTAAACCAAATAAGCCAATCATGGAAACCAATCAATGTATATACTTTTCATAGGGAGCACTTGCACTGTGGCACTGTTTGCTAGTGGCACAGTGCCGTGAGCAGCTAAAACCAACAAAACACATGAGGCACATTAGCAAAAAAGTGGAAGGGAGACTCACGCCAAGGTGCCAGGTCTAACAAAGACCTTACAAAACTCAGCCACCAGCCTCATCCTCAACCCAGCAACCCACATGCATAGCACATTACACCTCACAGACCTTACAAAACTCAACCACCAGCCTCGTCCTCAACCTACTAGCCTGTATACATAACACTTTGCACCTCACAGACCTTAAAAAACTCAGCCACCAGCCTCATCCTTAACCTACTAGCCTGCATGCATAGAACGTTACACCTCACAGACCTTAAAAAACTCAGCCACCAGCCTCACACTCATCCTATCAGCCTGCATGCATAGCACGTTACACCTCACTGAGCTTAAAAAACACAGCCATTAGCCTTGCCCGCAACCTACCAGCCTGTATGCGTAGCACGTTACACCTCAGAGACCTTAAAAAACTCAGCCACCAACCTCATCCTCAACCTACCAGACTGCATGGATAGCATGTTACACCACACAAACCGTACAAACTTCAGCCACCAGCCTGCATGCATATCACGTTTCACCTCACAGACCTTACAAAACTCAGCCACCAGCCTCATCTTCAACCCACCAGCTTGCATGCCTAGCATGTTACACCTCACAGACCTTACAAAACTCAGCCACCCACCTCTTCCTCAACCTACCAGCCTCCATGCATTACACGTTACACCTCACAGACCTTACAAAACTCAGCCACCAGCCTCATCCTTAACCTACCAGCCTGCATGCATAGCGCATTACACCTCACAGACTTTACAAAACTCAGCCAGCAGCCCCATCCCCAACCTACGAGCCTGCATGCATAGAGTGTTACACCTCACAGCCCTTACAAAACTCAGCCACCAGTCTCATTCTCAACCCACCAGCCTGCATTCATAGGGCGTTACACCTCAAAGACCTTAAAAAACTCAGCCACCAGCCCCTCATCCTCAACCTACCAGCCTGCATGAATAGCACATTACACTTCACAGACCTTACAAAACTCAGCCACCAGCCACATCCTGAAACTACCAGCCTGCATGTATAGCAATTTGCACCTCACAGACCCTACAAAATTCAGCTTCCAGCCTCGTTCTCAACCTACAAGCCTGCATGCACAGCGCGTTACACCTCAAAGACCTTACAAAACTCAGCCACCAGTCTCATCCTCAAACCACCAGCCTGCATGCATAGCACGTCACACGTCACAGACCTTACAAAACTCAGCCACCAGCCCCATCCTCAACCTACCAGCCTGCATGGATAGCACTTTGCACCTTACAGACCGTACAAAACTCAGCTTCCAGCCTCTTCCTCAACCTACCAGGCTGCATGCATGGCTCGTTACACCTCAAAGACTTTACAAAACTCAGCCACCAGCCTCATCCTCAACCCACCAACATGCTTGCCTAGCACGTTACACCTCACAGACCTTACAAAACTCAGCCACCAGCCTCATCCTCAACCCACCAGCCTGCATGCATAGCGCATTACACCTCACAGACCTTACAAAACTCAGCAACCAGCCCCATCCTCAAGCTATGAGTCTGCATGCATAGCGTGGTACACCTCACAGACCTTACAAAACTCAGCAACCAGCCCCATCCTCAAGCTATGAGTCTGCATGCATAGCGTGGTACACCTCACAGACCTTACAAAAGTCAGCCACCAGCCTCATCCTCAACCCACCAGCCTGCATGCAAGGCGCGTAACACCTCAAAGACTGTTAGATTTGGGGGTCTCTGGTTGGCACAGGTAAGTACTTGTGACAAGCAGGGATCCTCTACTCTAGTCAGGATAAGGGGATCACCCTGCTCTCCCTTTAGGTAGTGTGGCACTAGAAGACAAGGCTATCTCAGGGCGTCATAGGCTAAGCATTTGTAAGCACATACAGTAATTAAAATGACCCACCACAAATGGACACCAGTCTTAGGATTTAATGAAAATATATAGACTTTATGTAAATATATAGAACTCTTATGCAGGCTTAAATACAAAGCCATAAATAGCGTTTCACTTGGGATGCACACAATACTTTCTTATGCGGGGATATGTGCCTGTTCTTAAGTGTCTCTAGATAATGAATAAAGTTTTTAAATGCACACAGTTCATTTTATGCAAGGATATGCGTTTCTTCTTCTTAATAACAAAGTGTCTCTTTTGCCCTCATGTGCGTCGTATTCACTGTGCGGGACGTGGCTGGGTTTGATTGTGGCAAGAGAAAGGGAATACGCCACGGTCAGACTCACGGGTCCGGTGCGCACAGAGCAGCAGAATGCAGTTGGTACAGTACCTTTGGTTATGCGGCTGAGAGGACGCGATGATGTAAGCGTAGGCGTTCCTGGTAGTTGTCCGATCTCCCCTCCAGGCGGCGATGCCACACGGACGCGGCCTGTACTCAGCATACAGCGTGGCTCTTCTTTGGGCGGCACAGTCTTGGGGCAAGGGGCGTACTTTGCAGGTATCTGATCTCCCCCAGAGGAGGCAATGCGGCATGGAGGCGGCCTGTTCTCAGCGTACAGCATTGCTCCCCTTGTGCGGCGCGACCTCTGGAAAAAAGTGCGGTGCGAAGTGGTACGCTTCAGGCGATCGACCTGTACCTCAGTTCACTTTGATACACACGTAGTGCGAGGCGTATTTGGCATGCGATCACAGCAGTATGGCTCCAAGGGTCCCTACAGGCGGTGCGAAGTGGTACGCTTCTAGAGTACGCCGCATACCTCAGGAGATGCCCGTCTGAACGGGGAAATGCTTTTGACTTGTGGGGCGCGACGTCATGGAGATGGTGCGCTTTGGCGTACCAGGCGTCTCCAGTGATGCGCTTCTCCTTAAGGGTTCTCCCTCCAGTGGGGATGCGGCAGAGAGTACAGGTCGTCCTTCTGAGGAGGTCGAAGCGGGTGTGGGCAGCCCAGCGACACGGTGTGAGGACGGCTCGTAGTCAGAGCGGGTCACAGGACGGCTTCGCGGCAGTCCAGGGATACAGGACACACTTGTGGCAGCTCCAGCAGCAGGGGAAGAGTTTCACAGTTTCTTCACGGCTCAGATGCAGGCAGGAAAAGTCTCATGTTCCTGGAACTCAGGTAAGGGAGGCAGCTCGCTTCCAGGCCCTTGGAGATCGCTGTGAGCACAAGTTCTTTTCTAGCAGCAAGAAAACCAAGTCTTTCAAAAGTGGCAAGTCCTTGTAGGTTTTTCCCCCTCTCCTTTGGAAGCAAGGCAACCACTGCAGCCCAGTCCCCCAGGCTAGTGACAGTCTTCCTCCTTCAGCTTTGCTGGTTCCTCCTCCTCGGGCAGAGAGTTCTTCTTGGGTTACAAGCAGGATCTAATTTGTCAGGAGCTGAGCTCCTCTTTTTATACACAGTTTATTTTGTTCTCTCAGGACAGGGGGGGCTTTGCATAGTCCAATTCAGCTCAGAGCACTTTGTTTTTCAGACCCTGGCTTCTTCAGTGTGCAGGGCAGGGACATCCAACACTCCGCAGGAGGTGCAGACAGCATTGTGGTGACAAGTACAGTCAGGAGCACTCTGTTGACAGTCTTCCCTCTTCCTTGACCAGGTGCAGGGAAGAGTCATCAGTCGCTTCCCAGGGGGCGGAGCCAGCATTGTATTGGCAGAGGACAGCCCTATTCAGAGTCAAGGAGCACTCCCCCCCACCCATCCTGGTGTAATCTCTCTATTCACCACCTGTCAACTCCAGCCTGTCCCTTGGAATTCCCCAGCCCTGTCACACACAAAAACCAGACAGCAGATACACATCAGAGCAGAGGCGGGCTGAAATGGTTAGGCAAGCAAATACTAACTTTCTAAAAGTATTATTTGGAAACACAGGATATTAAAATAAACTTTACTAAAAAAAGTATTTTATTATCCTGAGTTCAGGCATGCTAAAATTGACTTTCTACCATGCTCTCTGAGTCTGTTGGGATTGTAATAATTCCAGCAGCCCATTCTGGCCTATGGAGAGTAGGTAGTCTTACCATAGAGAAAAAACAAAATTGGCTGTAATTCACTATTAGGGTATGACATACACATCAGGGCATGTCCTACCTTATGCTTACAATGCACCCTGCCTTTGGGTCTACCATAGGGGTGACTAATATGAAGATCAGGGAAGGTTTAGGGACTGACAAATAGGAGTACTTGCACAGTCAGCATGACAGTACCAGACTGCACGCAGGTTCTGCAATGGCAGACCCTAGACACATTTTACTAGGCCGCTTCTGTGGGTGGCACAACCAGTGCTGCAAGCCCACCAGCAGCATTTGTATTTACCAGCCCTGGCACTTCTGGTGCACTTTAGTGGGGACTAACAGTAAACCAAATAAGCCAATCATGGAAACCAATCAATGTATATACTTTTCACAGGGAGCACTTGCACTGTGGCACTGTTTGGTAGTGGCACAGTGCCCCGAGCAGCTAAAACCAACAAAACACATGAGGCACATTAGCAAATAAGTGGAAGGGAGACTCACGCCAAGGTGCCAGGTCTAACAAAGACCTTACAAAACTCAGCCACCAGCCTCATCCTCAACCCAGCAACCCACATGCATAGCACATTACACCTCACAGACCTTACAAAACTCAACCACCAGCCTCGTCCTCAACCTACTAGCCTGTATGCATAGCACTCTGTACCTCACAGACCTTACAAAACTCAGCCACCAGCCTCATCCTTAACCTACTAGCCTGCATGCATAGAACGTTACACCTCACAGACCTTACAAAACTCAGCCACCCACCTCTTCCTCAACCTACCAGCCTCCATGCATTACACGTTACACCTCACAGACCTTACAAAACTCAGCCACCAGCCTCATCCTCAACCTACCAGCCTGCATGCATAGCGCATTACACCTCACAGACTTTACAAAACTCAGCCAGCAGCCCCATCCTCAACCTACGAGCCTGCATGCATAGAGTGTTACACCTCACAGACCTTACAAAACTCAGCCACCAGTCTCATTCTCAACCCACCAGCCTGCATTCAATGGGCGTTACACCTCAAAGACCTTAAAAAACTCAGCCACCAGCCAATCATCCTCAACCTACCAGCCTGCATGAATAGCACATTACACTTCACAGACCTTACAAAACTCAGCCACCAGCCACATCCTGAAACTACCAGCCTGCATGTATAGCAATTTGCACCTCACACACCCTACAAAATTCAGCTTCCAGCCTCGTCCTCAACCTACAAGCCTGCATGCACAGCGCGTTACACCTCAAAGACCTTACAAAACTCAGCCACCAGTCTCATCCTCAAACCACCAGCCTGCATGCCTAGCACATTACACCTCACACACCTTACAAAACTCAGCCTCCAGCCTCATCCACAAACCACCAGCCTGCATGCATAGAACGTCACACGTCACAGACCATACAAAACTCAGCCACCAGCCCCATCCTCAACCTACCAGCCTGCATGAATAGCACTTTGCACATTACAGACCTTACAAAACTCAGCTTCCAGCCTCTTCCTCAACCTACCAGGCTGCATGCATGGCTCGTTACACCTCACAGACTTTACAAAACTCAGCCACCAGCCTCATCCTCAACCCACCAACATGCTTGCCTAGCACGTTACACCTCACAGACCTTACAAAACTCAGCCACCAGCCCCATCCTCAACCTACCAGCCTGCATGGATAGCACTTTGCACCTTACAGACCTTACAAAACTCAGCTTCCAGCCTCTTCCTCAACCTACCAGGCTGCATGCATGGCTCGTTACACCTCACAGACTTTACAAAACTCAGCTACCAGCCTCATCCTCAACCCACCAACATGCTTGCCTAGCACGTTACACCTCACAGACCTTACAAAACTCAGCCACCAGCCTCATCCTCAACCCACCAGCCTGCATGCATAGCGCATTACACCTCACAGACCTTACAAAACTCAGCAAGCAGCCCCATCCTCAAGCTATGAGTCTGCATGCATAGCGTGGTACACCTCACAGACCTTACAAAACTCAGACACCAGCCTCATCCTCAACCCACCAGCCTGCATGCAAGGCGCGTAACACCTCAAGACTGTTAAATTTGGGGGTCTCTGGTTGGCACAGGTAAGTACTTGTGACAAGCAGGGACCCTCTCCTCTAGTCAGGATAAGGGGATCACCCTGCTCTCCCTTTAGGTAGTGTGGCGCTAGAAGACAAGGCTAATCTCAGGGCGTCATAAGCTAAGCATTTGTAAGCACATACAGTAATTAAAATGACCCACCACAAATGGACACCAGTCTTAGGATTTATGAAAATATATAGACTTTATGTAAATATATAGAACTCTTATGCAGGCTTAAATACAAAGCCATAAATAGCGTTTCACTTGGGATGCACACAATACTTTCTTATGCGGGGATATGTGCCTGTTCTTAAGTGTCTCTAGATAATGAATAAAGTTTTTAAATGCACACAGTTCATTTTATGCAAGGATATGCGTTTCTTCTTCTTAATAACAAAGTGTCTCTTTTGCCCTCATGCGCGTCGTATTCACTGTGCGGGACGTGGCGGGGTTTGATTGCGGCAACAGAAGGGGGCTACGCCACGGTCAGACTCACAGGTCCGGTGCGCACAGAGCAGCAGAATGCAGTTGGTACAGTACCTTTGTTTATGCGGCTGAGAGGACGCAATGATGTAAGCGTAGGCGTTCCTGGTAGTTGTCCGATCTCCCCTCCAGGCGGCGATGCCGCACGGACGCGGCCTGTACTCAGCATACAGCGTGGCTCTTCTTTGGGCGGCACAGTCTTGGGGCAAGGGGCGTACTTTGCAGGTATCTGATCTCCCCCAGAGGAGGCAATGCGGCATGGAGGCGGCCTGTACTCAGCGTACAGCGTGGCTCCCCTTGTGCGGCACGACCTCGGGAAAAAGGTGCGGTGCGAAGTGGTACGCTTCAGGCGATCGACCTGTACCTCAGTTCACTTTGATACACACGTAGTGCGAGGCGTATTTGGCATGCGATCACAGCAGTATGGCTCCAAGGGTCCCTACAGGCGGTGCGAAGTGGTACGCTTCTAGAGTACGCCGCATACCTCAGGAGATGCCCGTCTGAACGGGGAAATACTTTTTACTTGTGGGGCACGACGTCAGGGAGATGGTGGGCTTTGGCGTACCAGGCGTCTCCAGTGATGCACTTCTCCTTAAGGGTTCTCCCCCCAGTGGGGATGCGGCAGAGAGTACAGGGCGTCCTTCTGAGGAGGGCAAAGCGGGTGTGGGCAGCCCAGCGACACGGTGTGAGGACGGCTCGTAGTCAGAGCGGGTCACACGGGGCGGGCGGTCACAGGACGGCTTCGCGGCAGTCCAGGGATACAGGACACACTTGTGGCAGCTCCAGCAGCAGGGGAAGAGTTTCACAGTTTCTTCACGGCTCAGATGCAGGCAGGAAGAGTCTAATGTTCCTGGAACTCAGGTCAGGGGGCCAGCTCGCTTCCAGGCCCTTGGAGATCGCTGTGAGAACAAGTTCTTTTCTAGCAGCAAGAAAACCAAGTCTTTCAAAAGTGGCAAGTCCTTGTAGGTTTTTCCCCCTCTCCTTTGGAAGCAAGGCAACCACTGCAGCCCAGTCCCCCAGGCTAGTGACAGTCTTCCTCCTTCAGCTTTCCTGGTTCCTCCTCCTCGGGCAGAGAGTTCTTCTTGGGTTACAAGCAGGATCTAATTTGTCAGGAGCTGAGCTCCTCTTTTTATACACAGTTTTGTTTGTTCTCTCAGGACAGGGGGCCTTTGCATAGTCCAATTCAGCTCAGAGCACTTTGTTTTTCAGACCCTGGCTACTTCAGTGTGCAGGTCAGGGACATCCGACACTCCACAGGAGGTGGAGACAACATTGTGGTGACAAGTACAGTCAGGAGCACTCTGTTGACAGTCTTCCCTCTTCCTTGACCAGGTGCAGAGCAGAGTCATCAGTCGCATCCCAGGGGGCGGAGCCAGCATTGTGTTGGCAGAGGACAGCCCTATTCAGAGTCAAGGAGCACCCCCTCCCCACCCATCCTGGTGTAATCTCTCTATTTACCACCTGTCAACCCCAGCCTGTCCCTTGGAATTCCCCAGCCCTGTCACACACAAAAACCAGACAGCAGATTCACATCAGAGCAGAGGCGGGCTGAAATGGTTAGGCAAGCAAATAATAACTTTCTAAAAGTATTATTTGCAAACACAGGATATTAAAATAAACTTTACTAAAAAAAAGTATTTTATTATCCTGAGTTCAGGCATTCTAAAATTGACTTTCTACCATGCTCTCTGAGTCTGTTGGGATTGTAATAATTCCAGCAGCCCATTCTGGCCTATGGAGAGTAGGTAGTCTTACCATAGAGAAAAACAGAATTTGCTGTAATTCACTATTAGGACATGCCATACACCTCAAGGCATGTCCTACCTTATGCTTACAATGCACCCTACCTTTGGGTCTACCATAGGGGTGACTAATATGAAGATCAGGGAAGGTTTAGGGACTGACAAGTAGGAGTACTTGCGCAGTCAGCATGACAGTACCAGACTGCACGCAGGTCCTGCAATGGCAGACCCCAGACACATTTTACTAGGCCGCTTCTGTGGGTGTCACAACCAGTGCTGCAAGCCCACCAGCAGCATTTGTATTTACCAGCCCTGGCACTTCTGGTGCTCTTTAGTGGGGACTGACAGTAAACCAAATAAGCCAATCATGTAAACCAATCAATGTATACACGTTTCATAGGGAGCACTTGCACTGTGGCACTGTTTGGTAGTGGCCCAGTGCCCTGAGCAGCTAAAACCAACAAAACACATGAGGCACATTAGCAAAAAAGTGGAAGGGAGACTCACGCCAAGGTGCCAGGTCTAACAAACACCTTACAAAACTCAGCCACCAGCCTCATCCTCAACCCAGCAACCCACATGCATAGCACATTACACCTCACAGACCTTACAAAACTCAACCACTAGCCTCGCCCTCAACCTACTAGCCTGCATGCATAGCACTTTGCAGCTCACAGACCTTACAAAACTCAGCCTCCAGCCTCATCCTTAACCTACTAGCCTGCATGCATAGAAATTTTCACCTCACAGACTTTAAAAAATTCAGCTACCAGCCTCACACTCATCCTACCAGCCTGCATGCATAGCACGTTACACCTCACTGACCTTAAAAAACACAGCCACCAGCCTAGCCCGCAACCCACCAGCCCGTATATGTAGCAGGTTACACCTCACAGACCTTAAAAAACTCAGCCACCAACCTCATCCTCAACCCCCGTGCCCTTCGCTCAGATCACCAACATCTGCTGCAAGTTGCGAGAGTAAGGAATTCCCTTCCGCTGTACCTGCGCTCTGAAACGAGCACCTTACGTTTTCGCAAAGTTTTAAAGATCCATTTGTTCCCTGCCTAACGCTTTTGTCTCTTGCTATCGTGCGTCTCTCTGGATGAGCGCGGGGATGCCCAAGGGTAACCAGGCGCGATATAAAACTCATTATTAATAATAATAATAATAATAATAATAATAATAACCTACCAGACTGCATGGATAGCATGTTACACCACACAAACCTTACAAACCTCAGCCACCAGCCTGCATGCATATCACGTTACACCTCACAGACCTTACAAAACTCAGCCACCATCCTCATCCTCAACCTACCAGCTTGCATGCCTAGCAAGTTACACCTCACAGACATTACAAATTTCATCCACCCACCTCTTCCTCAACCTACCAGGCTGCATGCATAGCACGTTACACCTCACAGACATTACAAAACTCAGCCACCAGCCTCATCCTCAACCCACCAACCTGCATGAAAAGCACATTACACCTCACAGACCTTATAAAACTCAGCCACCAGCTTCATCCTCAACCCACCAGCCTGCATGCGTAGCACAATACACCTCACAGACCTTACAAAACTCAGCCACCCACCTCTCCCTCAACCTAACAGCCTGCATGCATAGCACGTTACACCTCACAGACCTTAAAAACTCAGCCACCATCCTCATCCTCAACCTACCAGCCTGCATGTAAGGCACGTTAATCCTCACAGACCTTACAAAACGGAGTCACCAGGCTCATCTTTAACCTACCAGCCTGCATGCATAGCATGTTACACCTCACAGACATTACAAAACTCAGACAACACCCTTATCCTCAACCCAACATCCTGCATGGATAGCACGTTACACCTCATGGTCCTTACACCAGTCTCATCCTCAATCCACCAGCCTGCATGCCTAGCACATTACACCTCACAGACCTTACAAAACTCAGCCACCCACCTCTTCCTCAACCTACCAGCCTGCAGGCATAGCACGTTATACCTCACAGACCTTACAAAACTCAGCCACCAGCCTCGCCCTCAACCTACCAGCCTGCATGCGTAGCACATTACACCTCACAGACCTTAAAAAAGTCAGCCACTAGCCTCGCCCTCAACCTACCAGCCTGTATGCATAGCACTTTACACCTCACAGACCTTACAAATATCAGCCACCAGCCTCATCCGCAACACACCATCCTGCTTGCATAGCGCATAACACCACACAGACCTTACAAAACTCGGCCACCAGACCAATCCTCAACCTATGAGTCTTCATGGACAGTGTGGTACACCTCACAGACCTTACAAAACTCAGCCACCAGCCTCGCCCTCAATCTACCAGCCTGTATCCATAGCACGTTACACCTTGCAGACCTTACAAAACTCAGCCACCAGCCTTGCCCTCAACCTACTAGCCTGCATGCATACCACGTTACACCTCACAGAGCTTACAAATCTCAGCGGCCATCCTCATTGTCAACCTACCAGCCTGCGTGCATAGCACATTACACCTTAGAGACCTTACACAACTTAGCCACCAGCCTCATCCACAAACTAAGCATGGGCATAAAATCCCCGAAATCGCCTTCGGGACGGATTTTCAAAAACTGAAGTGCATGAAGCACTTACAGGGTTACAGCAGTTGCCCAAGTTGAAGCTAATTTCTTTGTAACCATTTATAAAATGGTTACGAAGAAATTAACTTCAACTTGGGCACCTGCTGTAACCCTGTAAGTGCTTCCTGAGCGGCGCCTCCAGAGTTGTTGCCTACTTGCAACTTTTCTCTGACCCTGCTCTGACCCTCGAAGAAGGGTCAGAGAATAGTTACAAGTATGGCACAATGCTCCAGGCTGTCACAACAATTAAACCACATCAGGAAGCACTTACAGATAAGGAAGCAGGTGCCGGACTTGAAGCTCAAATTCAGTAACACATTAACCAGCCCCCGGTTGAGGCTGGGCAGGTGTGCTTTCTCCCCATAATCTACAGGGGTGAACCAGAGGGTGCTGTGATGAACTAGAAGGTGCAGTTGTGAACCAGAGGGTGCTGTGATAAACCAGAGGGTGGCAGTGGTGAACCAGAGGGTGGCAGTGGTGAACCAGAGGGTGCTGTGATGATCCAGAGGGTGGCAGTGATGATCCAGAGGGTGGCAGTGGTGAACCAGAGGGTGCTGTGATGAACCAGAGGGTGGCCGTGGTGAACCAGAGGGTGCTGCGATGAACCAGAGGATGGCAGTGGTGAACCAGAGGGTGGCAGTGATGAACCAGAGGGTGGCAGTGATGAACCAGAGGGTGACAGTAATGAACCAGAGGGTGGCAGTGGTGAACCAGAGGGTTGGCAGTGATGAACCAGAGGGTGGCAGTGGTGAACCAGAGGTTGGCAGTGGTGAACCAGAGGTTGGCAGTGGTGAATTAGAGGGTGCTGTGATGGACCAGGGGGTGGCAGTGATGAACCAGAGGGTGACAGACTGACAGTGATGAACCAGAGGGTGGCAGTGGTGAACCAGAGATTGGCAGTGATGAACCAGAGGGTGGCAATGGTGGACCAGAGGGTGTCATTGATGAACCAGAGGGTGGCAGTGGTGAACCAGAGCTTGGCAGTGATGAACCAGAGGGTGGCAGTGGTGAACCAGAGGGTGGCAGTGATGAACCAGAGGGTGTCAGTGGTGAACCAGAGGGTGGCAGTGATGAACCAGAGGGTGGCAGTGTTGAACCAGAGGGTGGCAGTGATGAACCAGAGGGTGGCAGTGGTGGACCAGAGGGTGACAATGATGAACCAGAGGGTGGCAGTGGTGAACCAGAGGGTGGCAGTGATGAACCAGAGGGTGGCAGTGGTGAACCAGAGGGTGGCAGTGATGAACCAGAGCGTGACAGTGATGAACCAGAGTGTTGCAGTGATGAACCATAGGGTGGCAGTGGTGAACCAGAGAGTGCTGTGATGAACCATAGGGTGCTGTGATGAACCAGAGGGTGCTGTGATGAACCAGAGGGTGGCTGTGATGAACCAGAGAGTGGCAGTGATGAACCAGAGGGTGGCGCTGCTAAACCTCCCGGGAGCCCTGTGGATGTGAGCCCCTGCGCTGCTGAGCTGCCATGGGGTTGTGAGCCCACACACTACTGAACTGACCCGGGCCCAGTGGGTGTGAGCCCCTGTGCTGCTGAACTGCCCCGGAGCCCTCTCAGTGTGAAAATCATTTGTGCTCAATTGCCTGGGAGCCCTCTGGGTGTGAGCACACATTGTGCTAAGTGCCCCCCTGCCCCCAGTACATATATACCCGTACCGCACAGCACCATTATGCTCTTGCACCATGAAGTATGGTGCCTGGATGCTCCTGATCCGTGTAGGTGGTACCACTGTCTGGTGCAGTCAAAATGTAAAGTCATAACTTGCTACACAGCAACAATAAACATGTGTCCCACCTGGCACCGGTATGCGCATGTACCAGGAGTGGAGCACCCGCATGCCACTGCACCCTACTGCCCAGCACCAGCATATTGCTGTACAGGGCAGTTTTGTATGAGATCGGACATTGTCCAGCAGCAGCATCTGCATGCGCCTGAACCCACTGAGCAGGATCAGAATGGCTTTGTACCAACACGCGCAGCGGAGCTATCTTGGACATCTGAAGGATTCTGAGGTCCTGTGCCAAACGTATTTTTGCATCCATGAGTTTCCCGAGCACCATCCCCGTGTAGCTCCTGTAACCAGGAGGCTGCTTTCTCCTCATCTGCTGCTCTGCTCGGTCTCTAACCCTTTATAAACAAGATGCATGTGAACTCGCATAGAAGACCTGCCCGTTTGGCCCCGTCCACCACACACTAGCGGTATGAAACGTCTTCCCGCCCGTCCCCACTATAATGGCCAGCTCACTCAAGGGACCTTGGCGCCTTTTGGCGCGCTGGCAAAGTTACAGGCACAAGTGATCACATATTTGTGCAAATGGCACAAAAATCTGCGAGTTCGCGGGAAAATTGCGAACTCGTGGATTTTTTTGCCATTTTGCACGAATTCACGGATCGCGAATTTGCAAATTTCTCCCATACTTACGACAAACCACCGCCTGCATGCATATCGCGTTACACCTCAAAGACCTTACAAAACTCAGCCACCAGTCTCATCCTCAACACACCAGCCTGCATACAGAGCACGTTACACCTCACAGACCTTACAAAACTCAGCCACCAGCCTCATCCTCAACCCACCAGCTTGCGTGCCTAGCACGTTACACCTCAAAGACATTACAAAACTCAGTCACCCACCTCTTCCTCAACCTACCAGCCTGCATGCATAGCACGTTGCACGTCACTGACCTTACAAAACTCAGCCACCATCCTCATCCTCAACCCACCGGACTGCATGCATAGCACGTAACACTTCACAGACCTTACACCAGTCTCATCCTCAACCCACCAGCCTGCATGCATAACACGTTATACCTCACAGACCTTATAAAACTCAGCCACCAGCTTCATCCTCAACCCATGAGCCGGCATGCCTAGCACATTACACTTCACAGACCTTACAAAACTCAGCCACCCACCTCTTCCTCAACCTACCAGCCTGCATGTATAGCAGGCTACACCTCACAGACCTTATAAAACTCAGCCACCAGCCACCAGCCTCGCCCTCAACCTACCAGCCTGCAAGCACAGCACGCTATTCCTCACAGACCTTAAAAACTCAGCCACTAGCCTCCCACTCAAGCTACCAGTCTGCATGAATAACACGTTACACCTCACAGACATTAAAAAACTCAGCCACCAGCCTCGCCTTCAAGCTACCAGCCTGCATGCATAGCACGTCACACCTCACAGACATTAAAAAACTCAGCAATCCAGCCTCATCCTCAACCTACCAGCCTGCATACAAAGCACGTTAATCCTCACAAACCCTTACAAAACTCAGCCACCAACCTCATCCTCAACCTACCAGCCTGCATGCATAGCATGTTACACCTCACAGACATTGCAAAACTCAGCCACCACTTTTATCCTCAACCCACCAGTCTGCATGCATAGCACGTTACACCCCACGGTGCATTCACCAGTCTCATCCTCAACCCACGAGCCTGCATGCCTAGCACATTACACCTCATAGACCTTACAAAACTCAGCCCCCCACCTCTTCTTCAACCTACCAGCCTGCAGGCATAACACGTTAGACTTCACAGTCCTTACAAAATTCAGCCACCAGCCTGGCCCTCAACCTACCAGCTTGCATGCATACCACGTTACACCTCACAGACCGTAAAAAACTCAGCCACCAGCCTCGCCCTCAACCTACCAGCATGTATGCATAGCACGTTACACCTCACAGACCTTACAAAACTCAGCCACCAGCCTCGCCCTCAACCTACCCGCCTGCATAAATAACACATTACACCTCACAGACCTTACGAATCTCAGCGGCCAGCCTCATTGTCAACCTACCAGCCCTGCATGCATAGCACGTTACACCTCACAGACCTTACAAAACTCAGCTTCAGCCTCATCCTCAACCCACTAGCCTGCATACATAGAACGTCACACCTCACAGACCTTACAAAACTCAGCCACCAGCCTCATCCTCAACCTACCAGCCTGTATGCATAGCATGTTACTCTTCACGGACCTTACAAAACTCAGCCACCAGCCTCATCCTCAACCTACCAGCCTGCATGCATACCACGTTACACCTCACAGACCTTTCAAATCTCAGTGGCCAGGCTCATCATCAACCTACCAACCTGCATTCATAGCATGTTACACCTCACAGACCTTACACAACTTAGCCACTAGTCTCATCCTCTATCCATCCGCTTGCATACAGAGCACGTTACTCCTCACAGACCTCCCAAAACTCAGCCACCAGTCTCATCCTCAACCCACCAGTCTGCATGCATAGCACGTTACACCTCATAGACCTTACAAAACTCAGCCACCAGCCTCATCCTCAGCCTACCAGCGTGCACTCCTAGCACGTTACACTTCACAGCTCTTACAAAACTCAGCCACCGGCCTCATCCTCAGCCTACCAGCCTGCACACGTAGCATGTAACACCTCACAGACCGTACAAAACTCAGCCACCAGTCTCGTTCGTGACCCACCAGCCTGCATGCATTGCACGTTACACCTCACAGACCTTACAAAACTCAGCCACCAGTCTCATTGGTAACCCACCAGCCTGCATTCATAGCATGCTCCATCTCACAGACCTTACACCAGCCTCATCCTCAACCTACCAGCCTGCATGCATTGCACGTTACACCTCATAGACCTTACAAAACTCAGCCACCAGCCTCATCCTCAGCCTACCAGCGTGCACTCCTAGCACGTTACACTTCACAGCTCTTACAAAACTCAGCCACTGGCCTCATCCTCAGCCTACCAGCCTGCACACGTAGCATGTAACACCTCACAGACCGTACAAAACTCAGCCACCAGTCTCGTTCGTAACCCACCAGCCTGCATGCATTGCACGTTACACCTCACAGACCTTACAAAACTCAGCCACCAGTCTCATTGGTAACCCACCAGCCTGCATTCATAGCATGCTCCATCTCACAGACCTTACACCAGCCTCATCCTCAACCTACCAGCCTGCATGCATTGCACGTTACACCTCATAGACCTTACAAAACTCAGCCACCAGCCTCATCCTCAGCCTACCAGCGTGCACTCCTAGCACGTTACACTGCACAGCTCTTACAAAACTCAGCCACCGGCCTCATCTTCAGCCTACCAGCCTGCACACGTAGCTTGTTACACCTCACAGACCGTACAAAACTCAGCCACCAGTCTCGTTCGTAACCCACCAGCCCGCATGCATTGCATGTTACACCTCGCTGACCTTACAAAACTCAGCCACCAGTCTTGTTGGTAACCCACCAGCCTGCATTCATAGCATGTTCCATCTCACAGACCTTACACCAGCCTCATCCTCAACCTACCAGCCTGCATGCATAGCACGTTATACCTCACAGACCTTACACCTACCTCATTCTCAACCTACCAGCTTGCATCAATAGCATGTTACACCTCACAGACCTTAGCAGCCTCATCCTAAACCTACCAGCCTGCATGCATAGCACAATACACCTCACAGACCTTACACCAGCCTCCTCCTCAACCTACCAGCCTGCATTCCTAGCATGTTACACCTCACAGACCTTAGCCAGCCTCATCCTCAACCTACCAGCCTGCATGCATAGCACGTTACATCTCACAGACCTTAGCCAGCCTCATCCTCAACCTACCAGCCTGCAAGCATAGCATCTTGCACCTCACAGACCTTAGCCAGCCTCATCCTCAACCTATCAGCCTGCATGCATAGCATGTTACACCTCACAGACCTTAGCGAGCCTCATCCTCAACCCACCAGCCGGCATGCATAGCAGGTTACACCTCAAAGAGCTCCAGTGACTTCCTATCTGCAATTAAGCATCATCCTTATGTACCTCAACAACAGCATAAACCTCTACAGACCTACCAGACATCTCTATTAAGCCTGACTCCTGCTTGCACGCCTCCTCCTTCATACACAGTACCAGATCCAGAATGTGTGCCTCATCCCATCTCACTGACAGAGCCTGGGACGATCTGCCCCTGTACATCAGAGCCTTCTCCCCAGCTCTTGAGTTCCTAAGGAGCTGAAGCCCTGCCTCTTCCCCTACCCCCGAGCCTAGCTCTGCCTGTATAACGCCAGCTTCAATGGCAGGATACCCTCCATGGTTACTTGTGTGCTGTTCAAATACAAATAACAAAACTAACAGAGCAGGCATTAACACAATACATCCTAACATAATACACCATAACACAACACAACATAACATTCTGTTATGCCCAGCACAACACAACATAAGACAATACTACACAACATAACATAAAAACATAACATAACATTCTGTAATGCATGGCACAGCACAGTATAACATAGCATAGCACAGTATAACATAGCACAGCACAATATAACATAACAAAACACAGCCCAGCATAACAACATGACATAACACAACTTAACTAACATAACTTCACACGTGCAGGAATATGAATTTGACAATGGCAATGAGGCAAACAGGAGCAGTCCCTGTGGCAGGGAAGTGGCAACTGCCTCATTCTAGTCTTACTGACCATGACAAACCCATGCATTCATGTGGGAAGCAGGGTGATTACAAGACGTTATTTATTCACCTGAGAGGATAATGATGAACCCTGTCTGCAGCTCCCAGCCAGCCATGCTCCTGCACCACGGGTGAAGCAGGGAGGTTGCCCACGCAGAATTTCCAAGGTTTTACCCCCCTCTGGAATAGCAGCTAGGGCACCAGCTTCTAATTTTGTTATTTACCCAGTCTACCAGCAAGTATCCTGTATTTGCAGACATTAAGGTCTTCAGAAGTTGTCACAACGTCTCTGCACCGGCACACAAGATAGTGGTTCAGCACTCAATTCCAAAGTTGTTAAATGTATATAGTGAAACTTGAGTCTATTGTACCCAATGTGTAACTTCAAGCAATGTCATCCTCTAGTCTCAATAAACAGATGTGAAGATAACTTCTTTTTTCAGTAAATCTTTATTCTACAGAGGTAGGTGACCAGCGGCAGACATATTTCTTCTTAAAATCTTTTTTCTTAAAATCACCTCAATTGAACAGTAGCCAACGCGTTTCATCCGCCTAGAACTCCATCAGGGCTAAGTACACATGTTGTCATCATTTATACTTCTTAGTTCGATGAGTATTGAAGTTGGTTGTTGTATAAAAAAGTTTAGAATGCAATTGCTCCAGCTGTTTGCCAGTGTGACGTCCGGTTCAAGTAAAGGACCAGGGAAATGAGGCAACCTTTTAGCATTGCATCCCCTCTGTATTACAGATGCAGTAAAAGAGGCAAATACATAGTAATTGTGCACTGTGAGAAATCAGGACCTGCTTGCAGTGTCCCCCACTTTTAGCCCTTATTTTGCCTATTAGTTGTTGGTTTTGTGACTCTGACTGCTCTATGGGCCCTGCTAACCAGAACCAGGGCCGCTGCTCGGGTTGAAAGTATATTGTAATTCCGTATAATTAGAATTGGCAATGAGAGACCCTGTAAGTCCCTAAGATATAATAAGATAAGAGGGATTCAAACTACCGGTAAGTCCCTAGTCACTAGTATATAATGGAGCAGGGAGTTTAGAGGCCCAGTAGATTTCCTGCGCTGGAGTGTGATTTCCTAATTGCGACAAATAGCAACTCGCAATTAAATCGCTATTCAGAATGCACAGTAGTAGTTGCATCAACAATTTTAGAATCAGTATTTGTTTGGTGTGCTACTTAGGTAATCGCATTCTGCAACTTCATAAATTGTGAATTCTGTCAGAATTAGTGGCCGTCGTATTTTGTCATAGTTTGATGACCTCACAACTGAAAAGTTATGCTCAATTGGAAACAGCAGAGTATACATGCTGGAGATTGTGGACAGTATTCAAACAACATTGACCTGTGTGTGTGGCATCCACCAATAAAAACATCAAATGTCAAAAAAGGACACTGAGAAGGAGGCTGGGGCCTGGAAACGCAAAATAAAATATTCAAGACAAGAACTAGAAATATTGACAGCGCAGTGTGCTGGGCACCATGGCAAACCTTTTGGGAAATCATCCCTCACAGCGCCTTTATCACAAAATAATTAAATATGGAAAGCAAAACAGAAAATATCAGCTTTGTTGGTGTGATGCAGTGATCCATTGAGGGAAATCAGAAAACGATGGCAAGGTCTCAGATCATGGACAAACGAGAAGGTTGCAAACTGTCCAATCGAGACTAGAGCCACTGGAGGAGGTCTGCCACTGCCCCAAACCAACTGCAGTTGACCAACTGGTAAAAACTTCTCTGATATCAGAATCAGTCAATGGATTCAGTAAAACTGATGCACCTGACATTCCAGGAGCCTCTTTAGGGAAGTATAAGATAGCATTGTTGCATACAAAAATATATGTGGTTAGGCAACGTCAAAACACTTATACATTATGCAACCTTTTTAATTCTTGTGTATATATAAATAGGGAATGGAATCCACATAATAGATTACATTAAAAAATCAGTCATTGTTCATAGTATATCATGGTAGATGTAGGGAAAACACATTAACACATTAGTTTAAGTACAACAAATTTATGAATCATGATTTAATTTTCGAACAAATATCCAGGTGCATGGAAGTGATGTTTCAGAAGCCGAGGGACATGTGAAATCTCACGGACCAATTAATCTTCATATCCAGGGCACAGCAGTCTAAGCGGAATATATAAATGACAGAGTCACAAAGCATACACATTTAGTGCAAGAAGTGTGTGGAAGTGACACACAGCGTTTCACCCAGGAAACTGTAGGGAGGCTAAGATAAATCTGGTCGATGCGGAGCTCGCACTCGCCATGTTGCCAACACACAATCCCAACAAATTCCGGGAACTGCTCGTAGTGATGAAAATGTGCAACTCTTTTGAGGTTTGAAGGTGTCAATGCTTAAGGGTCAGTACCTGGAATGAAAAGACAAACATGAAGAAAATCATTGCATTTGGTTTCACTCATGCTTGAACCCAGATTTCCATGAAGGAAAAGCTAGACATTTTATTTGTCATTTGTTATTTTTGGTGTGTTAGGGTTAAGCATGGGCGAATTTTGCGAATCTCGCGTTCGCGAATTTTGCGGATTGCGAACTCGCAATCTGCAAAATCCGCGAATTCTCGCGAATTTTTTTTTTGTGTGTGTTCCCGCGGGTTTCTGCCAGTTCGCGAGGGTTTTGTACAATTTCGCAAACGCGAACTTACCTGTCGGTCGCAAGTTTTGTGAACTTGTTGTTTCTACGTGTCCAGCCTGTTTGGGACACTCTTCTTCATCACTGCCACTCCCAGTCACCACTGCCACTCTCTGACTACTCATGCCACCCTCTGGCCCACCCATGCCACCCTCTGTTTCATCACAGCACCCTCTGGTTGTCCAGTGTACATTATTGTGGCAAAGCAAAGCACACCTTCCCTGCCTCAAGTGACCTGAATTAATTTGGGGCTGTTTAATGTGTCACAGAATATTGTTTTAGCTGGCACCTGCTTCCTTAGTGCTTCCTGATTAGTGATCTTTTGCACTTGCTAAGTGCTTTCATTGTTGCAAAATTAGTTACAACACCTGCCCTGCCCCAACTGACAATAATGAATTAGGGGCTGATTAATGTGTCACTGGATTTGAACTTCCAGCCTGGCTCCTGCTTGTCTCCCTTAGCTGTAATTCAGGACCTTTGTGGCATATGTGTAACTATTCTGAGGGTCAGAGCAGGGTCACATAATAGTTGCAAGTAGGCAACTGAACTCTGGAGGGGCCCCTCAGGAAGCACTACAGGAAATGGCTACTAATGATGAGCTTGAACTTTTGAACCTGGTAAGTAGTTTCAGTTTTGCTAAGATCGTATTTCTGCAATTTAGCGCTTATTCGCGGCGCGCGAAGTTGAACTGGGAAGCCGCGAACTCACGTGAACAGTGCGAGCAAGCCATAAAATCCGCTGCTCACGGATTTGCGGATTTTGCGGGAAATTCGCGAATCTCGCGGATTGCAAATTTACCGAAAATCAGCAAAATCCGCGAGCGGAACGGATTTTCCGCCCATGCTTAGTTAGGGTAACAACACACATGATATACCTTTTATTTTCTATTATTATAAGGCACACATATACCTTTTGTACCTTATCATTTACATTTTGTCATAGAGTAATGTTACATTACTTTGCTTACATAAGTTACCATTTCTGAAAGGAAAGCGAGACTATGGTTTACCTACGACAAAGCATTTGTAATATTATCCTAAAATGATTTGGTTCATTTATAACTTACCCTTAAGGAGGCGTCCGCGGCCTTGGGCTGTTCTTGAGTCATCATCTTGTTGATGGCTCTTTGCTCTCTTCATCAGAGTCTGTCTCAGACATCCAATCTTCCAATTCTTTCTGAGTCACTACATTGTGAAGAATTGCACATGTTGATACCATTTTACGACTGATTTCTGGAGAACATTGTAAGACATCACCACACCAATGGAGACGTCAGACGTTACTTTTTAAAAGTCCAAAAGTCCTCTTGTACTTCTATGTGCAACATTGTGCCGAAGCTCAATACGTGTAGCAGAGTTCAGATATCAATCATTATCCATGGGCTTAAGGCATAACCGCTATTGTATTGTCATTCTAATAGAATAACAAAATTCCCAAGCTCTGGGTTACAACTGGCGGAGTTGCTGAAAGGTTGCTGATTTTTCTTCCATTTTACCTATTGGGTGCTGCTGGGCGTGAGTGTTCACACAGATTGTTTCCCTGACTTGTGCTGTCGGTGTGCTAATCTTGCCGGTGGTTTGGGATACCACTTCCCTCCAAGAGCTTGGAGACATGTACTAGTTAGGGCTATCGATGTGTGCGGGATGAAGAGAGGGCAAGATTCCAGATTTAGCTAGCGTTATTTCATGGACTTGTAAGGATTGAGGACAGTGCTGGCATAATTCCTTTAGTTTTCTGTGCTTTATAATAGGGATTCTCTGCAGATCCCCATAGTTTGCAATCGACACAGTTACAGGAGGCCCACTTGGCTCTTTTTTTTAAGTGGATCTTTCTCTTCTTTCCTATTTGGGGTCTTGTTGCTTGTGTTCAGGTGGAAAGTTTTGTTTTAATGTCAATACTTTTTTACTTTTTCGAAATCATCGTGTAGTTACTGTTGGAGTTTGAATGAGGAATGTGTCCGTTCAATATCATGCTCCTGTGAAGTTGTTAGATCACAGCTTTCACTGTGATTAGTATATGAAGGGGGTTGTGGTTTTATTTCCTATGAAAGGGAGGGAATAACATTTCGTTTTTGGGTTAAAGTTGGGTGCAGTTTGATTTCATATCAAACTTGTATTTCTTCTTTGTTTTTGAGTTTGTCTCTTGTGTTGTTCTTTTTTTTAATACAAGGCTTAAGTTCTTCTTTTAATATATCATTGTGCAGCAGGTTTCCTTGATTTTGCGCTGCAGCTAAATCCTCATTCTTTTGTCTGTGTATATTTGCTTGTTTGTCGTTGTGTTTGCAGATTCATTTACCAAAGGCAATACGTCCACTGTTAAGGTGGGTGATGAATCTTCCCCTAAAAGCCAGAGATTTTCATAGAGTTTCGATCATTTTTTTTTTTTTTTTCAGATGCACTGTAGGCATATTGTTAGAGAGTGACCAGGATCCAGGTGTGAAATTAGAATGCCCAACTCGGCAAATGTTGGTTTTTGTAACGTAAAGCAGTCAAACCCATTCTTTTCTTTTTTTTTACCATTGTTGTCATTTTTCTACTTTCTCCTTTCAATGCAGAAAGAAATTCATTTTTTTTATTGATTCTTCATAAAAAAAATTGGGACATTCTGGAGATACGTCAGGAGTTCGAAAATGTTGCCTTGTTCAAGTCATCATGTTCCCTCTAAAGTTGTATAGCGGTTCTAATAGAATGAAAAAAAGACTCAAGCTCTGGGTTACAGGTGGTGAACTTTCTGAAAGGGTGTTGACTTTTCTCCTATTTCACCTATTGGGTGTTCCTTGGCCTGAGTGCTGGTACCTTCCCTGTCATGTGCTGTCAGTGTGATAATCTCGCTGGTGGTTTGGGATACTCCCTATCTCAACGAGCTCGGAGACATGTACAAGTCAGGCGCATTTAACTAGCATTATATTTTGGGCTGGTGAGGACTGAGGACAGTGCTGGCATAGTTTGTTGAGGTTTTATCATTATGTTAAATGACCCGGAACAAAATGCAGACTATCAGTTAGATGGGCCGATTCACAGAACTAACTTAAGACAAAATCCTAAACTTACTACTTTTGGTATACACAGAAGTTATGATTTTGTCTTAAGTTTGTCTTAAGACAGACTTAAGACAGACTTAAGACAAAATCCTAACCTAAGTCTGTCTTAAGTCTGTCTTAAGACAAACTTAAGACAAAATCCAAACTTCTGTGAATACCAAAAGTAGTAAGTTTAGGATTTTGTCTTAAGTTAGTTCTGTGAATCGGGCCCATTATCTGCATCTGCTCTGCTGGGCGAAACGATGGAGGGGCAAATGGTGACTGCGGGGAATGGGAGGAGGGAGGGCAAAGCTGAGAAGGTTCCAGTACAGCTTCATGGTCAGAGAGGACACAACAGGCGAGTTGGGGAGGCCAAGCAGTTTTAAACCCAGACAGCAAGGTAGCAGGGAGGGACAAGGAGAAGGGGTGGTTCAGAGGGGAGTTATTCACATAGCTGCTGCCATTGGTCTCAACTGACTGCCTCCACTCCAGAGTCTCAGAGACTCCATGAGACATCGGAAGCCAAACAACTGTGCAGATCAAGAGGAAAGTAAAGCGTCTCACTATGTATCTACACAAATCAGGCAGCGGAGGGGGCAAATTAACAGCTTTGACCTAGAATATAAATGGACTTGGGTACAAAACAAAGAGATGCGTAGAGGTTCAGTATCTAAAACACTAGTGACATGAAGGGGCAATGATACATAAAACACACCAGAAGGGAAACAACTGTGAGGCACTGAAAAGGGGAATATAAAGTGCTGGCACATTAGGGACACACATCTGACTCAAAGGGAGTAGGACTGCTAATTAAGAAGTCAACACTCATCATACGTTTATCGACGTCCAAGGGTGATAAGTTGAAGAGTCGGTCTGCTAGGACAGCATGCAAATCAACCTTTGCTCCCTATATGTCCCACCTAAACTCCTTGCATAGACCTTGAAGATGCCTGGCACCCTCCTATCTTGCGCCTACCTGACTGGGTACTAAATTTAGGCAACTTCAATCTGGTGGTGAGTGATAGGGAGGATAGATACCCACAATGACAGGGACGGGCAAGGGAGATTCCTTTGGTGGGATTCCTTTGGGCCAAAGGTCTATCTGACATCTAGACAACCAGCACGCCAGGGCATGACAAAAGACTTTCCACTCCAGTGAATGCATCAGTTTATCAAATATCGATCATTATATTAGTATAATCACTACACTAGACTGATTCCGAACGGGCTCTCAAATCACTCACAGATCTGGGCCAAGCTGCAGGACCCATATGTGGCTAGAGACAGGGCCTGGACTCAAGAACTATGGTACCTCAAAGATGGAAGCATCATTCCGGAGTTAAGAAAAGGCACTGTCCACTACTTTGAAGAAAACTTGGGTACAGGAACCTCAAAGCTCATAACATGGGAAGCCTACATGGTGGCCCTGAAGGGCTTCAAAAGTACGTAAATAAGAAAGTAAGCCACCACTGAGGCTACGACAGCTAAGAGGACCGGGCTGATAATAAAGAGAGAACCACCGCCTTGGTCTCGCAGTACCAACTAAACGAGGTAGGCAATAGACCAGGGAGGTTCCTGTATGGCGAGCAAGAAAAGGATAGCAATTTGGTATAGGAAATACTGCGGAAGTAGGAGCCGCCTGTCAAGAGGCAAACAGAAATAGTGGCAGAAATCGCAAGTTACTATCAAGACCGATATCGGTCAATCAAGAGCAAGTTACAAAGTGACACAGGAGGCTTCCTCAAACATATACGCCTCCTGGTCCCGATGCCAGAGGAAACAAATTAAATAGATAAAGACATAGTATAAAGTGAAACAGTTAGGACCATCAAGGACATTCATCTGGGAAAGCTCCAGGGCTGAACACATTTCCAACAGAACTATATAAAAGTATGGCTTAGCGCCGCACAAGAGTCAGATGTTCCCCGAATCAAATGAAATAAGCCAGATACCCTATGACCAGCAGTTATCTATGGTAGTAGCAGTCCTGAAAGATAGGAAACTATCAGATAGTTGTGCCTTTCTAAAGGACTATATCAATGCTTAATACTAGCGAAAGTACTGGGCACTCGACTAAGGCAGGTCATCTTGAAACTTGTGCACCTGGACCAGTTGGGCTTCATGCCTCATGGGGCACTAGGCTGAACCTCAAACACCTATATGGCAACCTTACTAGATTCAGAGATCACCGAGAAGATTTAGCCATGCTATACCTTTACACCGCGAAAGTCTTCAAAACTCTGTAAAGGACATACCTACCTGAAGTGTTGGAAAGGGTGGGTCAGAGGTCAAGGTCTTCGACCCTCCAGCAAGGACATACCTACCGGAAAGTGTTGGAAAGAGTGGGTCAGAGGTCAAGGTTTTCGACACTCCGGCGAGGACATACCTACCGGAAGGTTTGGAAAGAGCGGGTCAGAGGTCTAGGTCTTCGACACTCCGGCGAGGACATACCTATCCGAAGCATTGTGAATAGCGGGTCAGAGGTCAAGGTCTTCAACACTCCGTCGAGGAGATACCTACCGGAAGCGTTGGAATGAGCGGGTCGGACGTCAAGGTCTTCGACACTCCGGCGAGGACTTACCTGCCGGAAGCTTTGGAAAGAGCGGGTCAGAGGTCAAGGTCTTCGACACTCCAGCGAGGACATACCTACCGGAAGCGTTGAAAAGAGTGGGTCAGAGGTCAAGGTCTTCGATACTCCAGCGAGGACATACCTACCGGAAGCATTGGAAAGAGTGGGTCAGAGGTCAAGGTCTTCGACACTCTGGCGAGGACATACCTACCGGAAAGTGTTGGAAAGAGTGGGTCACAGGTCAAGGTCTTCGACACTCCGGCGAGGACATACCTACCTGACGCGTTGGAAAGAGTGGGTCAAAGGTCAAGGTCTTTGACACTCCGGCGAGAACATACCGATAGGACGCATGGGAAAGAGTGGGTCAAAGGTCAAGGTCTTATACACTCTGGCGAGGACATACCTACCTGACACATGGGAACGAGTGGGTCAAAGATAAAGGTCTTCGACACTCCAGCGAGGACACACCTATCGGACGCGTGGGAAAGAGTGGGTCAAAAGGTCAAGGTCTTTGACACTCCGGCGAAGTCATACCTTCCGGAAAGTGTTGGAAAGAGTGGGTCACAGGTCAAGCTCTTCGACATTCCGGCGAGGACTTACCTACCGGAAGTGTTGGAAAGTGCGGGTCAGAGGTCAAGGACTTCGACACTCCGGCAAGGACATACCTACCAGAAGCGTTGGAAACAGTGGGTCAGAGGGCAAGGTCTTCGACACTCCGGCGAGGACATACCTACCGGAAGCATTGGAAAGAGTGGGTTAGAGGTTAAGATCCTTTACACTCCGGCGAGGACATACCTACCGGAAAGTGTTGGAAAGAGAGGGTCAAGGGTCAAGGTCTTTGACACTTCGGCGAGAACATACCCACAGGACGCGTGGAAAAGAGTGGGTCAAAGGTCAAGGTCTTCTAAACTCCAGCGAGGACACACCTACCGGATGCATGGGAAAGAGTGGGTCAAAGGTCAAGGTCTTCGACACTCCAGCAAAATCATACCTTCCGGAAAGTGTTGGAAAGAGTGGGTCACAGTTCAAGGTCTTCGACACTCCGGCGAGGACATATCTACCTGACGCGTGGGAAAGAGTGGGTCAAAGGTCAAGGTCTTCGCCACTCCGGCGAAGACACACCTACCTTAAGTGTGGGAAAGAGTGGGTCATAGGTCAAGGTCTTTGACACTCCGCGGAGGACATATCTACCTGACGCGTTGAAAAGAGTGGGTCAAAGGCCAAGGTCTTTAACACTCTGGTGAGGGTATACCTACCTGAGACGTGGGTAAGAGTGGGTCAAAGGGCAAGGTCTTCGACACTCCGGCAAGGACATACCTACCTGACTGTTGGGAAATAGAGGGTCAAAGGTCAAGTCTTCGACACTCCGGCAAGGACATACCTACCTGACGCGTGGGAAAGAGTGGGTCAATGGTCAAGTTTTTTGACACACCGGCGAGGACATATCTACCAGAAGCGTGGGAAAGAGGGGGTCAGAAGTCAAGGTCTTCGACACTTCGGCGAGGTCATACCTATCGGAAGCGTTGGAAAAGAGTGGGTCAGAGGTCAAGATCTTCGACACTCCGGCGAGGGCATTCCTACTAGAAAGTGTGGGAAAGAGTGGGTCAAAGGTCAAGGTCTTTGACATTCTGGTGAGGACATTACTACCGGAAAATATGGGAAAGAGTGTGTCGAAGGTCAAGGTCTTCGACACTCCGGCAAGGACATACCTACCTAACGCGTGGGAATAAGTGGTTCAAAGGTCAAGGTCTTCGACATTCCAAAAAGGACATACCTACCTGACGCGTGGGAAAGTGTGGGTCAAAGGTCAAGGACTTCAATACTCTGGAGGGGATATATCTACCTGATGCGTGGAAAACTGGGGGTCCAAGGTCATGGTCTGCTGGACGCATGGGAAAGACGGGGTCAAAAGTCAAGGTTTTCAACACTCCGGCGAGTACATACCCACCTGACGCCTGGGAAAGAGGGGGTCAAAGGTCAAGGTCTTCAACTCTCTGGCGAAAACATAACTACCTGACGTTTGGGAAAGAGGGGGTAAAAGGTCAAGGTCTTCAAAACTCCAGTGAAGACATAGCTACATTACCCCTGGGAAAGAGGTGGTCAAAGGTGAAAGTCTTCAACACTCCGGCAGGGACATACCTACCTGACAGGTGGGAAAGAGGAGGTCAAAGGTCAAGGTCTTCATCACTCCGGCAAGGACATACCTACCGGAAAGTGTTGGAAAGAGAAGGTCAAAGGTCAAGGTCTTCAACACTCCGGGAGGATATACCTATCTGACACGTGGGAAAGAGGGGTTCAGAGATCAAGGTCTTTAAAAATCCCACGAGGACATACCTACCTGAAACGTTGAAAAGAGGGCGTCAAAGGTCAAGGTCTTCCACACTCCGGCGAGGACAATCCTACCTGACGTGTGGGAAAGAGGGTGTCAAAGGTCAAGGTCTTCAATACTCCGGAGAGGACATACCTTCCTGATGCGTGGGAAAGAGGGGTCAAAGGTCAAGGTCTTCAACACTCTGGCAAGGACAAACCTACCGGAAAGTGTTGCAAAAAGTGGGTCAAAGGCCAAGGTATTTGACACTCTGGTGAGGACATACCTACTGGAAAGTGTTGGAAAGAGTGGTTCAAAGGTCAAGGTCTTAGACACACCAGCGAGGACATACCTACCTGACGTGTGGAAAAGAGTGGGTCAAAGGTCAAGGTCTTCGACATTTCGATGATGTGTGGGAAAGAGTGGGTCAAAGGTCAAGGCCTTCAACACTCCGGCAAGGAAATACCTACCTGACATGTTGGAAAGATGGGGTCAAAGGTCAAGGGCTTCAACACTCCAGAGAGGATATACCTTCCTGATGCGTGAGAAAGAGGGGTCAAAGTTCAAGGTATTCAACACTCCGGCGAGGACATAGCTGCCTGACGCGTAGGAAAGAGGGGGTCAAAGGTCAAGGTCTTCAACACTCTGACAAGGACAAACCTACCGGTAAGTGTTGCAAAAAGTCGGTCAAAGGTCAAGGTATTTGACACTCTGGCTAGGAATACCTACCGGAAAGTGTTGGAAAGAGTGGTTCAAAGGTCAAGGTCATAGACACATCAGCGAGGACATACCTACCTGACGCGTGGGAAAGAGTGGGTCAAAGGTCAAGGTCTTCGAGACTCCGATGAGGACATACATAGTTGAAGTGTTGGAAAGAGTGGGTCAAGGTTTTAAACACTTTGGAGAGGGCATACCTACCAGACTCGTGGGAAATATTGGGTCAAAAGCTTCGACACTCCAACGAGGACAGACCTACCTGACACGTGGGAAAGAGGTTGTCAAAGGTCAAGGTCTTCAACACTCCGGATAGGACATACCTACCTAACGTGTGGGAAAGAGGGATCAAAGGTCACGGTCTTCGACACTCCGGCGAGGATATACCTACCTGATGCATGGGAAAGATTGGGTCAAAAGCTTTGACACTCCGGTGAGGACATACCTACCTGACGTGTGGGAAAGAGGGGGTCAAAGGTCAAGGTCTTCGACACTCTGGGGAGGACATACCTACCTGACATGTAAAAAAAAGTAGAGAGAGATAGAGGGGTCAATGGTCAAGGGCTTCTACACACCTGCGTGGACATACCTACCTGATGCACTGGAAAGAGGGGGTCAAAGGTCAAGGTCTTCAACACTTTGGTGAGGACATACCTACCTGACGTGTGGGAAAGAGGGGATGGAAGGACAAGGTCTTCAACACTCCGGCGAGGGCATAGGTTCCTGACGCTTGGGAAAGAGTGAGTCTAAGGTCAAGTTCTTCGACACTCCGGCGAGGACATACCTACCTGATGCGTGGGAAAGAGGAAGTCAAATGTCAAGGTCTTCAACATTCCGGCGAGGACATACCTATCTGACACGTGGGAAAGAGGGTGTCAAAGGTCAAGAACTTCTACACTCTGGCGAGGACATACCTACCTGACTCGTAGGAAAGAGGGGGTCAACGGTCAAGGTCTTTAAGATTCTGGCGAGGACATACCTACCGGAATGTGTTGGAAAGAGCAGGTCAAAGGTCGAGGTCTTCAACACCCCGTGAGGATGTACCTACCAGACGCGTGGGAAAGAGGGGGTCAAAGATCAAGGACTTAAACACTCGGGAGAAGACATACCTACCTGACGTGTGGGAAAGAGAGGGTCAAAGGTCAAGGTCTTTAAGTTCTCTGACGAGGATATACCTACATGACGCGTGGGAAAGTGTGGGTCAAAGGTCAAGGTCTTCAACACTCCAGCAAGGACATACCTACCTGACGCGTGGGAAAGAGTGGTTCAAAGGTCAAGGTCTTTGACACTCCGACAAGGACATACCTACCTGATGCTTGGAAAGGGTGGGTCAAAGGTCAAGGTCTTCAACAATCAGTAGAGAACATAACTACCTGATGCCTGGGAAAGAGGTGGTCAAAGGTCAAGGTTTTCAACACTCCAGAGAGAACATAACTACCTGACGTGTGGGAAAGCGGGGGTAAAAGGTCAAGGTCTTCAACACTCCGGTGAGGACATAGCTACCTGACGCTTGGAAAAAAAGGGGTCAAAGTTTTCAACACTCTGGCGAGGACACACCTGCCTGACACGTGGGAATAAGGGGTTCAAAGATCAAGATCTTTAACACTCAGGCGAGGACATACCTACCTGACGCATGGGAAAGAGGGGGTCAAAGATCAAGGTCTTTAACACTCCGGCGAGGTCATACCTACCTGACGCGTGGGAAAGAGGGGGTCAAAGGTCAAGGTCTTCAACACTCCGGCGAGGACATACCTACCTGATGCGTCGGAAAGAGTGCGTCAAAGGTCAAAGCCTTCAACACTCTGGCAAAGACTTACCTACGTGTAGCGTGGGAAAGAGGGGGTCAAAGGTAAAGGTCTTCAACACTCCGGCAAGGACATACTTACCTGACGCGTTGGAAACAGGGGGTCAAAGGTCAAGGTCTTCCACACTCTGGCGCGGAAATACCTACCTGACATGTGGGAAAGAGGGTGTCAAAGGTCAAGGTCTTCAACACTCCGGCGAGGACATACCTACCTTACGCATGGGAAAGAGGGTGTCAAAGGTCAAGGTCTTCAACACTCCGGCGAGGACATAAATACCTGATGCGTGGGAAAAAGGGGTTCAAAGATCATGATCTTTAACACTCCGGCGAGGAAATACCTACCTGACGCGTGGGAAAGAGGGGGACAAAGGTCAAGGTCTTCAACACTCCGGCGAGGACATACCCACCCGATGAGTGGGAAAGAGGGGGTCAAAGGTCAAGGTCTTCAACACTCCGGCGGGGACATACGTACCTGACGCGTGGGAAAGAGTCAGTCAAAGGTCAAGGCCTTTAACACTCCGGCGAGTACTTACCTGCCTGACGGGTGGGAAAGAGGGGGTCAAAGGTCAAGGTCTTACACACTCCAGCGACGACATACCTATTTGACGTGCTGGAAAGAGGTGGTCAAAGGTCAAGGGCTTCCACACTCCGGCGAGGACATACCTATCTGACGCGTGGGAAAGAGTGTGTCAAAGGTCAAGGCCTTCAACACTCCGGCGAGAACTTACCTACCTGACACCGTGGGAAAGAGGGGGCCAAAAGTCAAGGTCTTCAACACTCCGGCGAGGACATATCGATCTGATGCGGGGGAATGAGGGCTTAAAAAGGTCAAGGTCTGAAACACTCCGGAAGGACATACCTACCTGATGCATGAGAAAGAGGGGTCACAGGTCAAGGTCTTTAACACTCCGGCGAGGACATACCTACCTGATGCGTGGGAAAGAGGGGGTCAAAGGTCAAGGTCTTCAACACCGCTGCGAGGACATACCTACCAGAATGTGTTGGAAAGAGGAGGTCAAAGGTCAAGGTCTTCAACACTCCGGCAGGATATACCTACCAGACGCGTGAGAAAGAGGGGGTACAAAGATCAAGGTCTTCAACACTCGGGAGAGGACATACCTACCTGACATAAGGGAAAGTGTGGGTCAAAGGTCAAGGTCTTCGACACTCCAGCAAGGACATACCTACCTGACGCGTGGGAAAGAGTGGATCAAAGGTGAAGGTCTTCAACACTCCGACAAGGACATACCTACCTGACGCTTGGGAAAGTGTGGGTCAAAGGTCAAGGTCTTCAACACTCCGGAGAGAACATAACTACCTGATGCCTGAGAAAGAGGGGGACAAAGGTCAAGGTCTTCAACACTCCGGCGAGAACATAACTACCTCACGTGTGGGAACGAGGGTGTAAAAGGTAAAGGTCTTCAACACTCCAGTGAGGACATAGCTACCTGACCCTTGGGAAAGAAGGGGTCAAAGGTCAAAGTCTTCAACACTCTGGCGAGGACATACCTACCTGACGTGTGGGAAAAAGGGGTTCAAAGATCAAGATCTTAAAGACTCTGGCGAGGACATACCTACCTGATGTGTGGGAAAGAGGGGGGTCAAACGTCAAGGTCTGTAACAATCCGGCGACGACATACCTACCTGACATGTGGGAAAGAGTAGGTCAAAGGTCAAGGCCTTCAACATTCCAGCGAGGACTTACCTACCTGACACGTGGGAAAGAGGGGGTCAAAGGTCAAGGTCTTCAACACTCCGGCGAGGACATACCTACCTGAGGCGTTTGGAAAGAGGGGGTAAAAGGTGAAGGTCTTCTACACTCCGCGAGGACATACCTACCTGACATGTGGGAAAGAGGGTGTCAAAGGTTTAGGTCTTCAACACTTCAGAGAGGACATACTTTCCTGATGCGTGGGAAAGATTTGGTCAAAAGCTTCGACACTCCGGCGAGGACATACCTATCTGACGCGTGGTAAAGAGGGTGTCAAAGGTCAAGGTCTTCAACACTCCGGAGATCATATACCTACCTTACGCGTGGGAAAGAGGGTGTCAAAGATCAAGGTCTTCAACACTGGGGAGAGGATATAACTTCCTGAAGTGTGGGAAAGAGGGGATCAAAGGTCAAGGTCTTCAACACTCTGGGAGGATATACCTACCTGTCGTGTGGGAAAGAGGGGGTCAAAGGTCCAGGTCTTCGACACTCTGGCAAGGACATACCTACCTGACGCGTGGGAAAGTGTGGGTTAAAGGTCAAGGTCTTCAATACTCCGGCGAGCACATACCTCCCTGACGTGTGTGAAAGAGGGGGTCCAAGGTCATGGTCTGCAATACTCCGATGAGTTCATACCTACCGGATGCATGGGAAAGAGAGGGTCAAAGGTCAAGGTCTTAAACACTCCGGCGATGACATACCTACCTGACGCGTGGGAAAGAGGGGGTTAAAGGTCAAGGTCTTCAACACTCAGGCAAGGACATACCTACCTGACACTTGGGAAAGAGGGGTCAAAGGTCAAGGTCTTCCACACTCCGGCGAGGACAATCCTACCTGACGTGTGGGAAAGAGGGTGTCAAAGGTCAAGGCCGTCAACACTCGGAGAGGACATACCTTCCTTATGCGTGGGAAAGAGGGGTCAAAGGTCAAGGTCTTCAACACTCTGGCTAGGACAAACCTTCCAGAAAGTTTTGCAAATAGTGGATGAAAGTCAAGGTATTTGATACTCTGGCGAGGACATACCTACCGGAAAGTGTTAAAAAGAGTGGATCAAAGGTGAAGGTCTTCGACACTCCGATGAGGACATACATAGCTGACATGTGGGAAAGAGTGGGTCAAAGTGTTTGACACTCCGACGAGGAAATACCTACCTGACGCGTGTAAAAGAGGGAGTCATAGGTCATGGTCTTTCGCACTCCGGCCAGGACATACCTTCCTGACGCATGGTAAAGAGGGTGTCAAAGGTCAAGGTCTTAAACACTCCAGAGAGGACATACCTATCTGACACGTGGGAAAAAGGGATAAAAGGTCAAGGTCTTTGACACTCCGGCGAAGACATACCTATCTGACGCGTGGGAAATATTGGGTCAAAAGCTTCAACACTCCGGCGAGGACATACCTACCTGATGCGTGGGAAAGAGGAAGTCAAAGGTCAAGGTCTTCGAAACTCTGGCGAGGACATACCTACCTGATAAGTGGTAAAGAGCCGGTCAAGGTTTTCAACACCCCGGAGAGGGCATACCTACCTGACTCGTGTGAAATATTGGGTCAAAAGCTTCGGCACTCCTGCGATGACATACCTACCTGACGGGTGGGAAAGAGGGTGTCAAAGGTCAAGGTCTTCAACACTCCGGAGAGGACATACCTACCTAACGTGTGGGAAAGATTGGATCAAAAGCTTCAACACTGCGGGGAGGACATACCTACCTGACACCTGGGAAAGAGGGGGTCAAAGGTCAAGGTCTTCAACACTCCGGAGATCATATACCTACCTTACGCGTGGGAAAGATGTGTCAAATGTCAAGGTCTTTGACACTCCAGCGAGGACATACATACCTGATGCGTGTGAAAGAGCGGGTCAAGGTCTTCAATGCTCTGGAGAGGACATAGCGACCTGACGCGTGGGAAAGAGGGGGTAAACGGTTAAGGTCTGAAACACTCTGGAAGGACATACCTACCTGATGCATGGGAAAGAGGGGGTCAAAGGTCAAGGTGTTCCACACTCCAACAAGGACATACCAACCTGATGTGTGGGAAAGAGGGTGTCAAAGGACAAGGTCTTCAATACTCCGGAGAGAACATACCTTTCTGACGCGTGGGAATGAGGGGTCAGAGGTCAAGGTCTTCAACACTCCAATGAGGACATTCCTACCTGACGCGTGGGAAAGAGAGTGTCAAAGGTCAAGGTATTCAACACACTGGCGAGGATATACCTACCGGATAGTGTTGGAAAGAGTGGTTCAAAGGTCAAGGTCTTAGACACTACGGCGAAGACATACCTACCTGAGGCGTGGGAAAGAGTGGTTCAAATGTCAATTTCTTAGACACTCCGGACAGGACATACCTATCTGATGGGTGGGAAAGAGTGGGTCAAAGGTCAAAGTCTTCGACACTCCGACGAGGACATACCTACCTCACGCGTGGGAAAGATTGGGTCATAGGTCGTGGTCTTCGGCACTCCGGCGAGGACATATCTACCTGACGTGTGGGAAAGAGGCTGTCAAAGGTCAAGGTCTTCAACACTCCAGAGAGGTCATACCTATCTGATGCGTGGGAAGGAGAGATAAAAGGTCAAGGTCTTTGACAATCCGGCAAGGACATACCTACCATAAAAGTGTTGGAAAGAGGGGGTCAAAGGTCAAGGTCTTCAACACTCTGGGAGGATAAACCTACCGTACGCGTGGGAAAGAGGTTGTCAAAGATCAAGGTCTTCAACACTGGGGAGAGGATATAACTACCTGATGTGTGGGAAAGAGGGGATCAAAGGTCAAGGTCTTCAACACTCTGGGAGGATATACCTACCTGACGTTTGGGAAAGAGGGGGTCAAAGTTCCAGGTCTTCGACACTCTGGCAAGGACATACCTACCTCATGCGTGGGAAAGTGTGCGTTAAAGGTCAAGGTCTTCAATACTCTGGAGGGGGTTATATCTACCTGATGCATGGGAAGGAGGGGGTAAAATGTCAAGGTCTTAAACACTCAGGCGAGCACATATCTTCCTGACGTGTCGGAAAGAGGGGGTCCAAGGTCATGGTCTGCAACACTCCGATGAGTTCATACCTACCGGATGCATAGGAAAGAGAGGGTCAAAAGTCAAGGTTTTCAACACTCCTCGAGTACATACCTACCTGACGCCTGGGAAAGAGGGGGTCAAAGGTCAAGGTCTTCAACACTCCGGTGAGGACTTACCTACTGACGCGTGGGAAAGAGGGGGTCAAAGGTCAAAGTCTTCAACACTCTGGTGAGGACATACCTACCTGATGCGTGGTAAAGAGCGGTTCAAAGATCAAGGTCTTTAACACTCCAGCAAGGACACACCTACCTGACGCGTGGGAAAGAGGGGGTCAAAGGTCAAGGTCTTGAACACAACGGCGAGGACATACCTAACTGATGCTTGGGAACGAGTGGGTCAAATGTCAAGGCCTTCAACACTCCGGCGAGGACATACCTACCTGATGTGTGGGAAAGAGGGTGTCAAAGGTCAAGGCCTTCAACACTCCGGAGAGGACATACCTTCCTTATGCGTGGTAAAGAGCGGTTCAAAGATCAAGGTCTTTAACACTCCAGCAAGGACACACCTACCTGACGCGTGGGAAAGAGGGGGTCAAAGGTCAAGGTCTTAAACACAACGGCGAGGACATACCTACCTGACGCTTTGGAAAGAGGGGTCAAAGGTCAAGGTCTTCCACACTCCAGCGAGGACAATCCTACCTGACGTGTGGGAAAGAGGGTGTCAAAGGTCAAGGCCTTCAACACTCCGGAGAGGACATACCTTCCTTATGCGTGGGAAAGAGGGGTCAAAGTTCAAGGTCTTCAACACTCCGGCGACGACATGGCTACCTGACGCGTAGGAAAGAGGGGGTCAAAGGTCAAGGTCTTCAACACTCTGGCTAGGACAAACCTTCCAGAAAGTGTTGCAAATAGTGGATGAAAGGTCAAGGTATTTGATACTCTGGCCAAGAAATACCTACCTGACGCGTGTAAAAGAGGGAGTCATAGGTCATGGTCTTCGGCACTCCGGCGAGGACATACCTTCCTGACGCATGGTAAAGAGGGTGTCAAAGGTCAAGGTCTTAAACACTCCGGAGAGGACATACCTATCTGACACGTGGGAAAAAGGGATAAAAGGTCAAGGTCTTCGACACTCCGGCGAAGACATACCTATCTGACGCGTGGGAAATATTGGGTCAAAAGCTTCAACACTCCGGCGAGGACATACCTACCTGATGCGTGGGAAAGAGGAAGTCAAAGGTCAAGGTCTTCAACACTCTGGCGAGGACATACCTACCTGACAAGTGGTAAAGAGCCGGTCAAGGTTTTCAACACCCCGGAGAGGACATACCTTCCTTATGCGTGGGAAAGAGGGGTCAAAGTTCAAGGTCTTCAACACTCCGGCGACGACATGGCTACCTGGCGCGTAGGAAAGAGGGGGTCAAAGGTCAAGGTCTTCAACACTCTGGCTAGGACAAACCTTCCAGAAAGTTGTGCAAATAGTAGATGAAAGGTCAAGGTATTTGATACTCTGGCGAGGACATACCTACCAGAAAGTGTTGGAAAGAGTGGTTCAAAGGTCAAGGTCTTCGACACTCCGATGAGGACATACATAGCTGGCATGTGGGAAAGAGTGGGTCAAAGTGTTCGACACTCCGACGAGGAAATACCTACCTGACGCGTGTAAAAGAGGGAGTCATAGGTCATGGTCTTCGGCACTCCTGCGAGGACATACCTTCCTGACGCATGGTAAAGAGGGTGTCAAAGGTCAAGGTCTTAAACACTCCGGAGAGGACATACCTATCTGACACGTGGGAAAAAGGGATAAAAGGTCAAGGTCTTCGACACTCCGGCGAAGACATACCTATCTGACGCGTGGGAAATATTGGGTCAAAAGCTTCAACACTCCGGCGAGGACATACCTACCTGATGCGTGGGAAAGAGGAAGTCAAAGGTCAAGGTCTTCAACACTCTGGCGAGGACATACCTACCTGACAAGTGGTAAAGAGCCGGTCAAGGTTTTCAACACCCCGGAGAGGGCATACCTACCTGACTCGTGTGAAATATTGGGTCAAAACCTTCAGCACTCCTGCGAGGACATACCTACCTGACGGGTGGGAAAGAGGGTGTCAAAGGTCAAGGTCTTCAACACTCTGGAGAGGACATACCTACCTAACGTGTGGGAACAGGGATAAAAGGTCACGTTCTTCAGTACCTTAGCGAGGACATACCTACCTGACGCGTGGGAAAGATTGGGTCAAAAGCTTCGACACTCTGGCGAGGACATACCTACCTGACACGTGGTAAAGAGCCGGTCAAGGTCTTCAACACTCCAGAGAGGGCATACCTACCTGACGTTTGGGAAAGATGTGTGAAAGGTCAAGGGCTTATACACTCCGGCGAGGACATACCTACTTGATGCACTGGAAAGAGGGGGTCAAAGGTCAAGGTCTTCAACACTCTGGCGAGGACATACCTACCTGACGCATGGGAAAGAGGGGGTCAAAGGTCAAGGCCTTCAACACTCCGGCGAGGACATACCTACCTGACGCGTGGGAAAGAGGGGGTCAAAGGTCAAGGTCTTCAACACTCCGGAGAGGACATACCTTCCTTATGCGTGGGACAGAGGGGTCAAAGTTCAAGGTCTTTAACACTCCGGCGAGGACATGGGTACCTGACGCATAGGAACGAGGGGGTCAAAGGTCAAGGTCTTCAACACTCTGGCTAGGACAAACCTACCGGAAAGTGTTGCAAATAGTGGATGAAAGGTCAAGGTATTTGACACTCTGGCGAGGACATACCTACCGGAAAGTGTTCGAAAGAGTGGCTCAAAGGTCAAGGTCTTCGACACTCTGATGAGGACATACATAGCTGACATGTGGGAAAGAGTGGGTCAAAGTGTTCAACACTCCGACGAGGAAATACCTACCTGACGCGTGGAAAAGAGGGAGTCATAGGTCATGGTCTTCGGCACTCCGGCGAGGACATACCTTCCTGACACATGGTAAAGAGGGTGTCAAAGGTCAAGGTCCTAAACACTCCGGAGAGGACATACCTATCTGACGTGTGAGAAAAGGGGATAAAAGGTCAAGATCTTTGACACTCCGGCGAAGTCATACCTATCTGACTCGTGGGAAAAATTGGGTCAAAAGCTTCAACACTTCGGCGAGGACATACCTACCTGACGCGTGGGAAAGAGGGTGTCAAAGGTCAAGGTCTTCAACACTCCGGAGAGGACATACCGACCTAACGTGTAGTAAAGAGGGATAAAAGGTCACGGTCTTCAGTACCTTAGCGAGGACATACCTACCTGACACGTGGGAAAGATAAGAGCCGGTCAAGGTCTTCAACTCTCCAGAGTTGGCATACCTACCTGACGTTTGGGAAAGAGGGGTGAAAAGTCAAGGTCTTCAACACTCCGCCGAGCATATACCTACCTGACGCGTGGGAAAGAGGGGGTCAAAGATCAAGGTCTTCGACACTCCAGCGAGGACATACCTACCTGACGCTTAGGAAAGTGTGGGTCAAAGGTCAAGGTCTTCGACACTCCGGAGAGAACATAACTACCTGACGCCTGGGAAAGAGGGGGTCAAAGGTAAAGGTCTTCAACATTCTGGCGAGAACATAACTACCTGACGTGTGGGAAAGAGGGGGTCAAAAATCAAGGTCTTCCACACTCCGGCGAGCACATACCTACATGACATATGGGAAAGAGGGTGTCAAAGGTCAAGGTCTTCAACACTCCGGAGAGGACATACCTTCCTGATGCGTGGGAAACAAGGTTCAACGGTCAAGGTCTTTAACACTCCGGCGAGGACATACCTACCTGACGCTTGGGAAAGATTTGGTCAAAAGCTTCGACACTCCAGTGAGGACATACCTACCTGACGCGTGGGAGAGAGGGTGTCAAATATCAAGGTCTTCAACACTCCGGAGAGGACATACCTACCTGACGAGTGGAAAAGATTGGGTCAAAAGCTTTGACACTCCGGCGAGGACATACCTACCTGACGCGTGAGATGGGGGTCAAAAGTCAAGGTCTTCAACACTCCGGCGAGGACATACCTACCTGACGCTTTGGAAAGAGGGGGTCAAATGTCAAGGTATTCCACACTCCGGTGAGGACATACCACCTGACATGTGGGAAAGAGGGTGTCAAACGTCAAGGTCTTCAACACTCCGGAGAGGACATACCTACCTGACGCGTGGGAAAGATTGGGTCAAAAGCTTTGACACTCCGGCGAGGACAAACATACCTGACGCGTGGGAAAGAGGGGGTCAAAGGTCAAGGTCTTCAACACTCCGGCGAGCATATACCTACCTGACGCGTGGGAAAAAGGGGGTCAAGGGTCAAGGTCTTCAACACTCCAGCGAGGACATACCTACCTGATGCGTGGGAAAGAGCGGGTCAAGGTCTTCAATGCTCTGGAGAGGACATAGCGACCTGACGCGTGGGAAAGAGGGGGTAAACGGTTAAGGTCTGAAACACTCCGGAAGGACATACCTACCTGATGCATGGGAAAGAGGGGGTCAAAGGTTAAGGTCTTCCACACTCCAACAAGGACATACCAACCTGATGTGTGGGAAAGAGGGTGTCAAAGGACAAGGTCTTCAATACTCCGGAGAGAACATACCTTTCTGACGCGTGGGAATGAGGGGTCAGAGGTCAAGGTCTTCAACACTCCAATGAGGACATTCCTACCTGACGCGTGGGAAAGAGAGTGTCAAAGGTCAAGGTATTCAACACACTGGCGAGGATATACCTACCGGATAGTGTGGTTCAAAGGTCAAGGTCTTAGACACTACGGCGAAGACATACCTACCTGAGGCGTGGCAAAGGGTGGTTCAAATGTCAATTTCTTAGACACTCCGGACAGGACATACCTATCTGATGGGTGGGAAAGAGTGGGTCAAAGGTCAAAGTCTTCGACACTCCGACGAGGACATACCTACCTCACGCAAGGGAAAGATTGGGTCATAGGTCGTGGTCTTCGGCACTCCGGCGAGGACATATCTACCTGACGCGTGGGAAAGAGGCTGTCAAAGGTCAAGGTATTCAACACTCCAGAGAGGTCATACCTATCTGATGCGTGGGAAGGAGAGATAAAAGGTCAAGGTCTTTGACAATCCGGCAAGGACATACCTACCATAAAAGTGTTGGAAAGAGGGGGTCAAAGGTCAAGGTCTTCAACACTCTGGGAGGATAAACCTACCGTACGCGTGGGAAAGAGGTTGTCAAAGATCAAGGTCTTCAACACTGGGGAGAGGATATAACTACCTGATGTGTGGGAAAGAGGGGATCAAAGGTCAAGGTCTTCAACACTCTGGGAGGATATACCTACCTGACGTTTGGGAAAGAGGGGGTCAAAGTTCCAGGTCTTCGACACTCTGGCAAGGACATACCTACCTCATGCGTGGGAAAGTGTGCGTTAAAGGTCAAGGTCTTCAATACTCTGGAGGGGGTTATATCTACCTGATGCGTGGGAAGGAGGGGGTAAAATGTCGAGGTCTTAAATACTCAGGCGAGCACATACCTTCCTGACGTGTCGGAAAGAGGGGGTCCAAGGTCATGTTCAGCAATACTCCGATGAGTTCATACCTACCGGATGCATAGGAAAGAGAGGGTCAAAAGTCAAGGTTTTCAACACTCCTCGAGTACATACCTACCTGACGCCTGGGAAAGAGGGGGTCAAAGGTCAAGGTCTTCAACACTCCGGTGAGGACTTACCTACTGACGCGTGGGAAAGAGGGGGTCAAAGGTCAAAGTCTTCAACACTCTGGTGAGGACATACCTACCTGATGCGTGGTAAAGAGCGGTTCAAAGATCAAGGTCTTTAACACTCCAGCAAGGACACACCTACCTGACGCGTGGAAAAGAGGGGGTCAAAGGTCAAGGTCTTAAACACAACGGCGAGGACATACCTACCTGACGCTTGGGAACGAGTGGGTCAAATGTCAAGGCCTTCAACACTCCGGCGAGGACATACCTACCTGATGTGTGGGAAAGAGGGTGTCAAAGGTCAAGGCCTTCAACACTCCGGAGAGGACATACCTTCCTTATGCGTGGTAAAGAGCGGTTCAAAGATCAAGGTCTTTAACACTCCAGCAAGGACACACCTACCTGACGCGTGGGAAAGAGGGGGTCAAAGGTCAATGTCTTAAACACAACAACGAGGACATACCTACCTGACGCTTGGGAAAGAGGGGTCAAAGGTCAAGGTCTTCCACACTCCAGCGAGGACAATCCTACCTGACGTGTGGGAAAGAGGGTGTCAAAGGTCAAGGCCTTCAACACTCCAGAGAGGACATACCTTCCTTATGCGTGGGAAAGAGGGGTCAAAGTTCAAGGTCTTCAACACTCCGGCGACGACATGGCTACCTGACGCGTAGGAAAGAGGGGGTCAAAGGTCAAGGTCTTCAACACTCTGGCTAGGACAAACCTTCCAGAAAGTGTTGCAAATAGTGGATGAAAGGTCAAGGTATTTGATACTCTGGCCAGGACATACCTACCAGAATGTGTTGGAAAGAGTGGTTCAAAGGTCAAGGTCTTCGACACTCCGATGAGGACATACATAGCTGACATGTGGGAAAGAGTGGGTCAAAGTGTTCGACACTCCGACGAGGAAATACCTACCTGACGCGTGTAAAAGAGGGAGTCATAGGTCATGGTCTTCGGCACTCCGGCGAGGACATACCTTCCTGACGCATGGTAAAGAGGGTGTCAAAGGTCAAGGTCTTAAACACTCCGGAGAGGACATACCTATCTGACACGTGGGAAAAAGGGATAAAAGGTCAAGGTCTTCGACACTCCGGCGAAGACATACCTATCTGACGCGTGGGAAATATTGGGTCAAAAGCTTCAACACTCCGGCGAGGACATACCTACCTGATGCGTGGGAAAGAGGAAGTCAAAGGTCAAGGTCTTCAACACTCTGGCGAGGACATACCTACCTGACAAGTGGTAAAGAGCCGGTCAAGGTTTTCAACACCCCGGAGAGGACATACCTTCCTTATGCGTGGGAAAGAGGGGTCAAAGTTCAAGGTCTTCAACACTCCGGCGACGACATGGCTACCTGGCGCGTAGGAAAGAGGGGGTCAAAGGTCAAGGTCTTCAACACTCTGGCTAGGACAAACCTTCCAGAAAGTGTTGCAAATAGTGGATGAAAGGTCAAGGTATTTGATACTCTGGCGAGGACATACCTGCCAGAAAGTGTTGGAAAGAGTGGTTCAAAGGTCAAGGTCTTCGACACTCCGATGAGGACATACATAGCTGACATGTGGGAAAGAGTGGGTCAAAGTGTTCGACACTCCGACGAGGAAATACCTACCTGACGCGTGTAAAAGAGGGAGTCATAGGTCATGGTCTTCGGCACTCCTGCGAGGACATACCTTCCTGACGCATGGTAAAGAGGGTGTCAAAGGTCAAGGTCTTAAACACTCCGGAGAGGACATACCTATCTGACACGTGGGAAAAAGGGATAAAAGGTCAAGGTCTTCGACACTCCGGCGAAGACATACCTATCTGACGCGTGGGAAATATTGGGTCAAAAGCTTCAACACTCCGGCGAGGACATACCTACCTGATGCCTGGGAAAGAGGAAGTCAAAGGTCAAGGTCTTCATCACTCTGGAGAGGACATACCTACCTAACGTGTGGGAAACAGGGATAAAAGGTCACGTTCTTCAGTACCTTAGCGAGGACATACCTACCTGACGCGTGGGAAAGATTGGGTCAAAAGCTTCGACACTCTGGCGAGGACATACCTACCTGTAACGTGGTAAAGAGCCGGTCAAGGTCTCCAACACTCCAGAGAGGGCATACCTACCTGACGTTTGGGAAAGATGTGTGAAAGGTCAAGGGCTTATACACTCTGGCGAGGACATACCTACTTGATGCACTGGAAAGAGGGGGGTCAAAGGTCAAGGTCTTCAACACTCTGGCAAGGACATACCTACCTGACGCGTGGGAAAGAGGGGGTCAAAGGTCAAGGCCTTCAACACTCCGGCGAGGACATACCTACCTGACGCGTGGGAAAGAGGGGGTCAAAGGTCAAGGTCTTCAACACTCCGGAGAGGACATACCTTCCTTATGCGTGGGAAAGAGGGGTCAAAATTCAAGGTCTTTAACACTACGGCGAGGATGAATATGAACGAGGGGGTCAAAGGTCAAGGTCTTCAACACTCTGGCTAGAACAAACCTACCGGAAAGTGTTGCAAATAGTGGATGAAAGGTCAAGGTATTTGACACTCTGGCGAGGACATACCTACCGGAAAGTGTTCGAAAGAGTGGCTCAAAGGTCAAGGTCTTCGACACTCTGATGAGGACATACATAGCTGACATGTGGGAAAGAGTGGGTCAAAGTGTTCAACACTCCGACGAGGAAATACCTACGTGACGCGTGGAAAAGAGGGAGTCATAGGTCATGGTCTTCGGCACTCCGGCGAGGACATACCTTCCTGACACATGGTAAAGAGGGTGTCAAAGGTCAAGGTCTTAAACACTCCGGAGAGGACATACCTATCTGACGTGTGAGAAAAGGGGATAAAAGGTCAAGATCTTTGACACTCCGGCGAAGTCATACCTATCTGACTCGTGGGAAAAATTGGGTCAAAAGCTTCAACACTTCGGCGAGGACATACCTACCTGACGCGTGGGAAAGAGGGTGTCAAAGGTCAAGGTCTTCAACACTCCGGAGAGGACATACCGACCTAACGTGTAGTAAAGAGGGATAAAAGGTCACGGTCTTCAGTACCTTAGCGAGGACATACCTACCTGACACGTGGGAAAGATAAGAGCCGGTCAAGGTCTTCAACTCTCCAGAGATGGCATACCTACCTGACGTTTGGGAAAGAGGGGTGAAAAGTCAAGGTCTTCAACACTCCGCCGAGCATATACCTACCTGACGCGTGGGAAAGAGGGGGTCAAAGATCAAGGTCTTCGACACTCCAGCGAGGACATACCTACCTGACGCTTAGGAAAGTGTGGGTCAAAGGTCAAGGTCTTCGACACTCCGGAGAGAACATAACTACCTGACGACTGGGAAAGAGGGGGTCAAAGGTAAAGGTCTTCAACATTCTGGCGAGAACATAACTACCTGACGTGTGGGAAAGAGGGGGTCAAAAATCAAGGTCTTCCACACTCCGGCGAGCACATACCTACATGACATATGGGAAAGAGGGTGTCAAAGGTCAAGGTCTTCAACACTCCGAAGAGGACATACCTACCTGACGCTTGGGAAAGATTTGGTCAAAAGCTTCGACACTCCAGTGAGGACATACCTACCTGACGCGTGGGAGAGAGGGTGTCAAATATCAAGGTCTTCAACACTCCGGAGAGGACATACCTACCTGACGAGTGGAAAAGATTGGGTCAAAAGCTTTGACACTCCGGCGAGGACATACCTACCTGACGCGTGGGATAGAGGGGGTCAAAAGTCAAGGTCTTCAACACTCCGGCGAGGACATACCTACCTGACGCTTTGGAAAGAGGGGGTCAAATGTCAAGGTATTCCACACTCCGGTGAGGACATACCACCTGACATGTGGGAAAGAGGGTGTCAAACGTCAAGGTCTTCAACACTCCGGAGAGGACATACCTACCTGACGCGTGGGAAAGATTGGGTCAAAAGCTTTGACACTCCGGCGAGGACAAACATACCTGACGCGTGGGAAAGAGGGGGTCAAAGGTCAAGGTCTTCAACACTCCGGCGAGCATATACCTACCTGACGCGTGGGAAAGAGGGGGTCAAGGGTCAAGGTCTTCAACACTCCAGCGAGGACATACCTACCTGATGCGTGGGAAAGAGCAGGTCAAGGTCTTCAACACTTCGGAAAGGACATTTCGACCTGACGCGTGCAAAAGAGGGGGTAAAAGGTCAAGGTCTGAAATACTCTGGAAGGACATACCTACCTGATGCATGGAACAGAGGGGTCAAAGCTTAAGGTCTTCAACACTCCGGCGAGGACATACCTACCTGATGCATGAGAAAGAGGGGGTCAAAGGGGAAGGTCTTCAACACTCCGGCGAGGACATACCTACCTGACGCGTGGGAAAGAGGGAGTCAAAGGACAAGGCCTTCAACACTTCGGCGAGGACATACCTACCTGACGCGTGGGAAAGAACGGGTCAAAGGTGAAGGTCTTCCACACTCCGTCGAGGACATACCGACCTGACCTGTGGGAATGAGGGTGTCAAAGGTCAAGGTCTTCAACACTCTGGAGAGAACATACCGTCCTGACGCGTGGGAATGAGGGGTCAAAGGTCAATGTCTTCAACACTCCGGAGAACACATTCCTACCTGACGCGTGGGAAAGAGGGGGTCAAAGGTGAAGGTCTTCAACACTCTGGCGAGGACATACCTACCGGAAAGTGTTGAAAAAGTGGGTCAAAGGTCAAGGTCTTGGACACTCTGGCGGGAACATACCTTCCTGAAAGTGTTGGAAAGAGTGGTTCAAAGATCAAGGTCTTCAACACTCCGGCAAGGACATACCTACCTGACGCTTGGGAAAGATTTGGTCAAAAGCTTCGACACTCCAGTGAGGACATACCTACCTGACGCGTGGGAGAGAGGGTGTCAAATATCAAGGTCTTCAACACTCCGGAGAGGACATACCTACCTGACGAGTGGAAAAGATTGGGTCAAAAGCTTTGACACTCCGGCGAGGACATACTTACCTGACGCGTGGGATAGAGGGGGTCAAAAGTCAAGGTCTTCAACACTCCGGCGAAGACATACCTACCTGACGCTTTGGAAAGAGGGGGTCAAATGTCAAGGTATTCCACACTCCCGTGAGGACATACCACCTGACATGTGGGAAAGAGGGTGTCAAACGTCAAGGTCTTCAACACTCCGGAGAGGACATACCTACCTGACGCGTGGGAAAGATTGGGTCAAAAGCTTTGACACTCCGGCGAGGACAAACATACCTGACGCGTGGGAAAGAGGGGATCAAAGGTCAAGGTCTTCAACACTCCGGCGAGCGTATACCTACCTGACGCGTGGGAAAGAGGGGGTCAAGGGTCAAGGTCTTCAACACTCCAGCGAGGACATACCTACCTGATGCGTGGGAAAGAGCAGGTCAAGGTCTTCAACACTTCGGAAAGGACATTTCGACCTGACGCGTGCAAAAGAGGGGGTAAAAGGTCAAGGTCTGAAATACTCTGGAAGGACATACCTACCTGATGCATGGAACAGAGGGGTCAAAGCTTAAGGTCTTCAACACTCCGGCGAGGACATACCTACCTGATGCATGAGAAAGAAGGGGTCAAAGGGGAAGGTCTTCAACACTCCGGCGAGGACAAACCTACCTGACTCGTGGGAAAGAGGGAGTCAAAGGACAAGGCCTTCAACACTTCGGTGAGGACATACCTACCTGACGCGTGGGAAAGAACGGGTCAAAGGTGAAGGTCTTCCACACTCCGTCGAGGACATACCGACCTGACCTGTGGGAATGAGGGTGTCAAAGGTCAAGGTCTTCAACACTCTGGAGAGAACATACCTTCCTGACGCGTGGGAATGAGGGGTCAAAGGTCAATGTCTTCAACACTCCGGAGAACACATTCCTACCTGACGCGTGGGAAAGAGGGGGTCAAAGGTGAAGGTCTTCAACACTCTGGCGAGGACATACCTACCGGAAAGTGTTGAAAAAGTGGGTCAAAGGTCAAGGTCTTGGACACTCTGGCGGGAACATACCTTCCTGAAAGTGTTGGAAAGAGTGGTTCAAAGATCAAGGTCTTAGACACTCTGGCGAGGACATACCTACCTGACGCATGGGAAAGAGTGGGTCAAAAGTCAAAATCTATGACACTCTGACGAGGACATACCTACCTCACACGTGGGAAAGAACGGGTCATAGGTCATAGGTCATGGTCTTCGGCACTCCGGCGAGGACATACCTACCTGACACGTGGGAAAGAGGCTGTCAAAGGTCAATGTCTTCAACACTCCGGAGAGGACATACCTACCTGACGCGTGGGAAAGATTGGGTCAAAAACTTTGACACTCCGGCGAGGACATACCTACCTGACGCGTGGGAAAGAGGGGGTCAAAGGTCAAGGTCTTCAACAATCCGGCGAGCATATACCTACCTGATGCGTGGGAAAGAGGGGGTCAAAGGCCAAGGTCTTCAACACTCCGGCGAGGACATATCTACCTGACGAGTTGGAAAGAGCGGGTCAAAGGTCAAGGTCCTCCACACTCCGGCGAGGACATACCTACCTGACATGTTGGAAAGAGGGTGTCAAAGGTCAAGGTCTTCAACACTCCGGAGAGGACATACCTTCCTGATGCGTGGGTAACAAGGGTCAAAGGTCAAGGTCTTCAACACTCCGGTGAGGACATACCTATCTGACGCTTGGGAAAGATTTGGGCAAAACTTCGACACTCCGGAGAGGACATACCTACCTGACGCGTGGGAAAGATTGGGTCAAATCTTTGACTCTCCGGTGAGGACATACCTACCTGGCACGTGGGAAAGAGGGGGTCAAAGGTCAAGGTCTTCAACACTCCAGCGAGCATATACCTACCTGACGCTTTGGAAAGAGGGTGTCAAAGGTCAAGGTCTTCGACACTCCGGTGAGGACATACCTACCTGACTGGTAGGAAAGAGGGGGTCAACGGTTAAGGTCTTCAACACTCCAGCGAGCATATACCTACCTGACGTGTGGGAAAGAGGGGGTCAAAGGTCAAGGTCTTCAACACTCTGGCTAGGACAAACCTTCCAGAAAGTGTTGCAAATAGTGGATGAAAGGTCAAGGTATTTGATACTCTGGCGAAGACATACCTACCGGAAAGTGTTGGAAAGAGTGGTTCAAAGGTCAAGGTCTTCGACACTCCGATGAGGACATACATAGCTGACATGTGGGAAAGAGTGGGTCAAAGTGTTCGACACTCCGACGAGGGAATACCTACCTGACGCGTGTAAAAGAGGGAGTCATAGGTCATGGTCTTTCACACTCCGGAGAGGACATACCTATCTGACAAGTGGGAAAAAGGGATAAAAAGTCAAGGTCTTCGACACTCCGGCGAAGACATACCTATCTGACGCGTGGGAAATATTGGATCAAAAGCTTCAACACTACGGCTAGGACATACCTACCTGATGCGAGGGAAAGAGGAAGTCAAAGGTCAAGGTCTTCAACACTCCGGCGAGGACATACCTACCTGACAAGTGGTAAAGAGCCGGTCAAGGTTTTCAACACCCCGGAGAGGGCATACCTACTTGACTCGTGTGAAATATTGGGTCAAAACCTTCAGCACTCCTGCGAGGACATACCTACCTGACGGGTGGGAAAGAGATGTGTCAAAGGTCAAGGTCTTCAACACTCCGGAGAGGACATACCTACCTAACGTGTGGGAAACAGGGATAAAAGGTCACGGTCTTCAGTACCTTAGCGAGGACATACCTACCTGACGCGTGGGAAAGATTGGGTCAAAAGCTTCGACACTCTGGCGAGGACAAACATACCTGACGCGTGGGAAAGAGGGGGTCAAAGGTCAAGGTCTTCAACACTCCGGCGAGCATATACCTACCTGACGCGTGGGAAAGAGGGGGTCAAGGGTCAAGGTCTTCAACACTCCAGCGAGGACATACCTACCTGATGCGTGGGAAAGAGCGGGTCAAGGTCTTCAACACTTCGGAAAGGACATTTTGACCTGACGCGTGCAAAAGAGGGGGTAAAAGGTCAAGGTCTGAAATACTCTGGAAGGACATACCTACCTGATGCGTGGAACAGAGGGGTCAAAGCTTAAGATCTTCAACACTCCGGCGAGGACATACCTACCTGATGCGTGGGAAAGAGGGGGTCAAAGGTGAAGGTCTTCAACACTCCGGCGAGGACAAACCTACCTGACGCGTGGGAAAGAGGGAGTCAAAGGACAAGGCCTTCAACCATTCGGCGAGGACATACCTACCTAACGCGTGGGAAAGAAAGGGTCAAAGGTGAAGGTCTTCCACACTCCGTCGAGGACATACCGACCTGACCTGTGGGAATGAGGGTGTCAAAGGTCAAGGTCTTCAACACTCCGGAGAGAACATACCTTCCTGACGCGTGGGAATGAGGGGTCAAAGGTCAATGTCAACACTCCGGAGACCACACTCCTACCTGACGCGTGGGAAAGAGGGGGTCAAAGGTGAAGGTCTTCAACACTCTGGCGAGGACATACCCACCGGAAAGTTGAAAAAGTGGGTCAAAGGTCAAGGTCTTGGACACTCCGGCGGGAACATACCTTCCAGAAAGTGTTGGAAAGAGTGGTTCAAAGATCAAGGTCTTAGACACTCTGGTGAGGACATACCTACCTGACGCATGGGAAAGAGTGGGTCAAAGGTCAAAATCTACGACACTCCGACGAGGACATACCTACCTCACACGTGGGAAAGAGCGGGTCATAGGTCATAGGTCATGGTCTTCGGCACTCCGGCAAGGACATACCTACCTGACGCGTGGGAAAGAGGCTGTCAAAGGTCAAGGTCTTCAACACTCCGGTGAGGACATAGTTACCTAACGCTTGGGAAAGAAGGGGGTCAAAGGTCAAGGTCTTTAACACTCCGGCGAGGACATACCTACCTGACGCGTGGGATAGAGGGGGTCAAAAGTCAAGGTCTTCAACACTCCGGCGAGGACATACCTACCTGACGCTTTGGAAAGAGGGGGTCAAATGTCAAGGTATTCCACACTCCGGTGAGGACATACCACCTGACATGTGGGAAAGAGGGTGTCAAACGTCAAGGTCTTCAACACTCCGGAGAGGACATACCTACCTGACGCGTGGGAAAGATTGGGGCAAAAGCTTTGACACTCCGGCGAGGACAAACATACCTGACGCGTGGGAAAGAGGGGGTCAAAGGTCAAGGTCTTGGACACTCTGGCGGGAACATACCTTCCTGAAAGTGTTGGAAAGAGTGGTTCAAAGATCAAGGTCTTCAACACTCCGGCGAGGACACACCTACCTGACGCTTGGGAAAGATTTGGTCAAAAGCTTCGACACTCCAGTGAGGACATACCTACCTGACGCGTGGGAGAGAGGGTGTCAAATATCAAGGTCTTCAACACTCCGGAGAGGACATACCTACCTGACGAGTGGAAAAGATTGGGTCAAAAGCTTTGACACTCCGGCGAGGACATACCTACCTGACGCGTGGGATAGAGGGGGTCAAAAGTCAAGGTCTTCAACACTCCGGCGAAGACATACCTACCTGACGCTTTGGAAAGAGGGGGTCAAATGTCAAGGTATTCCACACTCCGGTGAGGACATACCACCTGACATGTGGGAAAGAGGGTGTCAAACGTCAAGGTCTTCAACACTCCGGAGAGGACATACCTACCTGACGCGTGGGAAAGATTGGGTCAAAAGCTTTGACACTCCGGCGAGGACAAACATACCTGACGCGTGGGAAAGAGGGGGTCAAAGGTCAAGGTCTTCAACACTCCGGCGAGCATATACCTACCTGACGCGTGGGAAAGAGGGGGTCAAGGGTCAAGGTCTTCAACACTCCAGCGAGGACATACCTACCTGATGCGTGGGAAAGAGCAGGTCAAGGTCTTCAACACTTCGGAAAGGACATTTCGACCTGACGCGTGCAAAAGAGGGGGTAAAAGGTCAAGGTCTGAAATACTCTGGAAGGACATACCTACCTGATGCATGGAACAGAGGGGTCAAAGCTTAAGGTCTTCAACACTCCGGCGAGGACATACCTACCTGATGCATGAGAAAGAGGGGGTCAAAGGGGAAGGTCTTCAACACTCCGGCGAGGACAAACCTACCTGACTCGTGGGAAAGAGGGAGTCAAAGGACAAGGCCTTCAACACTTCGGCGAGGACATACCTACCTGACTCGTGGGAAAGAACGGGTCAAAGGTGAAGGTCTTCCACACTCCGTCGAGGACATACCGACCTGACCTGTGGGAATGAGGGTGTCAAAGGTCAAGGTCTTCAACACTCTGGAGAGAACATACCTTCCTGACGCGTGGGAATGAGGGGTCAAAGGTCAATGTCTTCAACACTCCGGAGAACACATTCCTACCTGACGCGTGGGAAAGAGGGGGTCAAAGGTGAAGGTCTTCAACACTCTGGCGAGGACATACCTACCGGAAAGTGTTGAAAAAGTGGGTCAAAGGTCAAGGTCTTGGACACTCTGGCGGGAACATACCTTCCTGAAAGTGTTGGAAAGAGTGGTTCAAAGATCAAGGTCTTCAACACTCCGGCGAGGACACACCTACCTGACGCTTGGGAAAGATTTGGTCAAAAGCTTCGACACTCCAGTGAGGACATACCTACCTGACGCGTGGGAGAGAGGGTGTCAAATATCAAGGTCTTCAACACTCCGGAGAGGACATACCTACCTGACGAGTGGAAAAGATTGGGTCAAAAGCTTTGACACTCCGGCGAGGACATACCTACCTGACGCGTGGGATAGAGGGGGTCAAAAGTCAAGGTCTTCAACACTCCGGCGAAGACATACCTACCTGACGCTTTGGAAAGAGGGGGTCAAATGTCAAGGTATTCCACACTCCGGTGAGGACATACCACCTGACATGTGGGAAAGAGGGTGTCAAACGTCAAGGTCTTCAACACTCCGGAGAGGACATACCTACCTGACGCGTGGGAAAGATTGGGTCAAAAGCTTTGACACTCCGGCGAGGACAAACATACCTGACGCGTGGGAAAGAGGGGGTCAAAGGTCAAGGTCTTCAACACTCCGGCGAGCATATACCTACCTGACGCGTGGGAAAGAGGGGGTCAAGGGTCAAGGTCTTCAACACTCCAGCGAGGACATACCTACCTGATGCGTGGGAAAGAGCAGGTCAAGGTCTTCAACACTTCGGAAAGGACATTTCGACCTGACGCGTGCAAAAGAGGGGGTAAAAGGTCAAGGTCTGAAATACTCTGGAAGGACATACCTACCTGATGCATGGAACAGAGGGGTCAAAGCTTAAGGTCTTCAACACTCCGGCGAGGACATACCTACCTGATGCATGAGAAAGAGGGGGTCAAAGGGGAAGGTCTTCAACACTCCGGCGAGGACAAACCTACCTGACTCGTGGGAAAGAGGGAGTCAAAGGACAAGGCCTTCAACACTTCGGCGAGGACATACCTACCTGACTCGCGGGAAAGAACGGGTCAAAGGTGAAGGTCTTCCACACTCCGTCGAGGACATACCGACCTGACCTGTGGGAATGAGGGTGTCAAAGGTCAAGGTCTTCAACACTCTGGAGAGAACATACCTTCCTGACGCGTGGGAATGAGGGGTCAAAGGTCAATGTCTTCAACACTCCGGAGAACACATTCCTACCTGACGCGTGGGAAAGAGGGGGTCAAAGGTGAAGGTCTTCAACACTCTGGCGAGGACATACCTACCGGAAAGTGTTGAAAAAGTGGGTCAAAGGTCAAGGTCTTGGACACTCTGGCGGGAACATACCTTCCTGAAAGTGTTGGAAAGAGTGGTTCAAAGATCAAGGTCTTAGACACTCTGGCGAGGACATACCTACCTGACGCATGGGAAAGAGTGGGTCAAAAGTCAAAATCTATGACACTCTGACGAGGACATACCTACCTCACACGTGGGAAAGAACGGGTCATAGGTCATAGGTCATGGTCTTCGGCACTCCGGCGAGGACATACCTACCTGACACGTGGGAAAGAGGCTGTCAAAGGTCAATGTCTTCAACACTCCGGAGAGGACATACCTACCTGACGCGTGGGAAAGATTGGGTCAAAAACTTTGACACTCCGGCGAGGACATACCTACCTGACGCGTGGGAAAGAGGGGGTCAAAGGTCAAGGTCTTCAACAATCCGGCGAGCATATACCTACCTGATGCGTGGGAAAGAGGGGGTCAAAGGCCAAGGTCTTCAACACTCCGGCGAGGACATATCTACCTGACGAGTTGGAAAGAGCGGGTCAAAGGTCAAGGTCTTCCACACTCCGGCGAGGACATACCTACCTGACATGTTGGAAAGAGGGTGTCAAAGGTCAAGGTCTTCAACACTCCGGAGAGGACATACCTTCCTGATGCGTGGGTAACAAGGGTCAAAGGTCAAGGTCTTCAACACTCCGGTGAGGACATACCTATCTGACGCTTGGGAAAGATTTGGGCAAAACTTCGACACTCCGGAGAGGACATACCTACCTGACGCGTGGGAAAGATTGGGTCAAATCTTTGACTCTCCGGTGAGGACATACCTACCTGGCACGTGGGAAAGAGGGGGTCAAAGGTCAAGGTCTTCAACACTCCAGCGAGCATATACCTACCTGACGCTTTGGAAAGAGGGTGTCAAAGGTCAAGGTCTTCGACACTCCGGTGAGGACATACCTACCTGACTGGTAGGAAAGAGGGGGTCAACGGTTAAGGTCTTCAACACTCCAGCGAGCATATACCTACCTGACGTGTGGGAAAGAGGGGGTCAAAGGTCAAGGTCTTCAACACTCTGGCTAGGACAAACCTTCCAGAAAGTGTTGCAAATAGTGGATGAAAGGTCAAGGTATTTGATACTCTGGCGAAGACATACCTACCGGAAAGTGTTGGAAAGAGTGGTTCAAAGGTCAAGGTCTTCGACACTCCGATGAGGACATACATAGCTGACATGTGGGAAAGAGTGGGTCAAAGTGTTCGACACTCCGACGAGGGAATACCTACCTGACGCGTGTAAAAGAGGGAGTCATAGGTCATGGTCTTTCACACTCCGGAGAGGACATACCTATCTGACAAGTGGGAAAAAGGGATAAAAAGTCAAGGTCTTCGACACTCCGGCGAAGACATACCTATCTGACGCGTGGGAAATATTGGATCAAAAGCTTCAACACTACGGCTAGGACATACCTACCTGATGCGTGGGAAAGAGGAAGTCAAAGGTCAAGGTCTTCAACACTCCGGCGAGGACATACCTACCTGACAAGTGGTAAAGAGCCGGTCAAGGTTTTCAACACCCCGGAGAGGGCATACCTACTTGACTCGTGTGAAATATTGGGTCAAAACCTTCAGCACTCCTGCGAGGACATACCTACCTGACGGGTGGGAAAGAGATGTGTCAAAGGTCAAGGTCTTCAACACTCCGGAGAGGACATACCTACCTAACGTGTGGGAAACAGGGATAAAAGGTCACGGTCTTCAGTACCTTAGCGAGGACATACCTACCTGACGCGTGGGAAAGATTGGGTCAAAAGCTTCGACACTCTGGCGAGGACAAACATACCTGACGCGTGGGAAAGAGGGGGTCAAAGGTCAAGGTCTTCAACACTCCGGCGAGCATATACCTACCTGACGCGTGGGAAAGAGGGGGTCAAGGGTCAAGGTCTTCATCACTCCGGAGAGGACATACCTTCCTGATGCGTGGGTAACAAGGGTCAAAGGTCAAGGTCTTCAACACTCCGGTGAGGACATACCTATCTGACGCTTGGGAAAGATTTGGGCAAAACTTCGACACTCCGGAGAGGACATACCTACCTGACGCGTGGGAAAGATTGGGTCAAATCTTTGACTCTCCGGTGAGGACATACCTACCTGGCACGTGGGAAAGAGGGGGTCAAAGGTCAAGGTCTTCAACACTCCAGCGAGCATATACCTACCTGACGCTTTGGAAAGAGGGTGTCAAAGGTCAAGGTCTTCGACACTCCGGTGAGGACATACCTACCTGACTGGTAGGAAAGAGGGGGTCAACGGTTAAGGTCTTCAACACTCCAGCGAGCATATACCTACCTGACGTGTGGGAAAGAGGGGGTCAAAGGTCAAGGTCTTCAACACTCTGGCTAGGACAAACCTTCCAGAAAGTGTTGCAAATAGTGGATGAAAGGTCAAGGTATTTGATACTCTGGCGAAGACATACCTACCGGAAAGTGTTGGAAAGAGTGGTTCAAAGGTCAAGGTCTTCGACACTCCGATGAGGACATACATAGCTGACATGTGGGAAAGAGTGGGTCAAAGTGTTCGACACTCCGACGAGGGAATACCTACCTGACGCGTGTAAAAGAGGGAGTCATAGGTCATGGTCTTTCACACTCCGGAGAGGACATACCTATCTGACAAGTGGGAAAAAGGGATAAAAAGTCAAGGTCTTCGACACTCCGGCGAAGACATACCTATCTGACGCGTGGGAAATATTGGATCAAAAGCTTCAACACTACGGCTAGGACATACCTACCTGATGCGTGGGAAAGAGGAAGTCAAAGGTCAAGGTCTTCAACACTCCGGCGAGGACATACCTACCTGACAAGTGGTAAAGAGCCGGTCAAGGTTTTCAACACCCCGGAGAGGGCATACCTACTTGACTCGTGTGAAATATTGGGTCAAAACCTTCAGCACTCCTGCGAGGACATACCTACCTGACGGGTGGGAAAGAGATGTGTCAAAGGTCAAGGTCTTCAACACTCCGGAGAGGACATACCTACCTAACGTGTGGGAAACAGGGATAAAAGGTCACGGTCGTCAGTACCTTAGCGAGGACATACCTACCTGACGCGTGGGAAAGATTGGGTCAAAAGCTTCGACACTCTGGCGAGGACAAACATACCTGACGCGTGGGAAAGAGGGGGTCAAAGGTCAAGGTCTTCAACACTCCGGCGAGCATATACCTACCTGACGCGTGGGAAAGAGGGGGTCAAGGGTCAAGGTCTTCAACACTCCAGCGAGGACATACCTACCTGATGTGTGGGAAAGAGCGGGTCAAGGTCTTCAACACTTCGGAAAGGACATTTCGACCTGACGCGTGCAAAAGAGGGGGTAAAAGGTCAAGGTCTGAAATACTCTGGAAGGACATACCTACCTGATGCGTGGAACAGAGGGGTCAAAGCTTAAGATCTTCAACACTCCGGCGAGGACATACCTACCTGATGCGTGGGAAAGAGGGGGTCAAAGGTGAAGGTCTTCAACACTCCGGCGAGGACAAACCTACCTGACGCGTGGGAAAGAGGGAGTCAAAGGACAAGGCCTTCAACCATTCGGCGAGGACATACCTACCTAACGCGTGGGAAAGAAAGGGTCAAAGGTGAAGGTCTTCCACACTCCGTCGAGGACATACCGACCTGACCTGTGGGAATGAGGGTGTCAAAGGTCAAGGTCTTCAACACTCCGGAGAGAACATACCTTCCTGACGCGTGGGAATGAGGGGTCAAAGGTCAATGTCAACACTCCGGAGACCACACTCCTACCTGACGCGTGGGAAAGAGGGGGTCAAAGGTGAAGGTCTTCAACACTCTGGCGAGGACATACCCACCGGAAAGTTGAAAAAGTGGGTCAAAGGTCAAGGTCTTGGACACTCCAGCGGGAACATACCTTCCAGAAAGTGTTGGAAAGAGTGGTTCAAAGATCAAGGTCTTAGACACTCTGGTGAGGACATACCTACCTGACGCATGGGAAAGAGTGGGTCAAAGGTCAAAATCTACGACACTCCGACGAGGACATACCTACCTCACACGTGGGAAAGAGCGGGTCATAGGTCATAGGTCATGGTCTTCGGCACTCCGGCAAGGACATACCTACCTGACGCTTGGGAAAGAAGGGGGTCAAAGGTCAAGGTCTTTAACACTCCGGCGAGGACATACCTACCTGACGCTTTGGAAAGAGGGGGTCAAATGTCAAGGTATTCCACACTCCGGTGAGGACATACCACCTGACATGTGGGAAAGAGGGTGTCAAACGTCAAGGTCTTCAACACTCCGGAGAGGACATACCTACCTGACGCGTGGGAAAGATTGGGTCAAAAGCTTTGACACTCCGGCGAGGACAAACATACCTGACGCGTGGGAAAGAGGGGGTCAAAGGTCAAGGTCTTCAACACTCCGGCGAGCATATACCTACCTGACGCGTGGGAAAGAGGGGGTCAAGGGTCAAGGTCTTCAACACTCCAGCGAGGACATACCTACCTGATGCGTGGGAAAGAGCAGGTCAAGGTCTTCAACACTTCGGAAAGGACATTTCGACCTGACGCGTGCAAAAGAGGGGGTAAAAGGTCAAGGTCTGAAATACTCTGGAAGGACATACCTACCTGATGCATGGAACAGAGGGGTCAAAGCTTAAGGTCTTCAACACTCCGGCGAGGACATACCTACCTGATGCATGAGAAAGAGGGGGTCAAAGGGGAAGGTCTTCAACACTCCGGCGAGGACAAACCTACCTGACGCGTGGGAAAGAGGGAGTCAAAGGACAAGGCCTTCAACACTTCGGCGAGGACATACCTACCTGACGCGTGGGAAAGAACGGGTCAAAGGTGAAGGTCTTCCACACTCCGTCGAGGACATACCGACCTGACCTGTGGGAATGAGGGTGTCAAAGGTCAAGGTCTTCAACACTCTGGAGAGAACATACCTTCCTGACGCGTGGGAATGAGGGGTCAAAGGTCAACGTCTTCAACACTCCGGAGAACACATTCCTACCTGACGCGTGGGAAAGAGGGGGTCAAAGGTGAAGGTCTTCAACACTCTGGCGAGGACATACCTACCGGAAAGTGTTGAAAAAGTGGGTCAAAGGTCAAGGTCTTGGACACTCTGGCGGGAACATACCTTCCTGAAAGTGTTGGAAAGAGTGGTTCAAAGATCAAGGTCTTAGACACTCTGGCGAGGACATACCTACCTGACGCATGGGAAAGAGTGGGTCAAAAGTCAAAATCTATGACACTTCGACGAGGACATACCTACCTCACACGTGGGAAAGAACGGGTCATAGGTCATAGGTCATGGTCTTCGGCACTCCGGCGAGGACATACCTACCTGACACGTGGGAAAGAGGCTGTCAAAGGTCAATGTCTTCAACACTCCGGAGAGGACATACCTACCTGACGCGTGGGAAAGATTGGGTCAAAAACTTTGACACTCCGGCGAGGACATACCTACCTGACGCGTGGGAAAGAGGGGGTCAAAGGTCAAGGTCTTCAACAATCCGGCGAGCATATACCTACCTGATGCGTGGGAAAGAGGGGGTCAAAGGTCAAGGTCTTCAACACTCCGGCGAGGACATATCTACCTGACGAGTTGGAAAGAGCGGGTCAAAGGTCAAGGTCTTCCACACTCCGGCGAGGACATACCTACCTGACATGTTGGAAAGAGGGTGTCAAAGGTCAAGGTCTTCAACACTCCGGAGAGGACATACCTTCCTGATGCGTGGGTAACAAGGGTCAAAGGTCAAGGTCTTCAACACTCCGGTGAGGACATACCTACCTGGCGCGTGGGAAAGATTGGGTCAAATCTTTGACTCTCCGGTGAGGACATACCTACCTGGCACGTGGGAAAGAGGGGGTCAAAGATCAAGGTCTTCAACACTCCAGCGAGCATATACCTACCTGACGCTTTGGAAAGAGGGTGTCAAAGGTCAAGGTCTTCGACACTCCGGTGAGGACATACCTTCCTGACGCGTGGGAAAGAGGTTGTCAAAGGTCAAGGTCTTCAACACTCCGGAGAGGACATACCTACCTGGCGCGTGGGAAAGATTGGGTCAAATCTTTGACTCTCCGGTGAGGACATACCTACCTGGCACGTGGGAAAGAGGGGGTCAAAGGTCAAGGTCTTCAACACTCCAGCGAGCATATACCTACCTGACGCTTTGGAAAGAGGGTGTCAAAGGTCAAGGTCTTCGACACTCCGGTGAGGACATACCTACCTGACTGGTAGGAAAGAGGGGGTCAACGGTTAAGGTCTTCAACACTCCAGCAAGCATATACCTACCTGACGTGTGGGAAAGAGGGGGTCAAAGGTCAAGGTCTTCAACACTCTGGCTAGGACAAACCTTCCAGAAAGTGTTGCAAATAGTGGATGAAAGGTCAAGGTATTTGATACTCTGGCGAAGACATACCTACCGGAAAGTGTTGGAAAGAGTGGTTCAAAGGTCAAGGTCTTCGACACTCCGATGAGGACATACATAGCTGACATGTGGGAAAGAGTGGGTCAAAGTGTTCGACACTCCGACGAGGGAATACCTACCTGACGCGTGTAAAAGAGGGAGTCATAGGTCATGGTCTTTCACACTCCGGAGAGGACATACCTATCTGACAAGTGGGAAAAAGGGATAAAAAGTCAAGGTCTTCGACACTCCGGCGAAGACATACCTATCTGACGCGTGGGAAATATTGGATCAAAAGCTTCAACACTACGGCTAGGACATACCTACCTGATGCGTGGGAAAGAGGAAGTCAAAGGTCAAGGTCTTCAACACTCCGGCGAGGACATACCTACCTGACAAGTGGTAAAGAGCCGGTCAAGGTTTTCAACACCCCGGAGAGGGCATACCTACTTGACTCGTGTGAAATATTGGGTCAAAACCTTCAGCACTCCTGCGAGGACATACCTACCTGACGGGTGGGAAAGAGATGTGTCAAAGGTCAAGGTCTTCAACACTCCGGAGAGGACATACCTACCTAACGTGTGGGAAACAGGGATAAAAGGTCACGGTCTTCAGTACCTTAGCGAGGACATACCTACCTGATGCGTGGGAAAGATTGGGTCAAAAGCTTCGACACTCTGGCGAGGACAAACATACCTGACGCGTGGGAAAGAGGGGGTCAAAGGTCAAGGTCTTCAACACTCCGGCGAGCATATACCTACCTGACGCGTGGGAAAGAGGGGGTCAAGGGTCAAGGTCTTCAACACTCCAGCGAGGACATACCTACCTGATGCGTGGGAAAGAGCGGGTCAAGGTCTTCAACACTTCGGAAAGGACATTTTGACCTGACGCGTGCAAAAGAGGGGGTAAAAGGTCAAGGTCTGAAATACTCTGGAAGGACATACCTACCTGATGCGTGGAACAGAGGGGTCAAAGCTTAAGATCTTCAACACTCCGGCGAGGACATACCTACCTGATGCGTGGGAAAGAGGGGGTCAAAGGTGAAGGTCTTCAACACTCCGGCGAGGACAAACCTACCTGACGCGTGGGAAAGAGGGAGTCAAAGGACAAGGCCTTCAACCATCCGGCGAGGACATACCTACCTAACGCGTGGGAAAGAAAGGGTCAAAGGTGAAGGTCTTCCACACTCCGTCGAGGACATACCGACCTGACCTGTGGGAATGAGGGTGTCAAAGGTCAAGGTCTTCAACACTCCGGAGAGAACATACCTTCCTGACGCGTGGGAATGAGGGGTCAAAGGTCAATGTCAACACTCCGGAGACCACACTCCTACCTGACGCGTGGGAAAGAGGGGGTCAAAGGTGAAGGTCTTCAACACTCTGGCGAGGACATACCCACCGGAAAGTTGAAAAAGTGGGTCAAAGGTCAAGGTCTTGGACACTCCGGCGGGAACATACCTTCCAGAAAGTGTTGGAAAGAGTGGTTCAAAGATCAAGGTCTTAGACACTCTGGTGAGGACATACCTACCTGACGCATGGGAAAGAGTGGGTCAAAGGTCAAAATCTACGACACTCCGACGAGGACATACCTACCTCACACGTGGGAAAGAGCGGGTCATAGGTCATAGGTCATGGTCTTCGGCACTCCGGCAAGGACATACCTACCTGACGCGTGGGAAAGAGGCTGTCAAAGGTCAAGGTCTTCAACACTCCGGTGAGGACATAGTTACCTAACGCTTGGGAAAGAAGGGGGTCAAAGGTCAAGGTCTTTAACACTCCGGTGAGGACATTGTTACCTGACGCTTGGGAAAGAAGGGGTCAAAGTCTTTAACACTCTGGCGAGGGCATACCTACCTGTTGCGTGGGAAAAAGGGGTGCAAAGATCAAGATCTTTAACACTCCGGCGAGGACATACCTACCTGACGTGTGGGAAAGAGGGGGTCAAAGGTCAAGGTCTTTAAGACTCCGGCGAGGACATGCCTACCTGACGCGCTGGAAAGAGGGGGTCAAAAGTCAAGGTCTTCCACACTCCGGCAAGGACATACCTACCTGACATATGGGAAAGAGGGTGTCAAAGGTCAAGGTCTTCAACACTCCGGAGAGGACATACCTTCCTGATGCTTGGGAAACAAGAGTCAAAGGTCAAGGTCTTCAACACTCCGGTGAGGACATACCTATCTGACGCTTGGGAAAGATTTGGTCAAAAGCGTCAAAACTCCGGTGAGGACATACCTACCTGACGCGTGGGAAAGAGGGTGTCAAAGGTCAAGGTCTTCAACACTCCGGAGAGGAAATACCTACCCGACGCGTGGGAAAGATTGGGTCAAAAGCTTTGACACTCCGGCGAGGACATACCTACCTGACACGTGGGAAAGAGGGTGTCAAAGGTCAAGGTCTTCAACACTCCGGAGAGGACATACCTACCCGACGCGTGGGAAAGATTGGGTCAAAAGCTTTGACACTCCGGCGAGGACATCTCTACCTGACGTGTGAGAAAGAGGGGGTCAAAGGTCAAGGTCTTCGACACTCAAGTGAGGGCATAGCTACCTGACGCTTGGGAAGGAGGGTGTCAAAGGTCAAGGTCTTCAACACTCCGGCGAGGACATACCTACCTGACTCATAGGAAAGAGGGGGTCAATGGTTAAGGTCTTCAAGATTCCGGCGAGGACATACTTACCGGAATGTGTTTGAAAGAGGAGGTCAAAGGTCAAGGTCTTCAACACTCTGGGAGGATTTAACTACCAGAAGCGTGGGAAAGAGGGGGTCAATATCAAGGTCTTCAACACTCGGGAGAGGACATACCTACCTGACGTGTGGGAAAGAGGGCGTCAAAGGTCAAGGTCTTTAAGTTCTCCAGCGAGGAAAAACCTAGCTGACGAGTGGGAAAGTGTGGGTCAAAGGTCAAGGTTCGAATTTCCGGAAAGGACATACCTACCTGACGCTTGGGAAAGTGTGGGTCAAAGGTCAAGGTCTTCAACACTCCGGAGAGAACATAACTACCTGCCGCCTGGGAAAGAGGGGGTCAAAGGTCAAGGTCTTCAACACTCCGGCGAGAACATAACTACCTGTAGTGTGGGAAAGAGGGGGTAAAAGGTCAAGGTCTTTAACACTCCGGTGAGGACATAGCTATCTGTTGCTTGGGAAAGAAGGGGTCAAAGGTCAAAGTCTTTAACACTCTGGCGAGGGCATACCTGCCTGTTGCGTGGGATAAAGGGGTGCAAAGATCAAGATCTTTAACACTCCGGCGAGGACATATCTACCTGACGCGTGGAAAAGAGGGGGTCAAAGGTCAAGGTCTTCAACACTCCGGCAAGCATATACCTACCTGACGCGTGGGAAAGAGGGGGTCAAAGGTCAAGGTCTTCAACACTCCAGCGAGGACATACCTACCTGACGAGTTGGAAAGAGCGGGTCAAAGGTCAAGGTCTTCCACACTCCGGCGAGGACATACCCACCTGACATGTTGGAAAGAGGGTGTCAAAGGTCAAGGTCTTCAACACTCCGGAGAGGACATACATTCCTGATGCCTGGGTAACAAGGGTCAAAGGTCAAGGTCTTCAACACTCCGGTGAGGACATACCTATCTGACGCTTGGGAAAGATTTGGGCAAACTTCGACACTCCGGTGAGGACATACCTACCTGACGCGTGGGAACGAGGGTGTCAAAGGTCAAGGTCTTCAACACTCCGGAGAGGACATACCTACCTGACGCGTGGGAAAGATTGGGCCAAATCTTTGACTCTCCGGTGAGGACATACCTACCTGACACGTGGGAAAGAGGGGGTCAAAGGTCAAGGTCTTCAACACTCCAACGAGCATATACCTACCTGACGTGTGGGAAAGAGGGGGTCAAAGGTCAAAGTCTTCGACACTCCGGGAAGGGCATAGCTACCTGACGCTTTGAAAAGAGGGTGTCAAAGGTCAAGGTCTTCAACACTCCGGAGAGGACATACCTACCCGACGCGTGGGAAAGATTGGGTCAAAAGCCTTGACACTCCGGCGAGGACATCTCTACCTGACGTGTGGGAAAGAGGGGGTCAAAGGTCAAGGTCTTCGACACTCAAGTGAGGGCATAGCTACCTGACGCTTGGGAAAGAGGGTGTCAAAGGTCAAGGTCTTCAACACTCCAGCGAGGACATACCTACCTGACTCATAGGAAAGAGGGGGTCAACGGTTAAGGTCTTCAAGATTCCGGCGAGGACATACTTACCGGAATGTGTTGGAAAGAGGAGGTCAAAGGTCAAGGTCTTCAACACTCTGGGAGGATTTAACTACCAGAAGCGTGGGAAAGAGGGGGTCAATATCAAGGTCTTCAACACTCGGGAGAGGACATACCTACCTGACGTGTGGTAAAGAGGGCGTCAAAGGTCAAGGTCTTTAAGTTCTCCAGCGAGGAAATACCTAGCTGACGAGTGGGAAAGTGTGGGTCAAAGGTCAAGGTCTTCGACACTCCGGAAAGGACATACCTACCTGACGCTTGGGAAAGTGTGGGTCAAAGGTCAAGGTCTTCAACACTCCGGAGAGAACATAACTACCTGCCGCCTGGGAAAGAGGGGGTCAAAGGTCAAGGTCTTCAACACTCCGGCGAGAACATAACTACCTGAAGTGTGGGAAAGAGGGGGTAAAAGGTCAAGGTCTTTATTACTCCGGTGAGGACATAGCTATCTGTTGCTTGGGAAAGAAGGGGTCAAAGGTCAAATTCTTTACCACTCTGGCGAGGGCATACCTGCCTACTGCGTGGGAAAAAGGGGTGCAAAGATCAAGATCTTTAACACTCCGGCGAGGACATATCTACCTGACGCGTGGGAAAGAGGGGGTCAAAGGTCAAGGTCTTCAACACACCGGCGAGGACATGCCTACCTGACGCGTTGACAAGAGGGGGTCAAAAGTCAAGGTCTTCCACACTCCGGAGAGGACATACCTGCCTGACATATGGGAAAGAGGGTGTCAAAGGTCAAGGTCTTCAACACTCCGGAGAGGACATACCTTCCTGATGCGTGGGAAACAAGGGTCAAAGGTCAAGATTTTCAACACTCCGGTGAGGACATACCTACCTGACACGTTGGAAAGAGGGGGTCAAAAGTCAAGGTCTTCCACACTCCGGTGAAGACATACCTACCTGACATATGGGAAAGAGGGTGTCAAAGGTCAAGGTCTTCAACACTCCGGAGAGGACATACCTTCCTGATGCGTGGGAAACAAGGGTCAAAGGTCAAGGTTTTCAACACTCCGGCGAGAACATAACTACCTGACGTGTGGGAAAGAGGGGGCAAAAGGTCAAGGTCTTCAAAACTCTGGTGAGGACTTACCTGAGGCTTGGGAAAGAAGAGGTCAAAGGTCAAAATCTTTAAAATTCTGGCGAGGGCATACCTACCTGTTGCGTGGGAAAAAGGGGTGCAAAGATCAAGATCTTTAACACTCCGGCGAGGACATACCTACCTGACGCGTGGGAAAGAGGGGGTCAAAGGTCAAGGTCTTCAACACTCCTGCGAGGACATACCTACCTGACGCGTTGGAAAGAGGTGGTCAAAAGACAAGGTCTTCCACACTCCGGCGAAAACATACCTACCTGATATATGGGAAAGAGGGTGTCAAAGGTCAAGGTCTTCAACACTCCGGAGAAGACATACCTTCCTGATGCATGGGAAACAAGGGTCAAAGGTCAAGGTTTTCAACACTCCGGCGAGGACATACCTACCTGGCGTTTGGGAAAGATTTGGTCAAAAGCTTCGACACTCCGGGGAGGACATACTACCTGACGCGTAGGAAAGAGGGTGTCAAAGGTCAAGGTCTTCAACACTCCGGAGAGGACATACCTACCTGACGCGTGGGAAAGATTGGGTCAAAAACTTTGACACTCTGGCGAGGACATACCTACCTGACGTGTGGAAAAGAGGGGGGCAAAGGTCAAGGTTTTCAACACTCCGGCAAGCATATACCTACCTGACGCGTGGGAAAGAGGGGGTCAAAGGTCAAGGTCTTCAACACTCCAGCGAGGACATACCTACCTGACGAGTTGGAAAGAGCGGGTCAAAGGTCAAGGTCTTCCACACTCCGGCGAGGACATACCTACCTGACATGTTGGAAAGAGGGTGTCAAAGGTCAAGGTCTTCAACACTCCGGAGAGGACATACATTCCTGATGCCTGGGTAACAAGGGTCAAAGGTCAAGGTCTTCAACACTCCGGTGAGGACATACCTATCTGACGCTTGGGAAAGATTTGGGCAAAACTTCGACACTCCGGTGAGGACATACCTACCTGACGCGTGGGAAAGAGGGTGTCAAAGGTCAAGGTCTTCAACACTCCGAAGAAGACATACCTACCTGACGCGTGGGAAAGATTGGGCCAAATCTTTGACTCTCTGGTGAGGACATACCTACCTGACACGTGGGAAAGAGGGGGTCAAAGGTCAAGGTCTTCAACACTCCAACGAGCATATACCTACCTGACGTGTAGGAAAGAGGGGGTCAAAGGTCAAGGTCTTCGCACTCCGGCAAGGGCATAGCTACCTGACGCTTTGGAAAGAGGGTGTCAAAGGTCAAGGTCTTCGACACTCCGGTGAGGACATACCTACCTGACAGGTAGGAAAGAGGGGATCAACGGTTAAGGTCTTCAACACTCCAGTGAGCATATACCTAACTGACGTGTGGGAAAGAGGGGGTCAAAGGTCAAGGTCTTCGACACTCCGACGAGGGCATAGCTACCTGATGCGTGGGAAAGAGTGGTTCAAAGGTCAAGGTCTTCGACACTCTGACAAGGACATACCTACCTGACGCTTGGGAAAGTGTGGGTCAAAGGTCAAGGTCTTCAACACTCTGGAGAGAACATAACTACCTGCCGCCTGGGAAAGAGGGGGTCAAAGGTCAAGGTCTTCAACACTCCGGTGAGGACATAGTTACCTGACGCTTGGGAAAGAAGGGGTCAAAGGTCAAAGTCTTTAACACTTTGGCGAGGGCATACCTACCTGTTGAGTGGGAAAAAGGGGTGCAAAGATCAAGATCTTTAACACTCCGGCGAGGCCATACCTACCTGACGTGTGGGAAAGAGGGGGTCAAAGGTCAAGGTCTTTAACACTTCGGTGAGGACATTGTTACCTGACGCTTGGGAAAGATGGGGTTAAAGTCTTTAACACTCTGGCGAGGGCATACCTACCTGTTGCGTGGGAAAAAGGGGTGCAAAGATCAAGATCATTAACACTCTGGCGAGGACATACCTACCTGACGTGTGGGAAAGAGGGGGTCAAAGGTCAAGGTCTTTAACACTCCGGCGAGGACATGCCTACCTGACGCGCTGGAAAGAAGGGGTCAAAAGTCAAGGTCTTCCACACTCCGGCAAGGACATACCTTCCTGACATATGGGAAAGAGGGTGTCAAAGGTAAAGGTCTTCAACACTCCTGAGAGGACATACCTTCCTGATGCTTGGGAAACAAGGGTCAAAGGTCAAGGTCTACAACACTCCGGTGAGGACAAACCTATCTGACGCTTGGGAAAGATTTGGTCAAAAGCTTCGACACTCCGGTGAGGACATACCTACCTGACGCGTGGGAAAGAGGGTGTCAAAGGTCAAGGTCTTCAACACTCCGGAGAGGACATACCTACCCGACGCGTGGGAAAGATTGGGTCAAAAGCTTTAACACTACGGCGAGGACATCTCTACCTGACGTGTGGGAAAGAGGGGGTCAAAGGTCAAGGTCTTCGACACTCCAGTGAGGGCATAGCTACCTGACGCTTGAGAAAGAGGGTGTCAAAGGTGAAGGTCTTCAACACTCCGATGAGGACATACCTACCTGACTCATAGGAAAGAGGGGGTCAACGGTTAAGGTCTTCAAGATTCCGGCAAGGACATACCTACCGGAAAGTGTTGGAAAGAGGAGGTCAAAGGTCAAGGTCTTCAACACCCTGGGAGGATTTAACTACCAGACGCGTGGGAAAGAGGGGGTCAATATCAAGGTCTTCAACACTCGGGAGAGGACATACCTACCTGACGTGTGGGAAAGAGGGAGTCAAAGGTCAAGGTCTTTAAGTTCTCCAGCGAGGACATACCTAGCTGACGAGTGGGAAAGTGTGGGTCAAAGGTCAAGGTCTTCGACACTCCGGCAAGGACATACCTACCTGACGCTTGGGAAAGTGTGGGTCAAAGGTCAAGTTTTTCAACACTCCGGAGAGAACATAACTACCTGCCGCCTGGGAAAGAGGGGGTCAAAGGTCAAGGTCTTCAACACTCCGGCGAGAACATAACTACCTGAAGTGTGGGGAAGAGGGGGTAAAAGGTCAAGGTCTTCAACACTCCGATGAGGGCATAGTTACCTGTTGCTTTGAAAAGAAGGGGTCAAAGGTCAAAGTCTTTAACACTCTGGCGAGGGCATACCTACCTGTTGCGTGGGAAAAAGGGGTGCAAAGATCAAGATCTTTAACACTCCGGCGAGGACCTACCTACCTGACGCGTTGGAAAGAGGGGGTCAAAAGTCAAGGTCTTGCACACTCCGGCGAGGACATACCTACCTGAAATATGGGAAAGAGGGTGTCAAAGGTCAAGGTCTTCAACACTCCGGAGAGGACATACCTTCCTGATGCGTGGGAAACAAGGGTCAAAGGTCAAGATTTTCAAACACTCCGGTGAGGATATACCTACCTGACGCTTGGGAAAGATTTGGTCAAAAGCTTCGACACTCCGGTGAGGACATACCTAACTGACGGGTGGGAAAGAGGGTGTCAAAGGTCAAGGTGTTCAACACTCCGGAGAGGACATACCTACCTGACGCGTGGGAAAGATTGGGTCAAAAGCTTTGACACTCCGGCGAGGACATACCTACCTGACGCGTGGGAAAGAGGAGGTTAAAGGTCAAGGTCTTCAACACTCCGGCAAGCATATACCTTCCTGACGCGTGGGAAAGAGGGGGTCAAAGGTCAAGGTCTTCAACACTCCGGTGAGGACATACCTCCCTGACGCGTTGGAAAGAGGGAGTCAAAGGTTAAGGTCTTCCACACTCCGGCGAGGACATACCTGCCTGACATGTGGGAAAGAGGGTGTCAAAGGTCAAGGTCTTCAACACTCTGGAGAGGACATACCTTCCTGATGCGTGGGAATCAAGGGTCAAAGGTCAAGGTCTTCAACACTTCGGTGAGGACATACCTATCTGACGCTTGGGAAAGAGTTGGGCAAAACTTCGACACTCCGGTGAGGACATACCTACCTGACGCGTGGGAAAGAGGGTGTCAAAGGTCAAGGTCTTCAACACTCCGGAGAGGACATACCTACCTGACGCGTGGGAAAGATTGGGTCAATAGCTTTGACACTCCGGCGAGGACATACCTGCCTGACACGTGGGAAAGAGGGGGCCAAAGGTCAAGGTCTTCAACACACCAGCAAGCATATACCTACCTGACGCGTGGGAAAGAGGGGGTCAAAGGTCAAGGTCTTCGACACTTTAGCGAGGACATACCTACCTGATGCGTGGGAAAGAGCGGGTCAAGGTCTTCAATGCTCCGGAGAGGACATATCGACCTGACGTGTGGGAAAGAGGGGGTAAAAGGTCATGATCTGAAAAACTCCGGAAGGACATACCTACCTGATGCGTGGGAAAGAGGGGTCAAAGGTCATGGTCCTCAACAATACGGCGAGGCATAGCTACCTGACGCTTGGGAAAGAGGGTGTCAACGGTCAAGGTCTTCAACACTCCGGAGATGACATACCTACCTGACTCATAGGAAAGAGGGGTCAACGGTTAAGGTCTTCAAGATTCCGGCAAGGACGTACCTACCGGAATGTGTTGGAAAGAGGAGGTCAAACATCAAGGTCTTCAACACTCCGGGAGGATATACCTACAAGATGCTTGGGAAAGAGGGGGTCAAAGGTCAAGGTCTTTAAGTTCTCCTGCGAGGACATACCTAGCTGATGCGTGGGAAAGTGTGGGTCAAAGGTCAAGGTCTTCGACACTCCGGCAAGGACATACCTACCTGACGTGTGGGAAAGAGTGGTTCAAAGGTCAAGGTCTTCGACACTCCGACAAGGACATACCTACCTGACGCTTGGGAAAGTGTGGGTCAAAGGTCAAGGTCTTCAACACTCCAGAGAGAACATAACTGCCTGACGCCTAGGAAGTAGGGGGTCAAAGGTCAAGGTCTTCAACACTCCGTTGAGAACACGTGTGGGAAAGAGGGAGTAAAAGGGCAAGGTCTTCAACACTCCAGTGAGGACATAGTTACCTGACGCTTGGGAAAGAAGGGGTCAAAGTTCAAAGTCTTCAACACTCTGGCGAGGGCATACCTACCTGTTGCGTGGGAATAAGGGGTGCAAAGATCAAGATCTTTAACACGTCGGCGAGGACATACCTACCTGACGAGTGGGAAAGAACGGGTCAAAGGTGAAGGTCTTCCACACTCCGTCAAGGACATACCGACCTGACCTGTGGGAATGAGGGTGTCAAAGGTCAAGGTCTTCAACACTCCGGAGATAACATACCTTCCTGACGCATGGGAATGAGGGGTCAAAGGTCAATGTCTTCAACACTCCGGAGAACACATTTCTACCTGACGCGTGGGAAAGAGGGGGTCAAAGGTGAAGGTCTTCAACACTCTGGCGAGGACATACCTACCGGAAATTGTTGAAAAAGTGGGTCAAAGGTCAAGGTCTTGGACACTCCAGCGGGAACAAACCTTCCGGAAAGTGTTGGAAAGAGTGGTTCAAAGATCAAGGTCTTCAACACTCCGGAGAGGACATACCTACCTGACGCGTGGGAAAGATTGGGTCAAAAACTTTGGCACTCCGGCGAGGACATACCTACCTGACGCGTGGGAAAGAGGGAGTCAAAGGTCAAGGTCTTCAACACTCCGGCGAGGACATACCTACCTGACGAGTTGGAAAGAGCTGGTCAAAGGTCAAGGTCTTCCACACTCCTGCGAGGACATACCTACCTGACATGTTGGAAAGAGGGTGTCAAAGGTCAAGGTCTTCAACACTCCGGAGAGGACATACCTTCCTGATGCGTGGGTAACAAGGGTCAAAGGTCAAGGTCTTCAACACTCCGGTTAGGACATACCTATCTGACGCTTGGGAAAGATTTGGGCAAAGCTTTGACACTCCGGTGAGGACATGCCTACCTGACACGTGGGAAAGAGGGTGTCAAAGGTCAAGGTATTCAACACTCCGGAGAGGACACACCTACCTGACGTGTGGGAAAGAGGGGGTCAAAGGTCAAGGTCTTCGACACTCCGGCGAGGGCATAGCTACCTGATGCTTTGGAAAGAGGGTGTCAAAGGTCAAGGTCTTCGACACTCCGGTGAGGACATACCTACCTGACTGGTAGGAAAGAGGGGGTCAACAGTTAAGGTCTTCAACACTCCAGCGAGCATATACCTACCTGACGTGTGGGAAAGAGGGGGTCAAAGGTCAAGGCCTTCGACACTCCGGCGAGGGCATAGCTACCTGACGTGTGGGAAAGAGTGGTTCAAAGGTCAAGGTCTTCGACACTCCGACAAGGTCATACCTACCTGACGCTTGGGAAAGTGTGGGTCAAAGGTCAAGGTCTTCAACACTCTGTAGAAAACATAACTACCTGCCGCCTGGGGAAGAGGGGGTCAAAGGTCAAGGTCTTCAATAAGCATGAGCGAATTTTGCGGATCTCGCGTTCGCGAATTTTGCGGATTTGCGGATTCGCAATCCGCAAAATCCGCGAATTCCTGCGAATTTGCGGATTTTTTTTTTTGTGTGTTCGCCCGTGTTTCTGCCAGTTCGCGAGGGTTTTGTACACTTTCGCAAATTGCGAACTTACCTGTCGGGTCGCAAGTTTCGCGAACTTGTTGTTTCTACGTGTCCAGCCTGTTTGGGACACTCTTCTTCATCACTGCCACTCTCTGTCACCACTGCCACTCTCTGACTACTCATGCCACCCTCTGGCCCACCCATGCCACCCTCTGTTTCATCACCACACCCTCTGGTTGTCCAGTGTACATTATTTTCGGCAAAGCAAAGCACACCTTCCCTGCCTCAAGTGACCTGAATTAATTTGGGGCTGATTAATGTGTCACAGAATATTTTTTTAGCTGGCACCTGCTTCCTTAGTGCGCCCTGATTAGTGATCTTTTGCACTTGCTAAGTGCTTTCATTGTTGCAAAATTAGTTACACCTGCCCTGCCCCAACTGACAATAATGAATTAGGGGCTGATTAATGGATTTTAACTTCCAGCCTGGCTCCTGCTTGTCTCCCTTAGCTGTAATTCAGGACCTTTGTGGCATATGTGTAACTATTCTGAGGTTCAGAGCAGGGTCACATAATAGTTTCAACTGGCAACTGAACTCTGGAGGGGCCCCTCAGGAAGCACTACAGGAAATGGCTACTAATGATGAGCCTGAACTTTTGAACCTGGTAAGTAGTTACTTTCAGTTTTGCTAAGATCGTATTTCTGCAATTTTGCACTTATTCGCGGGGCGCGAACTCACGCGAACAGTGCGAGCAGTGCGAGCAAAATCCGCTGCTCGCGGATTTGCGGATTTTGCGGGAAATTCGCAAATCTCGCGGATTGCGGATTTCCCGAAAATCCGCAAAATCCGCGAGCGGAACGGATTTTCCGCCCATGCCTAGTCTTCAACACTCCGGTGAGGACATAGTTACCCAACGCTTGGGAAAGAAGGGGTCAACGGTCAAAGTCTTTAACACTCTGGCGAGGGCATACCTACCTATTGCGTGGGAAAAAGGGGTGCAAAGATTAAGATCTTTAACACTCCGGCGAGGACATGCCTACCTGACGTGTGGGAAAGAGGGGGTCAAAGGTCAAGGTCTTTAACACTCCGGCGAGGACATGCCTACCTGACGCGCTGGAAAGAGGGGGTCAAAAGTCAAGGTCTTCCACACTCCGGAAAGGACATACCTACCTAACATATGGAAAAGAGGGTGTCAAAGGTAAAGGTCTTCAGCACTCCTGAGAGGACATACCTTCCTGATGCTTGGGAAACAAGGGTCAAAGGTCAAGGTCTACAACACTCCGGTGAGGACATACCTATCTGACGCTTGGGAAAGATTTGGTCAAAAGCTTCGACACTCCGGTGAGGACATACCTACCTGACGCGTGGGAAAGAGGGTGTCAAAGGTCAAGGTCTTCAACACTCCAGAGAGGACATACCTACCCGACGCCTGGGAAAGATTGGGTCAAAAGCTTTGACACTCCGGCGAGGACATACATACCTGACACGTGGGAAAGAGGGGGTCAAAGGTCAAGGTCTTCAACACTCCAGCGAGCATATACCTACCTGACGAGTGGGAAAGAGGGGGTCAAAGGTCAAGGTCTTCGACACTCTGGCGAGGGCATAGCTACCTGACGCTTTGGAAAGAGGGTGTCAAAGGTCAAGGTCTTCGACACTCCGGTGAGGACATACCTACCTGACTCATAGGAAAGAGGGGGTCAACAGTTAAGGTCTTCAACACTCCAGCGAGCATATACCTACCTGACGTGTGGGAAAGAGGGGGTCAAAGGTCAAGGTCTTCGACACTCCGGCGAGGGCATAGCTACCTGACGTGTGGGAAAGAGTGGTTCAAAGGTCAAGGTCTTCGACACTCCAACAAGGACATACCTACCTGACGCTTGGGAAAGTGTGGGTCAAAGGTCAAGGTCTTCAACACTCTGGAGAGAACATAACTACCTGTCGCCTGGGAAAGAGGGGGTCAAAGGTCAAGGTCTTCAACACTCCGGTAAGGACATAGTTACCTAACGCTTGGGAAAGAAGGGGTCAACGGTCAAAGTCTTTAACACTCTGGCGAGGGCATACCTACCTGTTGCGTGGGAAAAAGGGGTGCAAAGATCAAGATCTTTAACACTCCGGCGAGGACATACCTACCTGACGTGTGGGAAAGAGGGGGTCAAAGGTCAAGGTCTTTAACACTCCGGTGAGGACATTGTTACCTGACGCTTGGGAAAGAAGGGGTCAAAGTCTTTAAAACTCTGGCGAGGGCATACCTACCTGTTGCGTGGGAAAAAGGGGTGCAAAGATCAAGATCTTTAACACTCCGGCGAGGACATACCTACCTGACGTGTGGGAAAGAGGGGGTCAAATGTCAAGGTCTTTAACACTCCGGCAAAGACATGCCTACCTGACGCGCTGGAAAGAGGGGGTCAAAAGTCAAGGTCTTCCACACTCCGGCAAGGACATACCTACCTGACATATGGGAAAGAGGGTGTCAAAGGTAAAGGTCTTCAACACTCCGGTGAGGACATACCTATCTGACGCTTGGGAAAGATTTAGTCAAAAGCTTCGACACTCTGGTGAGGACATACCTACCTGACGCGTGGGAAAGAGGGTGTCAAAGGTCAAGGTCTTCAACACTCCGGAGAGGACATACCTACCCGACGTGTGGGAAAGATTGGGTCAAAAGCTTTGACACTCCGGCGAGGACATCCCTACCTGACGCGTGGGAAAGAGGGGGTCAAAGGTCAAGGTCTTCGACACTCCAGTGAGGGCATAGCTACCTGACGCTTGGGAAAGAGGGTGTCAAAGGTCAAGGTCTTCAACACTCCAGCGAGGACATACCTACCTGACTCATAGGAAAGAGGGGGTCATCGGTTAAGGTCTTCAAGATTCCGGTGAGGACATACTTACCGGAATGTGTTGGAAAGAGGAGGTCAAAGGTCAAGGTCTTCAACACTCTGGGAGGATTTAACTACCAGACGCGTGGGAAAGAGGGGGTCAATATCAAGGTCTTCAACACTCGGGAGAGGACATACCTACCTGACGTGTGGGAAGGAGGGGGTCAAAGGTCAAGGTCTTTAAGTTCTCCAGCGAGGAAATACCTAGCTGACGAGTGGGAAAGTGTGGGTCAAAGTTCAAGGTCTTCGACACTCTGGAAAGGACATACCATCCTGACACTTGGGAAAGTGTGGGTCAAAGGTCAAGGTCTTCAACACTCCGGAGAGAAAATAACTACCTGCCTCCTGGGAAAGAGGGGGTCAAAGGTCAAGGTCTTCAACACTCCGGCGAGAACATAACTACCTGAGGTGTGGGAAAGAGGGGGTAAAAGGTCAACGACTTTAACACTCCGGTGAGGACATAGTTACCTGTTGCTTGGGAAAGAAGGGGTCAAAGGTCAAAGTCTTTAACACTCTGGCGAGGGCATACCTACCTGTGCATTGGTTAAAGGGGTGCAAAGATCAAGATCTTTAACACTCCGGCGAGGACATACCTACCTGATGCGTGGGCAAGAGGGGGTCAAAGGTCAAGGTCTTCAACACTCCTGAGAGGACATACCTACCTGACGCGTTGGAAAGAGAGGGTCAAAAGACAAGGTCCTCCACACTCCCGCGAAGACATACCTACCTGACATATGGGAAAGAGGGTGTCAAAGGTCAAGGTCTTTAACACTCCGGCGAGGACATATCTACCTGACGCGTGGGAAAGAGGGGGTCAAAGGTCAAGGTCTTCAACACTCCGGCGAGGACATGCCTACCTGAGGCGTTGAAAAGAGGGGGTCAAAAGTCAAGGTCTTCAACACTCCGGCGAGGACATACCTACCTGACATATGGGAAAGAGGGTGTCAAAGGTCAAGGTCTTCAACACTCCGGAGAGGACATACCTTCCTAATGCGTGGGAAACAAGGGTCAAAGGTCAAGATTTTCAACACTCCGGTGAGGACATACCTACCTGACGCGTTGGAAAGAGGGGGTCAAAAGTCAAGGTCTTCCACACTCCGGCGAAGACATACCTACCTGACATATGGGAAAGAGGGTGTCAAAGGTCAAGGTCTTCAACACTCCGGAGAGGACATACCTTCCTGATGCGTGGGAAACAAGGGTCAAAGGTCAAGGTTTTCAACACTCCCGCGAGAACATAACTACCTGACGTGTGGGAAAGAGGGGGTAAAAGGTCAAGGTCTTCAAACTCTGGTGAGGACATAGTTACCTGACGCTTGGGAAAGAAGGGGTCAAAGGTCAAAGTCTTTAAAACTCTGGCGAGGGCATACCTACCTGTTGCGTGGGAAAAAGGGGTGCAAAGATCAAGATCTTTAACACTCCGGCGAGGACATACCTACCTGACGCGTGGGAAAGAGTGGGTCAAAGGTCAAGGTCTTCAACACTCCTGCGAGGACATACCTACCTGACGCGTTGGAAAGAGGGGGTCAAAGGACAAGGTCTTCCACACTCCGGCGACGACACACCTACCTGACATATGGGAAAGAGGGTGTCAAAGGTGAAGGTCTTCAACACTCCGGAGAGGACATACCTTCCTGATGCGTGGGAAATAAGGGTCAAAGGTCAAGGTTTTCAACACTTCGGCAAGGACATACCTACCTGACACTTGGGAAAGATTTGGTCAAAAGCTTCGATACTCCGGGGAGGACATACCTACCTGACGCTTAGGAAAGAGGGTGTCAAAGGTCAAGGTCTTCAACACTCCAGAGAGGACATACCTACCTGACTGGTGGGAAAGATTGGGTCAAAAACTTTGACACTCCGGCGAGGACATACCTACCTGACGCGTGGAAAAGAGGGGGTCAAAGGTCAAGGTCTTCAACACTCCGGCAAGCATATACCTACCTGACGCCTGGGAAAGAGGGGGTCAAAGGTCAAGGTCTTCAACACTCCGGCGAGGACATACCTACCTGACGAGTTGGAAAGAGCGGGTCAAAGGTCAAGGTCTTCCACACTCCGGCGAGGACATACCTACCTGACATGTTGGAAAGAGGGTGTCAAAGGTCAAGGTCTTCAACACTCCGGAGAGGACATACATTCCTGATGCGTGGGTAACAAGGGTCAAAGGTCAAGGTCTTCAACACTCCGGTGAGGACATACCTATCTGACGCTTGGGAAAGATTTGGGCAAAACTTCGACACTCCGGTGAGGACATACCTACCTGACGCGTGGGAAAGAGGGTGTCAAAGGTCAAGGTCTTCAACACTCCGGAGAGGACATACCTACCTGACGTATGGGAAAGATTGGGTCAAATCTTTGACTCTCCGGTGAGGACATACCTACCTGACACGTGGGAAAGAGGGGGTAAAAGGTCAAGGTCTTCAACACTCCAGCGAGCATATACCTACCTGACGTGTTGGAAAGAGGGGGTCAACGGTCAAGGTCTTCGACACTCCAGCGAGGGCATAGCTACCTGACGCTTTGGAAAGAGGGTGTCAAAGGTCAAGGTCTTCGACACTCCGGTGAGGACATACCTACCTGACTGGTAGGAAAGAGGGGGTTAACGGTTAAGGTCTTCTACACTCCAGCGAGCATATACCTACCTGACGTGTGGAAAAGAGGGGGTCAAAGGTCAAGGTCTTCGACACTCCGGCGAGGGCATAGCTACCTGACGCGTGGGAAAGAGTGGTTCAAAGGTCAAGGTCTTCGACACTCCAACAAGAACATACCTACCTGACGTTTGGGAAAGTAGGGGTCAAAGGTCAAGGTCTTCAACACTCTGGAGAGAACATAACTACCTGCCGCCTGGGAAAGATGGGGTCAAAGGTCAAAGTCTTTAACACTCTGGCGAGGGCATACCTACCTGTTGAGTGGGAAAAATGGGTGCAAAGATCAAGATCTTTAACACTCCGGCGAGGACATACCTACCTGACGTGTGGGAAAGAGGGGGTCAAAGGTCAAGGTCTTTAACACTCCGGTGAGGACATTGTTACCTGACGCTTGGGAAAGAAGGGATCAAAGTCTTTAACAGTCTGGCGAGGGCATACCTACCTGTTGCTTGGAAAAAGGGGTGCAAAGATCAAGATATTTAACACTACGGCGAGGACATACCTACCTGACGTGTGGGAAAGAAGGGGTCAAAGGTCAAGGTCTTTAACACTCCGGCGAGGACATGCCTATCTGACGCGCTGGAAAGAGGGGGTCAAAAGTCAAGGTCTTCCACACTCCGGCAAGGACATACCTACCTGACACATGGAAAAAAGCGTGTCAAAGGTAAAGGTCTTCAACACTCCGGTGAGGACATACCTATCTGACGCTTGGGAAAGATTTGGTCAAAAGCTTCGACACTCCGGTGAGGACATACCTACCTGACGCGTGGGAAAGCGGGTGTCAAAGGTCAAGGTCTTCAACACTCTGGAGAGGACATACCTACCCGAGGCGTGGGAAAGATTGGGTCAAAATCTTTGACACTCCGGCGAGGACATACCTGCCTGACACGTGGGAAAGAGGGTGTCAAAGGTCAAGGTCTTCAACACTCCGGAGAGGACATACCTACCCGACGCATGGGAAAGATTGGGTCAAAAGCTTTGACACTCCGGCGAGGACATCCCTACTTGACGCGTGGGAAAGAGGGGGTCAAAGGTCAAGGTCTTCGACACTCCAGTGAGGGCATAGCTACCTGACGCTTGGGAAAGAGGGTGTCAAAGGTCAAGGTCTTCAACACTCCGGCGAGGACATACCTACCTGACTCATAGGAAAGAGGGGGTCATCGGTTAAGGTCTTCAAGATTCCGGCGAGGACATACTTACCGGAATGTGTTGGAAAGAGGAGGTCAAAGGTCAAGGTCTTCAACACTCTGGGAGGATTTAACTACCAGACGCGTGGGAAAGAGGGGGACAATGTCAAGGTCTTCAACACTCGGGAGAGGACATACCTACCTGACGTGTGGAAAAGAGGGGGTCAAAGGTCAAGGTCTTTAAGTTCTCCAGCGAGGAAATACCTAGCTGACGAGTGGGAAAGTGTGGGTCAAAGTTCAAGGTCTTCGACACTCCGGAAAGGACATACCTTCCTGACGCTTGGGAAAGTGTGGGTCAAAGGTCAAGGTCTTCAACACTCCGGAGAGAAAATACCTACCTGCCGCCTGGGAAAGAGGGGGTCAAAGGTCAAGGTCTTCAACACTCCAGTGAGAACATAACTACCTGAAGTGTGGGAAAGAGGGGGTAAAAGGTCAAGGTCTTTAACACTCCGGTGAGGACATATTTACCTGTTGCTTGGGAAAGAAGGGGTCAAAGGTCAAAGTCTTTAACACTCTGGCGAGGGCATACATACCTGTTGCGTGGGAAAAAGGGGTGCAAAGATCAAGATCTTTAACACTCCAGCGAGGACATGCCTACCTGACGCGTTGAAAAGAGGGGGTCAAAAGTCAAGGTCTTCCACACTCCGGCGAGGACATACCTACCTGACATATGGGAAAGAGGGTGTCAAAGGTCAAGGTCTTCAACACTCCGGAGAGGACATACCTTCCTGATGCGTGGGAAACAAGGGTCAAAGGTCAAGATTTTTAACACTCCGGTGAGGACATACCTACCTGACGCGTTGGAAAGAGGGGGTCAAAAGTCAAGCTCTTCCACACTCCGGCGAAGACATACCTACCTGACATATGGGAAAGAGGGTGTCAAAGGTCAAGGTCTTCAACACTCCGGAGAGGACATACCTTCCTGATGCGTGGGAAACAAGGGTCAAAGGTCAAGGTTTTCAACACTCCCGCGAGAACATAACTACCTGACGTGTGGGAAAAAGGGGGTAAAAGGTCACGGTCTTCAAAACTCTGGTGAGGACATAGTTACCTGACGCTTGGGAAAGAAGGGGTCAAAGGTCAAAGTCTTTAAAACTCTGGCGAGGGCATACCTACCTGTTGCGTGGGAAAAAGGGGTAAAAAGATCAAGATCTTTAACACTCCGGCGAGGACATACCTACCTGACGCGTGGGAAAGAGGGGGTCAAAGGTCAAGGTCTTCAACACTCCTGTGAGGACATACCTATCTGACGCGATGGAAAGAGGGGGTCAAAAGACAAGGTCTTCCACACTCTGGCGAAGACATACCTACCTGACATATGGGAATGAGGGTGTCAAAGGTCAAGGTCTTCAACACTCCAGAGAGGACATACCTTCCTGATGCGTGGGAAACAAGGGTCAAAGGTCAAGGTTTTCAACACTCCGTCAAGGACATACCTACCTGACGCTTGGGAAAGATTTGGTCAAAAGCTTCGACAATCCGGGGAGGACATACCTACCTGACGCGTAGGAAAGAGGGTGTCAAAGGTCAAGGTCTTCAACACTCCAGAGAGGACATACCTACCTGACGCGTGGGAAAGATTGGGTCAAAAACTTTGACACTCCGGCGAGGACATACCTACCTGACGCGGAAAAGATGGGGTCAAAGGTCAAGGTCTTCAACACTCCGGCAAGCGTATACCTACCTGACGCGTGGGAAAGAGGGGGTCAAAGGTCAAGGTCTTCAACACTCCGGCGAGGACATACCTACCTGACGAGTTGGAAAGAGCGGGTCAAAGGTCAAGGTCTTCCACACTCCGGCGAGGACATACCTACCTGACATGTTGGAAAGAGGGTGTCAAAGGTCAAGGTCTTCAACACTCCGGTGAGGACATACATTCCTGACTGGTAGGAAAGAGGGGGTCAACGGTTAAGGTCTTCAACACTCCAGCGAGCATATACCTACCTGACGTGTGGGAAAGAGGGGATCAAAGGTCAAGGTCTTCGACACTCCGGCGAGGGCATAGCAACCTGACGCGTGGGAAAGAGTGGTTCAAAGGTCAAGGTCTTCGACACTCCGACGAGGACATACCAACCTGACGCTTGGGAAAGTGTGGGTCAAAGGTCAAGGTCTTCAACACTCTGGAGAGAACATAACTACCTGCCGCCTGGGAAAGAGGGGGTCAAAGGTCAAGGTCTTCAACACTCCGTTGAGGACATAGTTACCTGACGCTTGGGAAAGAAGGGGTCAAAGGTTAAAATCTTTAACACTCTGGCGAGGGCATACCTAGCTGTTGAGTGGGAAAAAGGGGTGAAAAGATCAAGATCTTTAACACTCCGGCGAGGACATACCTACCTGACGTGTGGGAAAGAGGGGGTCAAAGGTCAAGGTCTTTAACACTCCGGTGAGGACATTGTTACCTGATGCTTGGGAAAGAAGGGGTCAAAGTCTTTAACACTCTGGCGAGGGCATAACTACCTGACGTGTGGGAAAGAGGGGGTCAAAGGTCAAGGTCTTTAAAACACTCCGGCGAGGACATGCCTATCTGACGCGCTGGAAAGAGGGGGTCAAAAGTCAAGGTCTTCCACACTCTGGCAAGGACATACCTACCTGACATATGGGAAAGAGGGTGTCAAAGGTAAAGGTCTTCAACACTCCGGTGAGGACATACCTATCTGACGCTTGGGAAAGATTTGGTCAAAAGCTTTGACACTCCGGTGAGGACATACCTACCTGACGCGTGGGAAAGAGGGTGTCAAAGGTCAAGGTCTTCGACACTCCAGCGAGCATATACCTACCTGACGTGTGGGAAAGAGGGGGTCAAAGGTCAAGGTCTTCGACACTCCGGCGAGGGCATAGCTACCTGACGCGTGGGAAAGAGTGGTTCAAAGGTCAAGGTCTTCGACACTCCAACAAGAACATACCTACCTGACGTTTGGGAAAGTGTGGGTCAAAGGTCAAGGTCTTCAACACTCTGGAGAGAACATAACTACCTGCCGCCTGGGAAAGAGGGGGTCAAAGGTCAAAGTCTTTAACACTCTGGCGAGGGCATACCTACCTGTTGAGTGGGAAAAATGGGTGCAAAGATCAAGATCTTTAACACTCTGGCGAGGACATACCTACCTGACGTGTGGGAAAGAGGGGGTCAAAGGTCAAGGTCTTTAACACTCCGGTGAGGGCATTGTTACCTGACGCTTGGAAAAGAAGGGATCAAAGTCTTTAACAGTCTGGCGAGGGCATACCTACCTGTTGCTTGGAAAAAGGGGTGCAAAGATCAAGATCTTTAACACTCCGGCGAGGACATACCTACCTGACGTGTGGGAAAGAAGGGGTCAAAGGTCAAGGTCTTTCACAGTCCGGCGAGGACATGCCTATCTGACGCGCTGGAAAGAGGGGGTCAAAAGTCAAGGTCTTCCACACTCCGGCAAGGACATACCTACCTGACATATGGAAAAGAGGGTGTCAAAGGTAAAGGTCTTCAACACTCCGGTGAGGACATACCTATCTGACGCTTGGGAAAGATTTGGTCAAAAGCTTCGACACTCCAGTGAGGACATACCTACCTGACGCGTGGGAAAGCGGGTGTCAAAGGTCAAGGTCTTCAACACTCCGGAGAGGACATATCTACCCGAGGCGTGGGAAAGATTGGGTCAAATCTTTGACACTCCGGCGAGGACATACCTGCCTGACACGTGGGAAAGAGGGTGTCAAAGGTCAAGGTCTTTAACACTCCGGAGAGGACATACCTACCCGACGCGTGGGAAAGATTGGGTCAAAAGCTTTGACACTCCGGCGAGGACATCCCTACCTGACGCGTGGGAAAGAGGGGGTCAAAGGTCAAGGTCTTCGACACTCCAGTGAGGGCATAGCTACCTGACGCTTGGGAAAGAGGGTGTCAAAGGTCAAGGTCTTCAACACTCCGGCGAGGACATACCTACCTGACTCATAGGAAAGAGGGGGTCATCGGTTAAGGTCTTCAAGATTCCGGCGAGGACATACTTACGGGAATGTGTTGGAAAGAGGAGGTCAAAGGTCAAGGTCTTCAACACTCTGGGAGGATTTAACTACCAGACGCGTGGGAAAGAGGGGGACAATATCAAGGTCTTCAACACTCGGGAGAGGACATACCTACCTGACGTGTGGGAAAGAGGGGGTCAAAGGTCAAGGTCTTTAAGTTCTCCAGCGAGGAAATACCTAGCTGACGAGTGGGAAAGTGTGGGTCAAAGTTCAAGGTCTTCGACACTCCGGAAAGGACATACCTTCCTGACGCTTGGGAAAGTGTGGGTCAAAGGTCAAGGTCTTCAACACTCCGGAGAGAAAATACCTACCTGCCGCCTGGGAAAGAGGGGGTCAAAGGTCAAGGTCTTCAACACTCCAGTGAGAACATAACTACCTGAAGTGTGGGAAAGAGGGGGTAAAAGGTCAAGGTCTTTAACACTCCGTTGAGGACATATTTACCTGTTGCTTGGGAAAGAAGGGGTCAAAGGTCAAAGTCTTTAACACTCTGGCGAGGGCATACATACCTGTTGCGTGGGAAAAAGGGGTGCAAAGATCAAGATCTTTAACACTCCAGCGAGGACATGCCTACCTGACGCGTTGAAAAGAGGGGGTCAAAAGTCAAGGTCTTCCACACTCCGGCGAGGACATACCTACCTGACATATGGGAAAGAGGGTGTCAAAGGTCAAGGTCTTCAACACTCCGGAGAGGACATACCTTCCTGATGCGTTGGAAACAAGGGTCAAAGGTCAAGATTTTCAACACTCCGGTGAGGACATACCTACCTGACGCGTTGGAAAGAGGGGGTCAAAAGTCAAGCTCTTCCACACTCCGGCGAAGACATACCTACCTGACATATGGGAAAGAGGGTGTCAAAGGTCAAGGTCTTCAACACTCCGGAGAGGACATACCTTCCTGATGCGTGGGAAACAAGGGTCAAAGGTCAAGGTTTTCAACACTCCCGCGAGAACATAACTACCTGACGTGTGGGAAAAAGGGGGTAAAAGGTCACGGTCTTCAAAACTCTGGTGAGGACATAGTTACCTGACACTTGGGAAAGAAGGGGTCAAAGGTCAAAGTCTTTAAAACTCTGGCGAGGGCATACCTACTTGTTGCGTGGGAAAAAGGGGTAAAAAGATCAAGATCTTTAACACTCCGGCGAGGATATACCTACCTGACGCGTGGGAAAGAGGGGATCAAAGGTCAAGGTCTTCAACACTCCTGTGAGGACATACCTATCTGACGCGATGGAAAGAGGGGGTCAAAAGACAAGGTCTTCCACACTCTGGCGAAGACATACCTACCTGACATATGGGAATGAGGGTGTCAAAGGTCAAGGTCTTCAACACTCCGGAGAGGACATACCTTCCTGATGCGTGGGAAACAAGGGTCAAAGGTCAAGGTTTTCAACACTCCGTCAAGGACATACCTACCTGACGCTTGGGAAAGATTTGGTCAAAAGCTTCGACAATCCGGGGAGGACATACCTACCTGACGCGTAGGAAAGAGGGTGTCAAAGTCAAGGTCTTCAACACTCCAGAGAGGACATACCTACCTGACGCGTGGGAAAGATTGGGTCAAAAACTTTGACACTCCGGCGAGGACATACCTACCTGACGCGGAAAAGATGGGGTCAAAGGTCAAGGTCTTCAACACTCCGGCAAGCGTATACCTACCTGACGCGTGGGAAAGAGGGGGTCAAAGGTCAAGGTCTTCAACACTCCGGCAAGGACATACCTACCTGACGAGTTGGAAAGAGCGGGTCAAAGGTCAAGGTCTTCCACACTCCGGCGAGGACATACCTACCTGACATGTTGGAAAGAGGGTGTCAAAGGTCAAGGTCTTCAACACTCCGGAGAGGACATACATTCCTGATGCGTGGGTAACAAGTGTCAAAGGTCAAGGTCTTCAACACTCCGGTGAGGACATACCTATCTGACGCTTGGGAAAGATTTGGGCAAAACTTCGACACTCCGGTGAGGACATACCTACCTGACTCGTGGGAAAGAGGGTGTCAAAGGTCAAGGTCTTCAACACTCCGGAGAGGACATACCTACCTGACGCGTAGGAAAGATTGGGTCAAATCTTTGACTCTCCGGTGAGGACATACCTACCTGACACGTGGGAAAGAGGGGGTCAAAGGTCAAGGTCTTCAACACTCCAGCGAGCATATACATACCTGACGTGTGGGAAAGAGGGGATCAACGGTCAAGGTCTTCGACACTCCAGCGAGGGCATAGCTACCTGACGCTTTGGAAAGAGGGTGTCAAAGGTCAAGGTCTTCGACACTCCGACGAGGACATACCAACCTGACGCTTGGGAAAGTGTGGGTCAAAGGTCAAGGTCTTCAACACTCTGGAGAGAACATAACTACCTGCCGCCTGGGAAAGAGGGGGTCAAAGGTCAAGGTCTTCAACACTCCGGTGAGGACATAGTTACCTGACGCTTGGGAAAGAAGGGGTCAACGGTCAAAATCTTTAACACTCTGGCGAGGGCATACCTAGCTGTTGAGTGGGAAAAAGGGGTGCAAAGATCAAGATCTTTAACACTCCGGCGAGGACATACCTACCTGACGTGTGGGAAAGAGGGGGTCAAAGGTCAAGGTCTTTAACACTCCGGTGAGGACATTGTTACCTGACGCTTGGGAAAGAAGGGGTCAAAGTCTTTAACACTCTGGCGAGGGCATAACTACCTGTTGCGTGGGAAAAAGGGGTGCAAAGATCAAGATCTTTAACACTCCGGCGAGGACATACCTACCTGACGTGTGGGAAAGAGGGGGTCAAAGGTCAAGGTCTTTAAAACACTCCGGCGAGGACATGCCTATCTGGCGCGCTGGAAAGAGGGGGTCAAAAGTCAAGGTCTTCCACACTTCGGCAAGGACATACCTACCTGACATATGGGAAAGAGGGTGTCAAAGGTAAAGGTCTTCAACACTCCGGTGAGGACATACCTATCTGACGCTTGGGAAAGATTTGGTCAAAAGCTTCGACACTCCGGTGAGGACATACCTACCTGACGCGTGGGAAAGAGGGTGTCAAAGGTGAAGGTCTTCAACACTCCGGCGAGGACATACCTACCTAACTCATAGGAAAGAGGGGGTCAACGGTTAAGGTCTTCAAGATTCCGGCAAGGACATACTTACCGGAAAGTGTTGGAAAGAGGAGGTCAAAGGTCAAGGTCTTCAACACTCTGGGAGGATTTAACTACCATACGCGTGGGAAAGAGGGGGTCAATATCAAGGTCTTCAACACTCAGGAGAGGACATACCTACCTGACGTGTGGGAAAGAGGGGGTCAAAGGTCAAGGTCTTTAAGTTCTCCAGCGAGGACATACCTAGCTGACAAGTGGGAAAGAGTGCTTCAAAGGTCAAGGTATTCAACACTCCGACAAGGACATACCTACCTGGCGCTTGGGATAGTGTGTGTCAAAGGTCAAGTTCTTCAACACTCCGGAGAGAACATAACTACCTGCCGCCTGGGAAAGAGGGGGTCAAAAGTCAAGGTCTTCAACACTCCGGCGAGAACATAACTACCTGAAGTGTGGGAAAGAGGGGGTAAAAGGTCAAGGTCTTCAACACTCCGGTGAGGGCATAGTTACCTGTTGCTTGGAAAAGAAGGGGTCAAAGATCAAAGTCTTTAACACTCTGGCGAGGGCATACCTACCTGTTGCGTGGGAAAAAGGGGTGCAAAGATCAAAATCTTGAACACTCCTGCAAGGACATATCTACCTGACGCTTGGGAAAGAGGGGTTCAAACGTCAAGGTCTTCAACACTCCGGCGAGGACATGCCTACCTGACGCGTTGGAAAGAGGTGGTCAAAAGTCAAGGTCTTCCACACTCCTGCGAGGACATACCTACCTGACATATGGGAAAGAGGGTGTCAAAGGTCAAGGTCTTCAACACTCCGGAGAGGACATACCTTCCTGATGCGTGGGAAACAAGGGTCAAAGGTCAAGATTTTCAACACTCCGGTGAGGACATACCTACCTGACGCTTGGGAAAGATTTGGTCAAAAGCTTCGACACTTCGGTGAGGACATACCTACCTGACGGGTGGGAAAGAGGGTGTCAAAGGTCAAGGTGTTCAACACTCAGTAGAGGACATACCTAACTGACGCGTGGGAAAGATTGGGTCAAAAGCTTTGACACTCCGGCGAGCATATACCTTCCTGACGCGTGGGAAAGAGGGGGTCAAAGGTCAAGGTCTTCAACACTCCAGTGAGGACATACCTACCTGACGTGTTGGAAAGAGGGAGTCAAAGGTCAAGGTCTTCCACACTCCGGCGAGGACATACCTACCTGACATGTGGGAAAGAGGGTGTCAAAGGTCAAGGTCTTCAACACTCTGGAGAGGACATACCTTCCTGATGCGTGGGAATCGAGGGTCAAAGGTCAAGGTCTTCAACACTCTGGTGAGGACATACCTATCTGACGCCTGGGAAAGAGTTGGGCAAAACTTCGACACTCCGGTGAGGACATACCTACCTGACACGTGAGAAAGAGGGTGTCAAAGGTCAAGGTCTTCAACACTCCGGAGAGGACATACCTACCTGACGCGTGGGAAAGATTGGGTCAAAAGCTTTGACACTCCGGCGAGGACATACCTACCTGACACGTGGGAAAGAGGGGGCCAAAGGTCAAGGTCTTCAACACACCAGCAAGCATATACCTACCTGACGCGTGGGAAAGAGGGGGTCAAAGGTCAAGGTCTTCCACACTCCGGCGAGGACATACCTACCTGACATATGGGAAAGAGGGTGTCAAAGGTCAAGGTCTTCAACACTCCGGAGAGGACATACCTTCCTGATGCGTGGGAAAGATTGGGTCAAAAGCTTTTTCACGCCGGCGAGGACATACCTACCTGACACGCGGGAAAGAGGGGGCCAAAGGTCATGGTCTTCAACACACCAGCAAGCATATACCTACCTGACGCGTGGGAAAGAGGGGGTCAAAGGTCAAGGTCTTCGACACTCCAGCGAGGACATACTTACCTGATGCGTGGGAAAGAGTGGGTCAAGGTCTTCAATGCTCCGGAGAGGACATATCAACCTGACGCGTGGGAAAGAGGGGGTAAAAGGTCATGATTTGAAAAACTCCGGAAGGACATACCTACCTGATGCGTGGGAAAGAGGGGTCAAAGGTCATGGTCTTCAACACTACGGCGAGGTATAGCTACCTGATGCTTGGTAAAGAGGGTGTCAACGGTCAAGGTCTTCAACACTCCGGAGACGACATACCTACCTGACTCGTAGGAAAGAGGGGGTCAACGGTTAAGGTCTTCAAGATTCCGGCAAGGACGTACCTACCGGAATGTGTTGGAAAGAGGAGGTCAAACGTCAAGGTCTTCAACACTCTGGGAGGATATACCTACAAGATGCATGGGAAAGAGGGGGTCAAAGATCAAGGTCTTCAACACTCGGGAGAGGACATACCTACCTGACGTGTGGTAAAGAGTGGGTCAAAGGTCAAGGTCTTTAAGTTCTTCTGCGAGGACATTCCTAGCTGACACGTGGGAAAGTGTGGGTCAAAGGTCAAGGTCTTCAACACTCCGGCAAGGACATACCTACCTGACGCGTGGGAAAGAGTGGTTCAAAGGTCAAGGTCTTCGACACTCCGACATGGACATACTTACCTGACGCTTGGGAAAGTGTGGGTCAAAGGTCAAGGTCTTCAACACTCCAGAGAGAACATAACTACCTGACGTGTGGGAAAGAGGGGGTAAAAGGGCAAGGTCTTCAACACTCCAGTGAGGACATAGTTACCTGACGCTTGGGAAATAAGGGGTCAAAGTTCAAACTCTTCAACACTCTGGCGAGGTCACACCTACCTGTTGCGTGGGAATAAGGGGTGCAAAGATCAAGATCTTTAACACTCCGGCGAGGACATACCTACCTGACGCGTGGGAAAGAGGGGGTCAAAGGTCAAGGTCTTTAAGTTCTCCAGCGAGGAAATACCTAGCTGACGAGTGGGAAAGTGTGGGTCAAAGTTCAAGGTCTTCGACACTCCGGAAAGGACATACCTTCCTGACGCTTGGGAAAGTGTGGGTCAAAGGTCAAGGTCTTCAACACTCCGGAGAGAAAATACCTACCTGCCGCCTGGGAAAGAGGGGGTCAAAGGTCAAGGTCTTCAACACTCCAGTGAGAACATAACTACCTGAAGTGTGGGAAAGAGGGGGTAATAGGTCAAGGTCTTTAACACTCCGTTGAGGACATATTTACCTGTTGCTTGGGAAAGAAGGGGTCAAAGGTCAAAGTCTTTAACACTCTGGCGAGGGCATACATACCTGTTGCGTGGGAAAAAGGGGTGCAAAGATCAAGATCTTTAACACTCCAGCGAGGACATGCCTACCTGACGCGTTGAAAAGAGGGGGTCAAAAGTCAAGGTCTTCCACACTCCGGCGAGGACATACCTACCTGACATATGGGAAAGAGGGTGTCAAAGGTCAAGGTCTTCAACACTCCGGAGAGGACATACCTTCCTGATGCGTGGGAAACAAGGGTCAAAGGTCAAGATTTTCAACACTCCGGTGAGGACATACCTACCTGACACGTTGGAAAGAGGGGGTCAAAAGTCAAGCTCTTCCACACTCCGGCGAAGACATACCTACCTGACATATGGGAAAGAGGGTGTCAAAGGTCAAGGTCTTCAACACTCCGGAGAGGACATACCTTCCTGATGCGTGGGAAACAAGGGTCAAAGGTCAAGGTTTTCAACACTCCCGCGAGAACATAACTACCTGACGTGTGGGAAAAAGGGGGTAAAAGGTCACGGTCTTCAAAACTCTGGTGAGGACATAGTTACCTGACACTTGGGAAAGAAGGGGTCAAAGTCTTTAAAACTCTGGCGAGGGCATACCTACCTGTTGCGTGGGAAAAAGGGGTAAAAAGATCAAGATCTTTAACACTCCGGCGAGGACATACCTACCTGACGCGTGGGAAAGAGGGGATCAAAGGTCAAGGTCTTCAACACTTCTGTGAGGACATACCTACCTGACGCGTGGGAAAGAGGGTGTCAAAGGTCAAGGTCTTCGATACTCCAACAAGAACATACCTACCTGACGTTTGGGAAAGTGTGGGTCAAAGGTCAAGGTCTTCAACACTCTGGAGAGAACATAGCTACCTGACGCTTGGGAAAGAGGGTGTCAAAGGTGAAGGTCTTCAACACTCCGGCGAGGACATACCTACCTAACTCATAGGAAAGAGGGGGTCAACGGTTAAGGTCTTCAAGATTCCGGCAAGGACATACTTACCGGAAAGTGTTGGAAAGAGGAGGTCAAAGGTCAAGGTCTTCAACACTCTGGGAGGATTTAACTACCATACGCGTGGGAAAGAGGGGGTCAATATCAAGGTCTTCAACACTCGGGAGAGGACATACCTACCTGACGTGTGGGAAAGAGGGGGTCAAAGGTCAAGGTCTTTAAGTTCTCCAGCGAGGACATACCTAGCTGACAAGTGGGAAAGAGTGCTTCAAAGGTCAAGGTATTCAACACTCCGACAAGGACATACCTACCTGGCGCTTGGGATAGTGTGTGTCAAAGGTCAAGTTCTTCAACACTCCGGAGAGAACATAACTACCTGCCGCCTGGGAAAGAGGGGGTCAAAAGTCAAGGTCTTCAACACTCCGGCGAGAACATAACTACCTGAAGTGTGGGAAAGAGGGGGTAAAAGGTCAAGGTCTTCAACACTCCGGTGAGGGCATAGTTACCTGTTGCTTGGAAAAGAAGGGGTCAAAGATCAAAGTCTTTAACACTCTGGCGAGGGCATACCTACCTGTTGCGTGGGAAAAAGGGGTGCAAAGATCAAAATCTTGAACACTCCTGCAAGGACATATCTACCTGACGCTTGGGAAAGAGGGGTTCAAACGTCAAGGTCTTCAACACTCCGGCGAGGACATGCCTACCTGACGCGTTGGAAAGAGGTGGTCAAAAGTCAAGGTCTTCCACACTCCTGCGAGGACATACCTACCTGACATATGGGAAAGAGGGTGTCAAAGGTCAAGGTCTTCAACACTCCGGAGAGGACATACCTTCCTGATGCGTGGGAAACAAGGGTCAAAGGTCAAGATTTTCAACACTCCGGTGAGGACATACCTACCTGACGCTTGGGAAAGATTTGGTCAAAAGCTTCGACACTTCGGTGAGGACATACCTACCTGACGGGTGGGAAAGAGGGTGTCAAAGGTCAAGGTGTTCAACACTCAGTAGAGGACATACCTAACTGACGCGTGGGAAAGATTGGGTCAAAAGCTTTGACACTCCGGCGAGCATATACCTTCCTGACGCGTGGGAAAGAGGGGGTCAAAGGTCAAGGTCTTCAACACTCCAGTGAGGACATACCTACCTGACGTGTTGGAAAGAGGGGGTCAAAGGTCAAGGTCTTCCACACTCCGGCGAGGACATACCTACCTGACATGTGGGAAAGAGGGTGTCAAAGGTCAAGGTCTTCAACACTCTGGAGAGTACATACCTTCCTGATGCGTGGGAATCGAGGGTCAAAGGTCAAGGTCTTCAACACTCTGGTGAGGACATACCTATCTGACGCCTGGGAAAGAGTTGGGCAAAACTTCGACACTCCGGTGAGGACATACCTACCTGACACGTGAGAAAGAGGGTGTCAAAGGTCAAGGTCTTCAACACTCCGGAGAGGACATACCTACCTGACGCGTGGGAAAGATTGGGACAAAAGCTTTGACACTCCGGCGAGGACATACCTACCTGACACGTGGGAAAGAGGGGGCCAAAGGTCAAGGTCTTCAACACACCAGCAAGCATATACCTACCTGACGCGTGGGAAAGAGGGGGTCAAAGGTCAAGGTCTTCCACACTCCGGCGAGGACATACCTACCTGACATATGGGAAAGAGGGTGTCAAAGGTCAAGGTCTTCAACACTCCGGAGAGGACATACCTTCCTGATGCGTGGGAAAGATTGGGTCAAAAGCTTTTTCACGCCGGCGAGGACATACCTACCTGACACGCGGGAAAGAGGGGGCCAAAGGTCATGGTCTTCAACACACCAGCAAGCATATACCTACCTGACGCGTGGGAAAGAGGGGGTCAAAGGTCAAGGTCTTCGACACTCCAGCGAGGACATACTTACCTGATGCGTGGGAAAGAGTGGGTCAAGGTCTTCAATGCTCCGGAGAGGACATATCAACCTGACGCGTGGGAAAGAGGGGGTAAAAGGTCATGATTTGAAAAACTCCGGAAGGACATACCTACCTGATGCGTGGGAAAGAGGGGTCAAAGGTCATGGTCTTCAACACTACGGCGAGGTATAGCTACCTGATGCTTGGTAAAGAGGGTGTCAACGGTCAAGGTCTTCAACACTCCGGAGACGACATACCTACCTGACTCGTAGGAAAGAGGGGGTCAACGGTTAAGGTCTTCAAGATTCCGGCAAGGACGTACCTACCGGAATGTGTTGGAAAGAGGAGGTCAAACGTCAAGGTCTTCAACACTCTGGGAGGATATACCTACAAGATGCATGGGAAAGAGGGGGTCAAAGATCAAGGTCTTCAACACTCGGGAGAGGACATACCTACCTGACGTGTGGTAAAGAGTGGGTCAAAGGTCAAGGTCTTTAAGTTCTTCTGCGAGGACATTCCTAGCTGACACGTGGGAAAGTGTGGGTCAAAGGTCAAGGTCTTCAACACTCCGGCAAGGACATACCTACCTGACGCGTGGGAAAGAGTGGTTCAAAGGTCAAGGTCTTCGACACTCCGACATGGACATACTTACCTGACGCTTGGGAAAGTGTGGGTCAAAGGTCAAGGTCTTCAACACTCCAGAGAGAACATAACTACCTGACGTGTGGGAAAGAGGGGGTAAAAGGGCAAGGTCTTCAACACTCCAGTGAGGACATAGTTACCTGACGCTTGGGAAATAAGGGGTCAAAGTTCAAACTCTTCAACACTCTGGCGAGGTCACACCTACCTGTTGCGTGGGAATAAGGGGTGCAAAGATCAAGATCTTTAACACTCCGGCGAGGACATACCTACCTGACGCGTGGGAAAGAGGGGGTCAAAGGTCAAGGTCTTTAAGTTCTCCAGCGAGGAAATACCTAGCTGACGAGTGGGAAAGTGTGGGTCAAAGTTCAAGGTCTTCGACACTCCGGAAAGGACATACCTTCCTGACGCTTGGGAAAGTGTGGGTCAAAGGTCAAGGTCTTCAACACTCCGGAGAGAAAATACCTACCTGCCGCCTGGGAAAGAGGGGGTCAAAGGTCAAGGTCTTCAACACTCCAGTGAGAACATAACTACCTGAAGTGTGGGAAAGAGGGGGTAAAAGGTCAAGGTCTTTAACACTCCGTTGAGGACATATTTACCTGTTGCTTGGGAAAGAAGGGGTCAAAGGTCAAAGTCTTTAACACTCTGGCGAGGGCATACATACCTGTTGCGTGGGAAAAAGGGGTGCAAAGATCAAGATCTTTAACACTCCAGCGAGGACATGCCTACCTGACGCGTTGAAAAGAGGGGGTCAAAAGTCAAGGTCTTCCACACTCCGGCGAGGACATACCTACCTGACATATGGGAAAGAGGGTGTCAAAGGTCAAGGTCTTCAACACTCCGGAGAGGACATACCTTCCTGATGCGTGGGAAACAAGGGTCAAAGGTCAAGATTTTCAACACTCCGGTGAGGACATACCTACCTGACACGTTGGAAAGAGGGGGTCAAAAGTCAAGCTCTTCCACACTCCGGCGAAGACATACCTACCTGACATATGGGAAAGAGGGTGTCAAAGGTCAAGGTCTTCAACACTCCGGAGAGGACATACCTTCCTGATGCGTGGGAAACAAGGGTCAAAGGTCAAGGTTTTCAACACTCCCGCGAGAACATAACTACCTGACGTGTGGGAAAAAGGGGGTAAAAGGTCACGGTCTTCAAAACTCTGGTGAGGACATAGTTACCTGACACTTGGGAAAGAAGGGGTCAAAGGTCAAAGTCTTTAAAACTCTGGCGAGGGCATACCTACCTGTTGCGTGGGAAAAAGGGGTAAAAAGATCAAGATCTTTAACACTCCGGCGAGGACATACCTACCTGACGCGTGGGAAAGAGGGGATCAAAGGTCAAGGTCTTCAACACTTCTGTGAGGACATACCTATCTGACGCGATGGAAAGAGGGGGTCAAAAGACAAGGTCTTCCACACTCTGGCGAAGACATACCTACCTGACATATGGGAATGAGGGTGTCAAAGGTCAAGGTCTTCAACACTCCGGAGAGGACATACCTTCCTGATGCGTGGGAAACAAGGGTCAAAGGTCAAGGTTTTCAACACTCCGTCAAGGACATACCTACCTGACGCTTGGGAAAGATTTGGTCAAAAGCTTCGACAATCCGGGGAGGACATACCTACCTGACGCGGAAAAGATGGTGTCAAAGGTCAAGGTCTTCAACACTCCGGAGAGGACATACCTACCTGACGCGTAGGAAAGAGGGTGTCAAAGGTCAAGGTCTTCAACACTCCAGAGAGAACATACCTACCTGACGCGTGGGAAAGATTGGGTCAAAAACTTTGACACTCCGGCGAGGACATACCTACCTGACGCGGAAAAGATGGGGTCAAAGGTCAAGGTCTTCAACACTCCGGCAAGCGTATACCTACCTGACGCGTGGGAAAGAGGGGGACAAAGGTCAAGGTCTTCAACACTCCGGCAAGGACATACCTACCTGACGAGTTGGAAAGAGCGGGTCAAAGGTCAAGGTCTTCCACACTCCGGCGAGGACATACCTACCTGACATGTTGGAAAGAGGGTGTCAAAGGTCAAGGTCTTCAACACTCCGGAGAGGACATACATTCCTGATGCGTGGGTAACAAGTGTCAAAGGTCAAGGTCTTCAACACTCCGGTGAGGACATACCTATCTGACGCTTGGGAAAGATTTGGGCAAAACTTCGACACTCCGGTGAGGACATACCTACCTGGCTCGTGGGAAAGAGGGTGTCAAAGGTCAAGGTCTTCAACACTCCGGAGAGGACATACCTACCTGACGCGTAGGAAAGATTGGGTCAAATCTTTGACTCTCCGGTGAGGACATACCTACCTGACACGTGGGAAAGAGGGGGTCAAAGGTCAAGGTCTTCAACACTCCAGCGAGCATATACATACCTGACGTGTGGGAAAGAGGGGGTCAACGGTCAAGGTCTTCGACACTCCAGCGAGGGCATAGCTACCTGACGCTTTGGAAAGAGGGTGTCAAAGGTCAAGGTCTTCGACACTCCGACGAGGACATACCAACCTGACGCTTGGGAAAGTGTGGGTCAAAGGTCAAGGTCTTCAACACTCTGGAGAGAACATAACTACCTGCCGCCTGGGAAAGAGGGGGTCAAAGGTCAAGGTCTTCAACACTCCGGTGAGGACATAGTTACCTGACGCTTGGGAAAGAAGGGGTCAAAGGTCAAAATCTTTAACACTCTGGCGAGGGCATACCTAGCTGTTGAGTGGGAAAAAGGGGTGCAAAGATCAAGATCTTTAACACTCCGGCGAGGACATACCTACCTGACGTGTGGGAAAGAGGGGGTCAAAGGTCAAGGTCTTTAACACTCCGGTGAGGACATTGTTACCTGACGCTTGGGAAAGAAGGGGTCAAAGTCTTTAACACTCTGGCGAGGGCATAACTACCTGTTGCGTGGGAAAAAGGGGTGCAAAGATCAAGATCTTTAACACTCCGGCGAGGACATACCTACCTGACGTGTGGGAAAGAGGGGGTCAAAGGTCAAGGTCTTTAAAACACTCCGGCGAGGACATGCCTATCTGACGCGCTGGAAAGAGGGGGTCAAAAGTCAAGGTCTTCCACACTTCGGCAAGGACATACCTACCTGACATATGGGAAAGAGGGTGTCAAAGGTAAAGGTCTTCAACACTCCGGTGAGGACATACCTATCTGACGCTTGGGAAAGATTTGGTCAAAAGCTTCGACACTCCGGTGAGGACATACCTACCTGACGCGTGGGAAAGAGGGTGTCAAAGGTCAAGGTCTTCGACACTCCAACAAGAACATACCTACCTGACGTTTGGGAAAGTGTGGGTCAAAGGTCAAGGTCTTCAACACTCTGGAGAGAACATAGCTACCTGACGCTTGGGAAAGAGGGTGTCAAAGGTGAAGGTCTTCAACACTCCGGCGAGGACATACCTACCTAACTCATAGGAAAGAGGGGGTCAACGGTTACGGTCTTCAAGATTCCGGCAAGGACATACTTACCGGAAAGTGTTGGAAAGAGGAGGTCAAAGGTCAAGGTCTTCAACACTCTGGGAGGATTTAACTACCATACGCGTGGGAAAGAGGGGGTCAATATCAAGGTCTTCAACACTCGGGAGACGACATACCTACCTGACGTGTGGGAAAGAGGGGGTCAAAGGTCAAGGTCTTTAAGTTCTCCAGCGAGGACATACCTAGCTGACAAGTGGGAAAGAGTGCTTCAAAGGTCAAGGTATTCAACACTCCGACAAGGACATACCTACCTGGCGCTTGGGATAGTGTGTGTCAAAGGTCAAGTTCTTCAACACTCCGGAGAGAACATAACTACCTGCCGCCTGGGAAAGAGGGGGTCAAAAGTCAAGGTCTTCAACACTCCGGCGAGAACATAACTACCTGAAGTGTGGGAAAGAGGGGGTAAAAGGTCAAGGTCTTCAACACTCCGGTGAGGGCATAGTTACCTGTTGCTTGGAAAAGAAGGGGTCAAAGATCAAAGTCTTTAACACTCTGGCGAGGGCATACCTACCTGTTGCGTGGGAAAAAGGGGTGCAAAGATCAAAATCTTGAACACTCCTGCAAGGACATATCTACCTGACGCGTGGGAAAGAGGGGTTCAAACGTCAAGGTCTTCAACACTCCGGCGAGGACATGCCTACCTGACGCGTTGGAAAGAGGTGGTCAAAAGTCAAGGTCTTCCACACTCCTGCGAGGACATACCTACCTGACATATGGGAAAGAGGGTGTCAAAGGTCAAGGTCTTCAACACTCCGGAGAGGACATACCTTCCTGATGCGTGGGAAACAAGGGTCAAAGGTCAAGATTTTCAACACTCCGGTGAGGACATACCTACCTGACGCTTGGGAAAGATTTGGTCAAAAGCTTCGACACTTCGGTGAGGACATACCTACCTGACGGGTGGGAAAGAGGGTGTCAAAGGTCAAGGTGTTCAACACTCAGTAGAGGACATACCTAACTGACGCGTGGGAAAGATTGGGTCAAAAGCTTTGACACTCCGGCGAGCATATACCTTCCTGACGCGTGGGAAAGAGGGGGTCAAAGGTCAAGGTCTTCAACACTCCAGTGAGGACATACCTACCTGACGTGTTGGAAAGAGGGGGTCAAAGGTCAAGGTCTTCCACACTCCGGCGAGGACATACCTACCTGACATGTGGGAAAGAGGGTGTCAAAGGTCAAGGTCTTCAACACTCTGGAGAGGACATACCTTCCTGATGCATGGGAATCGAGGGTCAAAGGTCAAGGTCTTCAACACTCTGGTGAGGACATACCTATCTGACGCTTGGGAAAGAGTTGGGCAAAACTTCGACACTCCGGTGAGGACATACCTACCTGACACGTGGGAAAGAGGGTGTCAAAGGTCAAGGTCTTCAACACTCCGGAGAGGACATACCTACCTGACGCGTGGGAAAGATTGGGTCAAAAGCTTTGACACTCCGGCGAGGACATACCTACCTGACACGTGGGAAAGAGGGGGCCAAAGGTCAAGGTCTTCAACACACCAGCAAGCATATACCTACCTGACGCGTGGGAAAGAGGGGGTCAAAGGTCAAGGTCTTCCACACTCCGGCGAGGACATACCTACCTGACATATGGGAAAGAGGGTGTCAAAGGTCAAGGTCTTCAACACTCCGGAGAGGACATACCTTCCTGATGCGTGGGAAAGATTGGGTCAAAAGCTTTTTCACTCCGGCGAGGACATACCTACCTGACACGCGGGAAAGAGGGGGCCAAAGGTCATGGTCTTCAACACACCAGCAAGCATATACCTACCTGACGCGTGGGAAAGAGGGGGTCAAAGGTCAAGGTCTTCGACACTCCAGCGAGGACATACTTACCTGATGCGTGGGAAAGAGTGGCTCAAGGTCTTCAATGCTCCGGAGAGGACATATCGACCTGCCGCGTGGAAAAGAGGGGGTAAAAGGTCATGATTTGAAAAACTCCGGAAGGACATACCTACCTGATGCGTGGGAAAGAGGGGTCAAAGGTCATGGTCTTCAACACTACGGCGAGGTATAGCTACCTGATGCTTGGTAAAGAGGGTGTCAACGGTCAAGGTCTTCAACACTCCGGAGACGACATACCTACCTGACTCATAGGAAAGAGGGGGTCAACGGTTAAGGTCTTCAAGATTCCGGCAAGGACGTACCTACCGGAATGTGTTGGAAAGAGGAGGTCAAACGTCAAGGTCTTCAACACTCCGGGAGGATATACCTACAAGATGCATGGGAAAGAGGGGGTCAAAGATCAAGGTCTTCAACACTCGGGAGAGGACATACCTACCTGACGTGTGGTAAAGAGTGGGTCAAAGGTCAAGGTCTTTAAGTTCTTCTGCGAGGACATTCCTAGCTGACGCCTGGGAAAGTGTGGGTCAAAGGTCAAGGTCTTCAACACTCCGGCAAGGACATACCTACCTGACGCGTGGGAAAGAGTGGTTCAAAGGTCAAGGTCTTCGACACTCCGACATGGACATACTTACCTGACGCTTGGGAAAGTGTGGGTCAAAGGTCAAGGTCTTCAACACTCCAGAGAGAACATAACTACCTGACGTGTGGGAAAGAGGGGGTAAAAGGGCAAGGTCTTCAACACTCCAGTGAGGACATAGTTACCTGACGCTTGGGAAATAAGGGGTCAAAGTTCAAACTCTTCAACACTCTGGCGAGGTCAAACCTACCTGTTGCGTGGGAATAAGGGGTGCAAAGATCAAGATCTTTAACACTCCGGCGAGGACATACCTACCTGACGCGTGGGAAAGAGGGGGTCAAAAGTCAAGGTCTTCCACACTCCGGCGAGCACATACCTACCCGACATATGGGAAAGAGGGTGTCAAAGGTCAAGATCTCCAACACTCCGGAGAGGACATACCTTCCTGATGCGTGGGAAACAAGGGTCAAAGGTCAAGGTCTTCAAAACTCCGGCGAGGACATACCTACCTGACGCCTGGGAAAGATTTGGTCAAAAGCTTTGACACTCCGGTGAGGACATAGCTACCTGATTCGTGGGAAAGAGGGTGTCAAAGATCAAGGTCTTTAACACTCCGGAGAGGACATACCTACCTGACGCGTGGAAAAGATTGGGTCAAAAGCTTTGACACTCCGGCGAGGACATACCTACCTGACGCGTGGGAAAGAGGGGGTCAAAGGTCAAGATATTCAACACTCCGGCGAGGACATACCTACGTGACGAGTTGGAAAGAGTGGGTCAAAGGTCAAGGTCTTCCACACTCCGGAGAGAACATACCTTATTGATGCATGGGAAACAAGGGTCAAATGTCAAGGTCTTCACAATCCGGCGAGGACATACCTACCTGACGCTTGGGAAAGATTTGGTCAAAAGCTTCGACACTCCGGTGAGGACATATCTACCTGACGCTTGGGAAAGAGGGGGTCAAAGGTCAAGGTCTTCAACACTCCGGCGAGCATATACCTACTTGAAGCGTGGGAAAGAGGGGGTCAAAGGTCAAGGTCTTCGACACTCCAGCAAGGACATACCTACCTGATGCGTGGGAAAGAGCGGGTCAAGGTCTTCAATGCTCCGAAGAGGACATATCGACCTAACGTGTGGGAAAGAGGGGGTAAAAGGTCATGGTCTGAAACACTCCGGAAGGACATACCTACCTGATGCATGGGAAAGAGGGGTCAAAGGTGAAGGTCTTCAACACTCTGGCGAGGACATACCTACCTGATGCGTGGGAAAGAGGGGGTCAAAGGTGAAGGCCTTCAACACTTCAGCGAGGACATACCTACCTAACGCGTGGGAAAGAACGGGTCAAAGGTGAAGGTCTTCCACACTCCGTCGAGGACATACCGACCTGACGTGTGGGAAAGAGGGTGTCAAAGGTCAAGGACTTCAACACTCCCGAGAAAACATATCTTCCTGACGTGTGAGAATGAGGGGTCAATCAATCAATCAATCATAGGCATTTATAGAGCGCTCTACTTACCCGGAGGGTCTCAAGGCGCTAGGGGGGGGGTTTGCTGCTGCTACCCGAACAGCCAGGTCTTGAGCTTCTTCCTGAAGGCGAGGTGGTCTTGGGTCAGGCGCAGGTTCCAGGTCTTGGTGGCCAGGTAGGAGAAGGACCTTCCTCCTGTTTTCGTTCTTCGGATGCGGGGGACGGCGGCGAGGGCATGACTGGCTGATCGGAGGTGTCGTTTGGGAGCGTAGAAGTTGATGCGGTTGTTGAGGTAGCTCGGGCCTTGGTCGTGAAGAGCTTTGTGTGCGTGGGTAAGGAGACGGAAGGTGATTCTCTTGTTGACCGGGAGCCAGTGCAGGTCTTTTAGGTGTCCGGAGATGTGGCTGTGTCGTGGGATGTCGAGGATGAGTCTGGCTGAGGCGTTCTGGATCCGTTGGAGTCTCTTCTGGAGCTTGGCGGTGGTTCCGGCGTAGAGGGCGTTGCCGTAGTCCAGACGGCTGGTGACGAGTGCCTGGGTGACAGTCTTCCTGGTCTCGGTGGGGATCCACCGGAAGATCTTCCGTAGCATGCACAGGGTGTTGAAGCATGACGAGGAGACGGCGTTGACTTGCTTGGTCATGGAGAGGGAGGAGTCCAGGATGAAGCCCAGGTTGCGTGGGTCAAAGGTCAATGTCTTCAACACTCCGGAGAAGACATTCCTACCTCACGCGTGGGAAAGAGGGGGTCAGAGTTCAAGGTCTTCAACACTCTGGCGAGGACATACCTACCAGAAAGTGTTGATAAAGTGGGTCAAAGGTCAAGGTCTTCGACACTCCGGCGGGAACATACCTTCCAGAAAGTCTTGGAAAGAGTGGTTCAAAGGTCAAGGTCTAACACCCACATGCATCGACCTATTTAGGAAGTGCAAACGGTTCGAATCGGTAAATTCGTCAGTTTGCACTTCCTAAATATGTTTTTGGGATGCATCATGAATTTTTGAGAAATTCGCTATTTTTGCGATTTCCAAAAATGCGATTGCTTTTAAGGAATCGCAAATTTGCGATTCCTTAAAAGCAATGCATGATTGTTTTTGTAATTGCGAATTAGGAATTAGGAGGTGCAAATTACCACGAGGTTGAACCTCGTGGTAATTTGCGAAAAGTTTTGAAAATGCTGAAAAATGCATTTTTTACACTTTCATGTTTCAGACACACATGTCCTTGGGACAAAGAGGGGGTCAAAGGTCAAGGTCTTCAACACTCTGGCGAAGGCTATACCTACCGGAAAAGTGTTGGAAGAAGTGGATCGAAGGTCAAAGTCGTTGACCCTCAGGCTATGACATACCTACCTGACACGTGGGAAAGATGGGGTTCAAAGGTTAAGGTCTTCAACACTTCGGCGAGGACATACTTACCTGATGCGTGGGAAAGAGCGGGTCACGGTCTTCAACGCTCCAGAGAGGATATATCTACCAGACGCGTGGGAAAGAGGGGATATAAGGTCAAGGTCTTAAACACTCTTTAGAGGACATACCTAGCTGATGCATGGGAAAGAGGGGTCAAAGGTCAAGGTCTTCAACACTACAGCGAGGACATACATACCTGATGCGTGGGAAAGAGGGGCTCAAACATCAAGGTCTTCAACACTCTGGCGAGGACATACCTACCTGACGGGTGGAAAAGAGGGGGTTAAATGTCAATGTCTTCGACACTCCAGCAAGGAAATACCTACTGGAAAGGGTTGAAAAGAGTGGTTCAAAGGTCAAGGTCTTCGACTCTCCAGCAAGGACATACCTACCTGACGCGTGGGAAAGAGTGGGTCAAAGGTTAAGGTCTTAGACACTCTGACTAGGATATACCTACCTGACGTGTGGGAAAAGAGGAGGTCATAGGTCAGGGTCTTCGACACTCCAGCGAGGACATACCTACCTGATCCATGGGAAAGTGTTTGCCAAAGGCCAAGGTCTTCAAAACTCCGGCGAGGACATACCTACCTGACGCGTAGGAAAGAGGTGGTCAAAGATCAAGGTCTTCAACACTCCAGCGAGGACATACCTACCTTACGCGTGGGAAAGAGTATGTCAAAGGCCAAGGTCTTCGACACTCCGGCGAGGATATAGCTATCTGACATGTGGGATAGAGGAAGTCAAAGGTCAAGGTCTTCGACACTCCGGCGAGGACATACCTACCTGAAGCGTGGGAAAGAGGGGGTGAAAGTTCAAGGTCTTCAACACTCCGGCAAGGGCATACCTACCGGAAAGTGTGGGAAACAGTGGGTTAAAGGTCAATGTCTTCAACACTCCAGCGAGGACAAACCTACAGGAGAGTGTGGGAAAGAGTGGGTCAAAGGTCATGGTCTTTAACACTCAGGCGAGGACATACCTACTGGAAAGCGTTGGAAAGAGTGGGTCACAGGTCAAGGTCTTCAACACTCCGGTGAGGACATACCTGCCGGAATGTGTTGGAAAAGAGTGGGTCAAAGGTCAAGGTCTTCAATGCTCCGCTGAGGACATACCTGGTGGAATGTGTTGGAAAGAGTTGGTCAAAGGTCAAGGTCATTGACACTCCTGAGAGGACATACCTACCTGACGAGTGGGAATGAGGGGTTAAAAGGTCAAGGTCTTCAACACTCCAAAGAGGACCTACCTACCTGACACGTTGGAAAGAGGGGGTCAAAGGTCAAGGTCTTCCACACTCCGGCAAGGACATACCTACCTGACGCGTAGGAAAGAGGGGGTTCAAAGGTCAAGGTCTTCAACTCTCCGGCAAGGACATAGCTACCTGACGCATGGGAAAGAGGGGGTCAAAGGTCAAGGTCTTCAACAATCTGGCGAGGACATAGCTATCTGACGCTTGGGAAAGAGGGGGTCAAAGATCAAGGACTTCAACACTCCATCAAGGACATAGCTACCTGACGCATGGGAAAGAGGGGGTCAAAGGTCAAGGTCTTCAACACTCCGGCAAGGACATAGCTACCTGACGTGTGGGAAAGAGGTCAAAGGTCAAGGTCTTCAACACTCCGGCAAGGACATAGCTACCTGATGCGTGTAAAAGAGGTGGTCAAAGGTCACGGTCTTCAACACTCCGGTGAGGACATACCTGGCGGAATGTGTTGGAAAGAGTTGGTCAAAGGTCAAGGTCATCGACTCTCCGGAGAGGACATACCTACCTGACGAGTGGGAAAGAGGTCAAAGGCCAAGTTCTTCAACACTCCAGCAAGGACATACCTACGTGAGGTGTGGGAAAGAGGGGGTCAAAGACCACGGTCTTCAACACTCCGGCGAGGACGTAGCTACCTGACGAGTGCGAAAGAGGGGGTCAAAGGTCAAGGTCTTCAACACTCTGGCGAGGACATAGCTACCTGATGCGTGGGAAATAGGGGTCTAAGGCCAGGGTCTTCAATACTCTAGAGAGGACATACCTACCTGACACGTTGGAAAGAGGGGGTCAAAGGTCAAGGTCTTCAACATTCCGGCGAGGACATACCTACCTGATGCATAGGAAAGAGGGGATTCAAAGGTCAAGGTCTTCAACTCTCCAGCGAGGACATAGCTACCTGACGCATTGGAAAGAGGGGGTCAAAGGTCAAGGTCGTCAACAACCTGGCGAGGACATAGCTACCTGATGCTTGAGAAAGAGGGGGTCAAAGGTCAAGGTCTTTAACACTCCGGTGAGGACATAGCTACCAGACACGTGGGAAAGAGGGGGTCAAAGGTCAAGCTCTTCAACACTCCGGCGAGGACATAGCTACCTTACGCGTGGAAAAGAGGCGGTCAAAGGTCCCGGTCTTCAACACTCCGGTGTGGACATCCCTACTGGAAAACATGGGAAAGAGGGGTCAAAGGTCAAGGTCTTCAACACTCTGGTGAGGTCATACCTACCGGAAACGTGGGAAAGAGGGGGTCAGAGTTCAAGGTCTTCAACACTCCGGCGAGGACTTACCTACTAGGAAGTTTTGGAAAGAGGGGGTCAAAGGTCAAGGTCTTCAACACTCCGGAGAGGACATACCTTCCTGACGCATGGGAAAGAGGGGGTCAAAGGTCAAGATCTTCAACACTCTGGCGAGGACATAGCTACCTGACGCGTGTAAAAGAGCTGGTCAAAGGTCACGTTCTTCAACACTCCGGTGAGGACATACCTGGCGGAATGTGTTGGAAAGAGTTGGTCAAAGGTCAAGGTCATCGACGCTCCGGAGAGGACATACCTACCTGACGAGTGGGAAAGAGGGGGTCAAGGGCCAAGGTCTTCGACACTCCGGAGAGGACATACCTACCTAACGTCTGGGAAAGAGGGATAAAAGGTCACGGTCTTCAGTACCTTAGCGAGGACATACCTACCTGACGCATGGGAAAGATCAGAGCCGGTCAAGGTCTTCAACTCTCCAGAGAGGGCATACCTACCTGACGTTTGGGAAAGAGGGGTGAAAAGTCAAGGTCTTCAACACTCCACCGAGCATATACCTACCTGACAAGTGCGAAAGAGAGGTCAAAGGTCAAGGTCTTCAACACTCTGGCGAGGACATAGCTACCTGATGCGTGGGAAAGAGGGGTCAAAGGCCAAGGTCTTCAATACTCTAGAGAGGACATACCTACCTGACACGTTGGAAAGAGGGGGTCAAAGGTCAAGGTCTTCAACACTCCGGCGAGGACATACCTACCTGACGGATAGGAAAGAGGGGATTCAAAGGACAAGGTCTTCAACATTCCGGCGAGGACATAGCTACCTGACGCATTGGAAAGAGGGGGTCAAAGGTCAAGGTCTTTAACAATCCGGCGAGGACATAGCTACCTGATGCTTGAGAAAGAGGGGGTCAAATGTCAAGGTCTCAAACACTCCTCAAGGACAAAGCTACCTGACGCATGGGAAAGAGGGGGTCAAAGGTCAAGGTCTTCAACACTCCGGCAAGGACATAGCTACCTGACGTGTGGGAAAGAGGGGGTAAAAGTCAAGGTCTTCAACACTCCGGTGAGGACATAGCTACCAGACAGGTGGGAAAGAGGGGGTCAAAGGTCAAGCTCTTCAAAACTCTGGCGAGGACATAGCTTCCTGACGCGTGGAATAGAGGTGGTCAAAGGTCACAGTCTTCAACACTCCGGTTTGGACATACCTAAAGGAAAACATGGGAAAGAGGGGTCAAAGGTCAAGGTCTTTAACACTCCGGCGAGGACATAGCTACCTGACGCGTGTAAAAGAGGTGGTCAAAGGTCACGGTCTTCAACACATAGCTGGCGGAATGTGTTGGAAAGAGTTGGTCAAAGGTCAAGGTCATCTACTCTCCGGAGAGGACATACCTATCTGACGAGTGGGAGAGAGGGGGTCAAAGGCCAAGGTCTTCAACACTCTGGCAAGGACATACCTACCTGAGGTGTGGGAAAGAGGGGGTCAAAGACCACGGTCTTCAACACTCCGGCGAGGATGTAGCTATCTTACGGATAGGAAAGAGGGGATTCAAAGGTCAAGGTCTTCAACAATCCGGCGAGGACATAGCTACATGACGCTTGAGAAAGAGGGGGTCAAAGGTCAAGGTCTTCAACACTCCTGCAAGGACAAAGCTACCTGACGCATGGGAAAGAGGGGGTCAAAGGTCAAGGTCTTCAACACTCCGGCGAGGACATACCTACCTGACGGATAGGAAAGAGGGGATTCAAAGGTCAAGGTCTTCAACTCTCCGGTGAGGACATAGCTAACTGACGCATTGGAAAGAGGGGGTCAAAGGTCAAGGTCTTCAACACTCTGGCAAGGACAAGGTCTTCAACTCTCCGGTGAGGACATAGCTAACTGACGCATTGGAAAGAGGGGGTCAAAGGTCAAGGTCTTCAACACTCTGGCAAGGACATACCTACCTGACACGTTGGGAAGAGGGGGTCAAAGCTCAAGGTCTTCAACACTCCAGTGAGGACATACCTACCTGACGGATAGGAAAGAGGGGATTCAAAGGTCAAGGTCTTCAACTCTTCGGCGAGGACATAGCTACCTGACGCATTGGAAAGAGGGGGTCAAAGGTCAAGGTCTTCAACAATCCGGCGAGGACATAGCTACCTGACGCTTGAGAAAGAGGGGGTCAAAGGTCAAGGTCTTCAACACTCCTGCAAGGACAAAGCTACCTGACGCATGGCAAAGAGGGGGTCAAAGGTCAAGGTCTTCAACACTCCGGCAAGGACATAGCTACCTGACGTGCGGGAAAGAGGGGGTAAAAGTCAAGGTCTTCAACACTCCGGTGAGGACATAGTTACCAGACACGTGGGAAAGAGGGGTTCAAAGGTCAAGCTCTTCAACACTCCGGCGAGGACATAGCTACCTGACGCGTGGAAAAGAGGTGGTCAAAGGTCACGGTCTTCAACACTCCGGTGTGGACATACCTATCGGAAAACATGGGAAAGAGGGGTCAAATGTCAAAATCTTCAACACTCTGGTAAGGTCATGCCTACTGGACATGTGGGAAAGAGGGGGTCAGAGGTCAAGGTCTTCAACACTCCGGCGAGGACTTACCTACCTGATGCATGGGAAAGAGTGGGGTCAAAGGTCAAGGTCTTCAACATTCTGGATAGTACAACCAGGAAGTTTTGGAAAGAGGGGGTCAAAGGTCAAGGTCTTCAACACTCCGGAGAGGACATACCTACCTGACGCATGGGAAAGAGTGGGGTCAAAGGTCAAGGTCTTCAACATTCTGGATAGTACATACCTATCTGACGGGTGGGAAAGAGGGGTGTCAAAGGTCAATGTCTTCAATGTTCCAGAGAGGACATACCTACCTGTTGCTTGGGAAAGAGGGGATCAAAGTCAAGGCCTTCAACACTCCAACGAGGACATACCTACTTGACGTGTTTGAAAGACTGGGTATAAAGTCAAGTTTGTGAGTGACTAATGAAATAGAGGCATGGGTGACCTAGTGACAAATAACGAAGATGACATACTTTCCATGAGCAGATATGTCAAGAACATACTGGGTTCCCTATCTAATAAGGTTGAAGAACTCAAGGCGCTCTGGGAAAATTGAATGATTTGGAAGACGGATCACAGTGAGATAATACTCTGATCCGGAATGTTTTGGAACAGAGGAATGTGATGATGTCATCCTGTACTATAAGTCTCTTTTCCAAATTGTACTCAAAGAGGGCCCACCGCATGAGATTCCCATAATCCAGGCACATCGAGTAAGAGCACCACAGGAATGCACTGGTGTCTGCCCCTGCAACATTACACTTAAGCTGGGGTCCTCCCACCTAAATGTCATTGTTAATGTGAGAAGTAAATACATTAGATCTGCTCATTTTTCGAGAATATACTCTTGACCTTTTCTAGGATGTTTCACATGTGGCCATGAACCAATGACGCATGCTATCTTTAGTGACTCCTGAGTTTTATAGCAGAGTGAGTCATATCCATGCAGCGCTCCGGGAGGGTCGAAGAGAGGGGGAGGGTCAGGGTAGTGTGGACAGAATTGATTTTGGAAGTGTTTTGTATTCACTTTGACTGATGGTCCACACTGTTATATCCTTTTCTATGAAAACAAAGAGAAAAAAGAAAGCTGGAGTCAGAAATCCCAATGCCACTGTGTGATGGAGGGGAGGTGCAGACAGCCTTGCCAAACTCACGAGGGGAGTCAATGACAGTGGGATTGCCCTACTAAATAGCTTGGAATACAATTCTGCATCGCAATGAGCCATTCCTAAAAGTAGATACCGTGATTCTGGTACATAAGGGCTACCCAACAGCTTTGTATGGACCCGAGACAATGGCAGAACTAAAGTGTCATACCAAGTCCATGTTTCTATCACGTGAGGAGACCAATAGATAAGTGTATGGGAGAAGGAATTAGTGAATCAAACCCTGGTATGGGACAGTGTGGAACAGATTGAAACGGCAAAAAAACGCAGAGATCTGAGGGATGGGACTAGATATGAATACGAAAATTGGGAGCTTGTGCCAAGATTGGAGGCTGATACACGGGGGTTGTCCTATGGGAGGACCACCAGATGGCTGAAACTGAGGTCTTTTTCTAGTTCTAGACACACCATACTATGTCGACTCACATAGTGGTGGGAGCATAGGTTGCAAAGGCACCCCCGTTGAAAGACCACCCTGCTATCAGAACCCCTTACCAAGAAACCATCTAACTTGCTTATAGCTGCTCAACAAATACTGAAATGCCATAGAGAAGCTAAAGAGTGGGGTTGGAGTATGCACTTAGCACCCTCGAGAAATAGTGATCTGGGTTAGCTTTTGCCTGGTCCAGTTGCTCCTACTAAACAAAATCTAGACTGTGTAAGATTGGGGAAAATATGGTCAGATCTCTGTGCCAGAGGATTCAGCCAATTGGGAACCTTTCTTCACACACAATGGGGCTGCCCAATGCTAACTGGCTACTGAAGGCTGCATGGGCGTGCCAGAGCTATGTCTCTAGATCTCAGGCAAAACTGTCTCCCAGGCTAGAGGTACTCAACATTTGGAGAGATTGAACACTCCACACACACACAGAACTCTCACCACCGTTGGGCTGATAATTGCAAAAAGGAATGTGGGCAAGGAATAAGGATCTGATATGCCTCAAAATTTGACCTCTGGGTAAACAGACATGGATGGGTGCATGTTGGTGGAACAACAGGTCTATGAGTGGAGAGGCCGCCCCTATAAGTGGGAAAGCTTATGCCAGCAATGAAGAACGCACTAGGTACAATAGTGGTCTGGCCCTTGTGTGAGGCAAAAAAGGAAACCACTGAGAGGATAGTGGAGAATAGAAAAGACAATTTGGAGCTGACAGTGCAAAAAGGTTTGGTGTGCTAATCTTTCTGGGTGCTTGAGGTACTCCTGCCCTCAAGAAGCTTGAGGACAAGCACAAGCGAGGTCTATTTATGTGCTGGGAATGAGGAGAGGGCTCTTACACAGATTTAGTTAGCGCAATGTGATAGACTGATGGAGAGGGAGTAGAGCTGGGGTGTTTTGATGGCAATTTGTTGTACTCTGTTTGTAGTTTTCTTGTGTCTTATAAAAAAGATGCCTTGCAGTACCTGACAGATTGGAATGGATTTAGTTACAGAAAGTCACTGTCACTCTCTTTTTCTGTTGATTTGGGGTCTTGTTGGTTGTGTTTATGATAAAACTTAATGCTTTTTTCTTCTCAACCAGTACATCTTAATGGAGGTGGGTGTGGATTGCGGTGATCCAATCTCTCGCTTCTCTGAAGTTGTATCACAGCTTTCAACATGATCAGTGTATGAATGTGATTGTTTCTTTAAATATATGACTTAAATGTTTTTTTCAATTTATCATTGTGCGGCTAGTGTCCTTGACTTTCTGTCTGTTGCGTGTTGCCATTGTATTTGCAGATTTGTTTGCCTAAGGCAATAGATTATTTGTGGAGGTGGACGGTGAATCTACCAGTACAAGCTCAGGCCTCTCATGGGGTTTGATAGTCTTTTTTTGTCTCATACTGTAGGCAATATTGGACAGTGAGTCATTGCAAAACTTGTGAACATTGGTCTTCAGAGGGTTATGTTAGGTGAACCGTAGCTGGGTATCTCTATTGTTTTTTTGTTGTTGCAAATTGTGTCACACCAATGTCCATCAAATATTTCCTTTGCACAAGATGGTAGTGGTCTCAGAGAGTCTTCAAATTCCTTAATGTGCTCTGATTTTGTCAATTTTGAATCAGCGCAATGCTGCAGTTTTACCAATGTAGAGGCAATTGTTGGAGTGGAACGTGGCTGGCTGTGTGGGAGATTCAGTTTAAATGTGCCCAACACTGATTGAAATATTGATGGAACATTCCCAATGTGTTAAGCATTGGGGGCAGGAACATGCCCATGGCTCTGGTTGGTCTTATCTTGCGGCCAAATTATTAAGGAATCTAGAATTTGAAGAATGTTCTGTCCTTAATGCAGTGGCTAGTTGCCTTGCAAACAATTAGATGTCCTCTGGAAGAACTCTAGAGAACCAAAATGACAGGAGAAAGGTAAATACTGTAAGTTAAGTTTAGTTAGTCACATTAACAAGAGTAAATTCAACATTTAACAAGAGTAAATAAAACAGCTGCCCTGATTTAAATGAATACGTTTCTCATGGTGCGGATTAACAGGTTTGGTTTTTTCGCTCAAACATACACAATAATTCAGGCTCTAAGCCGAAGAAGAACACTGTTGCAGTTATAGACCCTGTAATGTGCTGGCCTTTGACTGGCCAATAGTAGCAGCTTCCATCCCAGATATTATATGCCGGAGGTGGCCACATTCCCCAGGAAGGCAAATGCCTTCTCATTCTTTGTGTAGGACAGTAGCCAGTGTAGGACAGGAATGGCCATGTCAGTTTCACATCAGTCTCTCACATACAATCTTTCATTCTTTTCAAGTTAACCTTGTGTATGACAATGAACCTTTAAACAGAAGACCTGCTTGTGTAACCACTGAGGGCCAGGTGCACAAAGTGTTTTTGAGGTCGCAAACTTCCCCAATCACAGAATACGATTGCGACTGCTAAATAACAATGTTTAATGTTCAAAGGCCCAATTTGAAACCAATTTGAAATTCAGTAATCTATTACTGAATTATAAATTGGGTTTGTGACTTGGTATTAGTAAGTGGCATGTTTAGTGCGTCCCTTCCTAATACCGAATCGCAATGGTATGGTGAATGTTTTGCAACCGACTTAAGGTTGCAAAACATTCACATTTTTCCGCACCACAACGGAAAGCATTCCCGAATGCGAAAGCATAGAATTTTGCATAGAGTTCAATGCCAACACCTCCTTTTCTGGCACCCTGATCTATCGTCCTCCTGACCCTTCAAAACTGTTTCATAGGTCGCTCCCAGAGATCATCGCTAAAAGAGCTATGGCTGTGGCTAACTACACAGTCCTGGGAGACTTGAATCTCCACTTCAACTCCCCCTCAGATAATATTGCCAAAGAGCTAATAGACGACCTGGGAGCTTTGCAGCTGTCCCAGCTGGTCACAGCTCCAACTCACGAGAAGGGCAACCTGCTTGATCCAATTTTTAGCAGCTGCAGCGAGCTGACTGTCGACTCTCCTTTCCCCCTCCCATGGACGGACCACCTCCTGATACCATTTTCCTGGACGACCCACAAGGCCCCTCAGTTACCCCCACGGACAACACTTAGGAGAAACTGGTCAAAACTCCAGTTGGAATCCTGGCTGCTTAGCCTAGATGCCACTCATCTGCCCCCCTGCTCAGACCCTAATGCAGCAAACGGAAACTATGTCAGCTGGATCACGAACTCACTAGACACGATCCTCCCTCTCCAGAGATCCTCGTCGAAAAAGATGCAGAGATCAGCGCCCTGGTTCTCTGACTCCTTAAGAGAACTTAAACGCCGTTGCAGGCAACGAGAGAGAGCCTGGCGCATGGACTTTCTACCGGAAAAAAAGGACGCATATAAAGAGGCAATAAAAACTTACAGAGATGGAATCAAGACGGCAAAAGCATCCTTCTACTCTAACAAAATCTTAGAGGCCAAATCAAAACCCAGGGAAATTTTCCAAATAATAAAACACTGCTCAAATGTCACCACTGCCCCCCCTCCGACAAAATCCCAAGTTCAATGCAACGAGCTTGCGGACTTTTTTCACAATAAAGTCCTGAAAATTTACGCCACCTTTCAAACAGGAGTCACAGGCCCAGAGACAACTGCCCTGCCCCCCCCCTGGATCACCTCCTTCCCTCGTCCAGCCAACCCTGGAGCACTTCCCTCCCCTGGACCTTGACACCCTCGGTAAAATGGCACGGCAAGTCAAATCGGGTTCCCCACACGATCCAGCCCCACCAGAAGTTCTGATGCAAGCACACGAAGCCACCTTGCCTGTCATCCTGGAACTCCTCAATACATCTATAGCCACAGGTATTGTTCCTACAGCATGGAAACAAGCAATGGTACGGGCGCTGCTAAAAAAACCAAATCTGAACCCTGACGATTACTCAAACTATCGCCCCATCTCTCTCCTCCCTTGGGTCGGCAAGGTGTTGGAAAAATATATAAATGTCCAACTGGTCCAGTATATTGAAAATCATTCTCTACTGGACACATCCCAGACAGGTTTCAGGCCAAAACATGGCACAGAAACCGCCTTAGTAGCAGTTGCCGAGGAAGCTCGAAGGGCTCTGGATCAGGGAGGATCAGTGGCAGTGATCCTCCTCGATCTCAGCGCTGCTTTCGATACGGTCAGCTATGCCACCCTGCTGAACCGTCTCCGGGACATCGGAGTCGCTGGCGATGCCCTAAGGTGGTTCGGCTCCTTCCTGTCCGACAGATCATTTCAGATCTTCGACGGCGACACAATATCATCCAGCAGGCCCCTCAGCTGCGGAGTACCACAGGGCTCCTCTCTGAGCCCTGTGTTGTTCAATGTTTGACATCTGCACTCGGTCGCCCCAGTGGTGCAGTTTTGTCACTAACCTGAGCCTTGCCTGGTCCTGATCCATCATACAAAAGCTCAATAACATACATCGTTCACTTACCTGCATATTGCTGATTGTGTTTCCTCCCAAAGGATAAGACTGTATTGATTGAAAAATGCACCGTGCCCACTTTTTACATTGAAGAACAGTGATATTGAAAAACGTATTTCATTGCAACAAAGTCTCTTTGGTTCTAAGAAATAAATATATAAAAAGTAATATTTTTACAAACCATTGGTTTCGGATTTACTCATGAAGTGTGTGACATAATTTCTTGCCTGTGTGTGTACAACAAATGCTTAGCACTGCCTTCTGATAAGCCTAACTGCTCGCCCACACTGCCACAAAAGAGAGCATTAGCCTTATCTCCATGATACTCTGTAAAGCCTCTGGGCACTCACTGGACTCTGTGCACACTATACCTTACTTTAGTATAGTATATACAGAGCCAGCTTCCTATATTGGTGGCAGCGGTGGGATGTAAAGCCTTTGGGGACCCACTGGACTCTGTGCACACTATACCTTACTTTGGTATAGTATATACAGAGCCAGCTTCCTACATTGATGGCAGCGGTGGGATGTAAAGCCTCTGGGGACCCACTGGGCTCTCAGAACTCTATACCTTACTTTGGTATATTATATACAGAGTGAGCTTCCTACATTGATGGATCAGCTCTGGGGTCCACGACTTTGCATTTGCTGAACCACTCTGACAACAAGTGACTACATGACTACAATCTAACATTGCCTTTAGATTCAACTGTATATTGGAATTAACAATTTTTCAAAATGTTAAAATTCTTGTTAGGCCTTGGTTAAGTCACAATCACATTTTTAAAAGTTAAAAGCCCACTTTAGTTAGGGGATAAAAGTGCCTAGAAGTTTATAGTCCTTTAATAAAAAAGGACCCAACTTTAGTAAAATAATGGGAGGGACAGAGTATGTAGTTGTGGAACTCAAGCTGACTCCTTATCCCCATCTTGGCATAAAAGAGCTATGGACCCCCTGTAGACTCACAAACCTCCTCCCAGAAGGAGAAAGTAGTGATGAGCAGAACCTTTCCCAACTTCCTCACCTAGACAGAGAAGGGATGGTCCCAATATCCATCTTTTCAAGAGTAGTTAAAATAGTACCTATCTCCCACACAGGAGGGGCAGGCACTCCAAGCCTCAATGAGGAGGACATCCTGTTAGCAAGGTCAGCTCATAGTATTGCCCTGGAGGATAAACTCCTAGCTATGGAAAGAGAAAGAGCAGATTAGGGCCTAGCACCCATAAATAATGGATACAGCAAAATTGCTAGGGACAGAGGGAACGATTATGACCCTAAAGTCCCCAAAGGGATTGTCCCCAAATATAAGGAAGGCAGTGACATGACAAAGTGGTTCACAGCCTTTGAGAGGGCCCGTGCATGGAGACATATGAAGAGGCCACACTGGCGAGCATTTCTTTGGGAACTGTTCACTGGGAGGTGCAAAGGATAGACTTCTGACACCCACTGTGACAGATGCTGAGTCATATGACCTCATGAAGGGTGCCCTGATTGAGGGGTTTGGACTCACAACTGAAGAGTATAGGATCAGGTTCAGGGGAGCTCACAAAACCTCAGTCCACTTTGTAGACTACTCAAAAAACACCAGATGGCTGTTTAACTGGAAGTAATGTGCATCTATTAAGTAATTGTGTGCAGGAAAAGATGCTAAGCAGACCTAGGGCCAGTCTCTCCCCAAGAGTTGAGGAAGAAGGATCATTATTGGGTAAGAACCAGTGTCCAAAACTAGACATGGTGGGGGTGACCAAAAGATTAAGGTTAAGAAGAACCCACCCTCTGAAAAGACAGTAGGGAACTCTGAAAAAGATAAAAGTAATGAATCCCCTGTAGGCCCCAATAAACCTGTCCAGGAGGGGGTCCAGAGACACCCCACAAACTGAAAATGGGTTCCAGGATAAGAACTGGGATCCAGGAGGACTTGGTGCCTTAACTGTGACAGGACAAGGCACCTAGCCAAGGACCCTAGTTGTCCTAAAAACGAATCCCTGACTAACGTCATGGGTTGCCAGTGCAGCCTTTGGGATGGTTGCTCTGATGAGGAAGTCCTCCTAGACTTCAACTGGGAAGGGGGCCCCAAAGGTGAATTGGAGATTCTAGAGGGGAGTAGAAACTTTCACCACATACTGGTAAATGGAATCCCAGCCACTGCTCTGAGAGATACCTGTGCGAGTCACACTGTGGTGCATGACAGGTTGGTTCTATTAAGGGCAGTATGTCCCAGGGGAAACAAAAAGAGTAAGTGCTGTCCCAGGGGGTGTTACTGTTAGACCTGTGCCTGTAGTGCTCCCAGAAATAGCTGTGTCCCTTAGTTGAGGAATGGTGGTAGTCAGAATAGACCTCCCCCTTGACTGTCTCCTTGGGAATAAAAACCCAGAGGTTGGTCTGAGCCAAAGTGAGGTATTGGTCCAGTGCCAGTCCTCAACCAAGGAATTTGGGGGGTTGAATTTGCAAATAGTGTAGGTAGGCCCCAAAAGAAAAAGAGACAGTGTAGGAAAGGGAGGCAACTGTTAGCCACAGTTCCAGTGAGCGAGGGAGAATCTACACCAGTAGGGGACACCTCCAATGATGGCACTGGTGAGGTCCTACCTGACCAACAAAAAGACCTGACTAGTCAGGCACCTGTCCAGCCTGAGTTGGTGGCTCCTCAGCTGACAGAAAGGAGAGTGGAAGTAGGGTGCTCACTAACGGAAGTGTTGACCCCCCACCCTAAAACAGCAGACAGTCAACCTGAACCCAAAGAAGCCTGTATATTTGCTCCTTCACCTGTCGGTGAAGAGCTAAAGGTGTGGTGTGATTCTGGGCAGTGACAGCTGCCAGTAGCCTCTGCTGAGTTTTAGCCTCTATGGCTTAACTATTCGTGGTATGGTGACCTGACCCTATGTCAATGTTAGGCCCCCTGACCCTATTGGCCAAGGTGGGGTTGCTCAAGCTGTGGTAGACCTCTGTGGGTAAGCTAGGCTTTGCCCTAGCTAAGTTAGAATTTGCAGAGGTAGGCACTTCTGAACCCAAACTAAAAATATGGTGTAAAGAGCCAGGAAAAGAGCATTGGGAACTAGGTCCTAAAACTGTTGAGGTAGGCCAGCTCCCCACAGGAACTGACCTGGACTGAAGGATGTAAGGCAGTGTCGGCCCTGCAACTTTCAACCTACTTCCTCTACTCTTCCTGACAGATTAGTAAGATTATCCCAGGTTTGGCTGAGTCTCCTGGCCTATGGGCTGGGGGGCTTGTGTAGGGGCTATTGTGTATGACAGGGGGTTTCTGTTGCAGCCCCCCCACACTTTTTCTTGGCTTGCGAATCAACTTTCACTGTATAGTACTGGTCCATGCTAATCAGGTATCCAGTACCAGTGTTCTTTCACCAAAACTGTACATTTGTCTCCACAATTGGCACCTGTGGCTCACATATAAGCACCTTAAAAAAGGGGCCAGGGGTACCACAGGTCATCTGATCAAAGAGAGAGTGTCTCCAAGGGTTGCAGCATGCATTGTGCGACCCTCAGAGACCCCTCACCAAACACAGACATAGGGCCACTACATCCTGCATGTTTTGGTGCAGGTAAACATGAAGAGTCGACCCGGCGCACATTCCTGCCCTGCGCTTACCCCACTTGAGGTTCCAGCATGTGCAATTCCAGTGCCCCAGTGTAAGTCTAACGGCAGGTCACACTTAAAATATTTGTCGCGGATAATCATAGTTGTGCTATGCCGATTGACAGGCCTTCCACAGTGTTGATGGCTCATGAAATGTACTTGAATACATTGTGTCTTACCTATTGGATGATGCAGCAGTTGGCATCAAACAGCAAATGGTCCAAAACACAGTAGTGGCTTCACTCACTAGCATCCCAGAGATGAAGCGCAGGCCTCGCCACTGTCGCTAAAGTGCTATGGCCACTAATCACACTATGCCGGCTATGAAGTTTAATGCCAGCAGGACCTCAGAGATGCTCTCTGAAGGTCAATGCAACGCAACTGTCCTCCGAGGAACCACGCATGAGATTCCAAGAATAATAGACATTCTATGATCTCTTAAAGACATAGCAGCACCCTATCCAAGTGAGCACCTTTGCAAGCCCTTGATGGATCACAGAATTTGGTGGAGTGGTGTGGCTCACTGGTTAGAGGCGGCAGACCCGGAGGCAGAGGTCGGCCCGGGACCAGGGTTTGATTCCCGACGTGGCAGGGTCTTGGGCCATGGTCAGCGGACTCGATAATTCTCGCCTCGGTGCCCACTCCAACCATGGGTCCCACTCAGCAACTCTGGGCAATAGCTTGCTTAATCTCAACTACCGGCTCCATCAGCGCCGGGGATGCTTGTCTTCACCTTGGAGATGCCCAGGAGGGACCATCTCACAGGGAAAGCCAGGATGGGTTCCCCAGCGGTATACAGCGCCGGGACGCCCCTTTGCTGGGGCAGCTGTGCTCTTTACAAGTATACGACATTTAACTGTATTTGACCCACGTTTTCTGATATGACATTGTGCGATTCCTTCACTAGAAAGGCATCCCTTCTCTTTCCTGTTTTACATGATAGGTTGTTTTTTTGTCATTTGTGGTCCATGAGGTTAGTGATGGTTGGTAGGAACCAGCCACATTGTTGTATTCCGCTTTAGGTGTCCGTATATAGGTTTTCCAGAAACATGTCCTTATAGGCACAATTTGCTTTACCCTTATATAGACATCAGACCCCAGTCCTTATTTAGGCATTAGCCATGTTATCCAAATACAGTTATGGGGCCCGATTCACAGAACTAACTTAAGACAAAACGCTAAACTTACTACTTTTGGTATTTACAGAAGGCATTTAGTAGTAGTAAAGTTAGGATTTTGTCTTAAGTCTTTCTTAAGTCTGTCCTAAATGTGTCTTAAGTTTGTTTTAACTTTGTCTTAAGTTTGTCCTAAGTTTGTGTTAAGTCTGTCTTAAGTCTGTCCTAAGTCTGTCTTAAGTCGGTCTTAAGTCTGTCCTACTACTTTTGGTATTCACAGAAGGCATTTAGTAGTAGTAAAGTTAGGATTTTGTCTTAAGTTTGACTTAAGACAGACTTAAGATAGACTTAAGACAGACTTAAGACAACTTAGGACAGACTTAAAACAGACTTAAAACAGACTTAAGACAAAATCCTAACTTTACTACTACTAACTACTAAATGCCTTCTGTGAATACCAAAAGTAGTAAGTCTAGGAATTTGTCTTAAGTTAGTTCTGTGAATCGGGCCCATGGTCACCTACATCCGTCCACCCCAAGGTCACAATGAGTTCTTAGAAACCAGACCCGTACGCTCTTGGGAGTTTTCCTAGCAAAGGATTATTGATCTCTCCAAGAACTCATTTATTATGCATAAACCACTATTCCTTAAGGGTTCATTCCTGATGTCTTCCTCTGCCCGACTTTACGTCAATGCTAACATTCCAAGGCACCTACCAGGTATAAATATACCTTCCCTTGCTCAAGTAAGTGGGAGGAGACCTCGACTTTAGAGGAGCCCGTGTCCCGGCCAGACGCACTGATAAGAGACACTGTCATCCCTGCTCGCAAAGAATCCAGCTTCCAGTGTTCTGACTCTCTTCGCGGGGTGTTAGAGTTCGAGACCCAGAAAGAGATTCCCACCTCTCTCATTCTCAAGGTATGAAGCTGACTAGAACCTAGAGGAACTACTGGCATACCAAACTATACCATACCATACTATAGCATACCATACTACGGCATACAGCACCTACTTCTTACCTTGTACTACACTTAGGTTAGGTAAACTGGAGTAGAACTAGTTAGAGAAGCATCTTATGAGTACATGCAATTTTAGCTTGTGCTATTTATGTATATGAATATGTGTCATAGCTAAAAGATAATGCTAGCGCAGTATTATTTCTTTCTCCTGCTTACGCTGTACATAATATATCTTGCATACTGTCTTACGATTGTAACAGCTCATGTCTCTTACACAAGAAACAAGACTGTTCAATAAATCCTTTTATTGAAACGCCCGTGTATCCTTTCTGTGTAACTCTGAGGAAACTAAGCATTCTTGATTAGCCGAGTGAAACTGTTATCTGTTGTTTCCACGATTCTGAGAGTATTCCGATTCTAAAGGGAAACAAAGTTGTCATGATTATGCAGTTGCCAGAAACTACTCCCTTCTTGTTTACAAGGAGTTTCTATAAGCCTCTGAGTTAGCTGGCATACAAAGTAATTAAGCTTAATATATGCAATAGAGGCTTAAGGACCTCCGTTCTATGCCAAAACTATAGGGTATATTATTCCAATGCGCAGATCCTATTAGGGAAATAGGAACTACACTACAACATCAAGGCTCATCTCTTTGGATTGAAGGACTCAAGAGAACAACGTGACTTCTCCATCTGAGACTACTGCATCATACACATCACAAGCAGACTGGGTTTCTGTAGTGAGACAGGTTGCCCGGGTGCCCTTTTGTTTTGACGTTTCCCTATCACTTGGATTGCTGTACTGATGTTGACATTTTTCACCAAGTCATTCACCATATCATATGTAGAAACCAACATTTTATACTCATTGCTCAGCCCAAATCCCAGAGAACAAATGCACCAGTGCAATCCAAAATCCCAGAGCTCTTTGCATTAATTTCCATAGTTCGTGATATGATCGCAAAGCATTGGCGCAAAATTGCCCGTGCTCACATACCGTCTAGTTACATCGACTCCTATGCATTTTCAGTACACGTTTTTAGATATTACCAAATGTACTGGTACCCAGAATATGCAAGGGAATGCTTTCCACGGTGAGAGCTCAATCTGTGAGCTGCACATGTTTTTACCTCAGCAGCAGGCACTCCAACCATTCGACTATATTTACATATGTATTGATAAGGCATGCCTTCACACCGTGGGCATCTTGACATTGAGTAACAGACTTTTATTGATTCCATACTTAATCTGATTCATTTCATAGACCTTGGAAGGATGAAAATCTGAGTTGACCTTCCAGGACCACAAGGTTATTTTATGCAAGAGTTTTGTTCTGTAGTCATATTTTATATGCTAGACTTGATATCATTTATCTTGTTACACATTAGGATGTTCTCATAACAATTGCGCAGGCTGATGGGAGAGACTACTTGAATTAATCTTAGTCACTGTTAATTACACTAGCTGCCATTCCAATCCATTGTTTTTAAGCTTGTCTCTGCCATTTCAGACTGGAGTCACAAAGTGTTACTTATAATAATTAGCACAGTTATATGAATGCAATACATGGTGGAAATCCTGTTTACATTCTTGGACACTACACCTTTCTGTTCCCAAAACCACTAATGGAGTTGGCGGAGTTAGTAATCCCTGGCATCTAATCTTGGCGAATGCACTGATCAGGCACAGGCTCTGTTCACTCAGTCACCCCCAAATCATATGCACCCAAAAGTACAGTTCCCTTTTCTCCTCGTGGATTTATTCTTAAACTTCGATCTGCTGTTCAGTCTTTGTTCTCACATAGTTTTCAAGCCCCACGGTTTCCGTCATTTGCCAAGTCTTGCTGCTCTGAGGCAATTGTATTCCTCTATGAGAGTCTTACGCTCAGCAGACTTTGCATCAGGCCTCCATTCCCCATCAGAGAAGAGTTAGAGTGGCTTAAGTTCTTTTCCGTCCTTGCTCCTGCCCCATAGAACTCTCTGCCGGCTTCGATAAGAAAGACTCAAAACCAATTAATTTTCAGCAGCCTGGTTGTTCTCCTGCTTGACCGCACCTGCCTTCTTCTGCTGTTGTCTTACTTGTGACTGGAAGCAGGAAGCCCTCTTCTGGGGCAGCCGTGCACTTTAGAATTCTTTTTAACATAACATTTGCATTGTGCAGTTTGAGCAGGTGTGTGATGCCCACGTGCTATGGTCCTGCTATTGCACCTTCTGAGCCTTTAGGGCTGAAGTGGTGACCTCGCTTGGAGCTTGCATACTGATGGAGCGGTAATTTTGTCTGGTAATTTCTCAATTTAAAATCCTCATGCTACCTCTAATTTACCACTGAAAAGGGTGTTGGGCCCTTCACACCATGTATTACCTTCAGGAGATTTTAAATAATCATGAACAGTCAAAAATGCAATTATTATTCAAGCAAACAAAGAGAGTTGTTGAGTATTTTTAAAGGCTTTTATTTTCTAGTTAAAAGTTAAGTTTTTCTCTGACCCTTTATTCATTAGTAAAATATCAATCAGGTTACAGAATTTGGAAAACAGGAAAGATAGCATTAATACAGAACACATTACAGTCTGCATATAAGCATTACATATAGGAAGGAAAATGTGGCGCAAAATTTCAGTCAAAACTCTTAAAGAGTTTCTAAGAAAAATAGTCTTGCAAAGCTAATCAATAATTAAATAGTTGACAAAAATCTCCCATAAAGAGTAATACATGCATAAGACAAATACATCTTCAAATAATTAGTCAAACCATAAACTTAAAGTTTAGCATCTAAATCTAAAAAGCCTTATTATCTGTTGCTGCTCTTCTGCATCTGTCTGTGGCTGAAAGAGCAAGCACGGAGTGAGACAGCCCACCCTTCACAGAACCTCAAAGGAATGTGGCCTGCAGTGCCAATATATGACATGCCTGCCTTTTGGAAAAAAAATCACCAGGGAACCCCCCCATCTGACTCTCCTCAGATGCCCAAGGCTGCACCCGTGACAATCTCGTACCTAACCCATAGAATGAAGCACAGCCTAAGCCAAAATGAGCAAGAAGCCAGCTGAGCTAAGAAAGTCCTCTGAGCAAAAAGCCATATGAGCCTAGAAGTCAGAGCCCCTCCTGAGAGGTCATTATTTATACTCCAATTCTTGGCAGTCTACACAAAAATGTAGCATCTTCAGGAAAACCTGTACATGATTGGTCAGTCATGATGGCATGAGGTCTCACTCTCCTGACTCATTCTAAAATCCTGACTATACCAGTTTTAACAAAAGAAGCATACATATTAAATACATTTTATAAGTTTGCAACAATTGCTAGGAAAAATGTTTCTATAGTTTTCCTTCCTTCCTGTCACAGCGCAGCAGGAGGGATACTATATCAAACTGGTACATTGGCACAATCACAAGAATGTACAGTTCAAGATGTCCTTGACTTCTTCGTGGTTTGAGGAAAGCTGCCACAGTCTGCGCATGCACTCTTTTCTGAAAATGCAAGTCATAGCCTTGCTGGATTCACAGGCAGCCATTTATTGGTAGGCCCAAAAATAAAACAAACACAAAGAAAATATTAATTTCATGTAAATCAGCCCATTATGTTTCCCAACTAATACCCCTTATAAATGCTTACCCAGCCAAGCTATTATTGTAAAGAAGCTTTTTTATTTATTTATTTATTTTTTGCATTTGTAAGGCGCACAGATATCCACAAAGGGTTTTTGACAACATGCAAAATAAATTTGCAATGTGCAACATAGCATTTTTATGCTTTAGTGTAAAATTTAAAAGCACACACAGTTAATATAGTGCACACAGTTAATACAACACACACAGCAACATGCTTTAGTGTTTTAGATAGCTTTTCATGCAAAAAGCATTTATCCCCCTGTGTATGGTTTGGTGCATTATTCATTCACACACATTATAAAAAGAGGTGTTATTAACTGAAAATGTTTATCATAATATGAAACAAGTCAAAGTCTTTTAAGACAGAAAAAGTGTATTTAGATTACAAGGGATGAGCTGGGAAGAGATAAATACATTATATTAATCTTCAAAGCTAAAAAGGCCACTTTTCTCTACACTGCAAAAACACACGTTAATTCAGCAAAAGCATTTCAGACTGAATAGGTCTTACTTTCATGTTTTTCATGTGCCATGTTTTTAACTTGCACCAAAATGTGCGTGGCAATTTAAATGCAGTCTGTCTGAAGCACAAAAAATAAAACAATGCCTGACTGCAGATGAAATCTGCTACATCAATCCACCCTTCTGATGATATCAAATCATAATCAAATGATTTATAATTCATCACATATATTTAATTTCAAAGTGACATTTTTTTATTATTTTTTTATTGCAAAATCTGCGCATATAAGCATTTTACTTCTATTTCTAAGGCAAACACAAGTCTATCTGTAATCAGATCATATATAGCCAACCTCAAATGTTTTAGTGCAGAGTTCTGTAAGTAGCTTCTTGGAACAGTTAGTCTTCTTTAAAATAAGTAACTAAAATAATAAAAAAGGAAAATTAAACAGGGCAGTTTCAGCATTTCTTTTCTCTTTGTCATCAGCTTGCCATCAGAATGGCTCATACAGTGTGGCATTCTCTACCTTTTCAATGCAAATTAGACTACTTAGGTGCTGAGAAACTCTGACAGAGCACCATCAATTTCTTGCACTTTTTCAACCAATGCCTTTCACTCTTATTTTTACTTTGATCAGATTCAGGTGTTTCACCGCAGATCAAAGTTGTTGCACCATCCATTATGCAGATCTTGTGTAGCAGCTGCAATCTGGTGAGAAATTGCACACTATACATCAACCAGACCTACACAGCAATGGCTAGGGTTTTCCACAAGTGCATTTGCAGATACATTTTCAAGCCACTTTGGTGTTGCTGAAACACAGTCTTTTGCAAAAGATAACTCTGTGCTGCCATTGTGTTGCTTTATTATGCTTGACATTTCAGGCAGATAGCTGCAATCCATTCCTAGTCCAATCTGTTGTTCTGCACTCATTATCTGTGAGACCACATTATGATCTGATTTCAGAGAAGCTGGCAATCTATACCTGGGCATCAGTCTTTGCAATAACACTTTTGCCACTTTGCAGCTGTCATTTTTCTCAAAAACAGTTCTCATACAACCCTGTTGTGCTGCTTCAAAAACATTTTCTTGAGTCTTTTATAATTCATATGTAAAGATTCCATAGAATGTACATGCTAACAGAACACAAATTTGTACAACTGAATTAGCATGTCTCTCTCCCATGACAACAGTGACTCTCATTTGAGCAGATATACTGCATGTTATGGTAAGGGCAATACATTTTGAATTTTGGGCTGAGGTAAATACTGAAAGCCATGAATCTTTGACAACATAATGTATAAGCAGCACAGCATGTGTTGCTTTTAATGTGTCACCTTTCAAACATGGGCCATCTACAAAATGGACATTGTTGGGCTGACTCAGACGTTCATCCTTAAAGTCTGAATTTGGCTTTATGCATATTTTCATGATATTTAGACACTCATATTCATTTTTATCACACACCAAATCATTTGCTGACATTTCTGTGAAGTTAGTGTCAAAGGTCATTGGGCAATACATCACAGACCTTTGAACACATTTATCTTTTTCAATAGGCACTGAGAGAGCGCAACCCTCCCTTTCACTGCGAATTGGGGTATTTTCTTTCAAATAAACTTTCATTCCTAGTGCTGGGGCGCAACATTCTTTCTCTTTCAACTCTAGGAATGCTTTTGTGCAATTGTTGTTCAATGGAAGCGGATCAGACACACCCTTGTGTGTCAGCCTCAGTAAAAGCTTAGCCACTAGGGAAAGGTTTAGTAACCACTCTCTACAGCAGCTAACCATTCCCAAAAATGTCCTGACTTCTTTCTGAATTTGAGGTGGATTTTTCTTGGGAATTATTTTCACCCTCTCTGGTGACACCTTTCTAGCTCCCTTTGCAATTTTGTGTCCCAGGTATTCATGTTCTTTTTGACAGTACTCCTGACTATTCTCATGCAATGCGAAACAAAAGGGGATGATGGACGGAGCGTTCGAGCAAATCAAAAACTCACCCCCAGTCAACTGATCAGGGTTTAATCCATTACCATTCTTTAGCTCACTCAGCCATCCCAGTTCAGACATGGCCATATGCAAATCAGTCTGACCCTGTGCCTCATGGGACCAGTCTAGCCCGAACTGCCAAGCCATGTCTTCCCTGGACCAGAAACACGCATCCTGGGACCGGTTTTGGATTCATAGCCAGTCTATCTTGAATCCAGTGGCCAAGTGAGCAAGGGACTCACGTCTGAGCATACCCTGCCAACTTAGGGCGAACAAAGCGAAACAAAAGGGGATGATGGATGGAGCGTTTGAGCACATCAAACACTCACCCCCAGTCAACTGATCTGGGTTTAATCCATCACCATTATTTAGCTCACTGACCCACCCGAGTTCAGACATAGCCATATGCAAATCAGTCTGACCAAGTGCCTCATGGGAACTGTCCAGCCCGAACTGCCCAGCCATGTCTTCCCTGGACCGGAAACAAGCATCCTGGGACAGGTTTCGGATTCATAATCTTCATCAGCCAGGCTATCTTGAATCCAGTGGCCAAATGAGCAAGGGACTCACGTCTGAGCATACCCTGCCTACTTAGGGCGAACAAAGCGAAACAAAAGGGGATGATGGACGGAGCATTTGAGCAAATCAAACCCTTACCCCCAGTCAACTGATCTAGGTTTAATCCATCACCATTCTTTAGCTCACTCAGCCACGCTCCGTCCATCATCACCTTTGGTTTTTCTTTGTTCGCCCTAAGTTGGCACGGTATGCTCAGACATGAGTCCCTTGCTCACTTTGCCACTGGAGTTAAGCAAGCCCGGCTGAAGACGGCTGTAATGCCAGAAACCGGTCTTGGGAAGCTTGATTCCGGTCCAGGGAAGACATGGCTTGGCAGTTCTGGCTAAACTGTTCCCATGAGGCACAGATCAAACTGATATGCATATGGCCATGTCTGAACTTGGGTGGTGGAGTGAGCTAAAGAACGGTGATGGATTAAACCCAGATCAGTTGACTGGGGGTGAGTGTTTGTATTGTCAACGCTCCGTCCATCATCACCTTTGGCTTTTCTTTGTTCGCCCTAAGTTGGCAGGGTATGCTCAGACATGAGTCCCTTGTTCACTTTGCCACTGGAGTCAAGCAAGCCCGGCTGAAGACGGCTGTAATGCCAGAAACCGGTCCTGGGAAGCTTGATTCCGGTCCAGGGAAGACATGGCTTTGCAATTTGGGCTGGGCTGTTCCCATGAGGCACATGTCAGACTGATTTGCATATGGCCATGTCTGAACTGGGGTGGTGAAGTGAGTTAAAGACCGGTGATGGATTGAACCCAGATCAGTTGACTGGGGATGAGTGTTTGTATTGTCTACGCTCCGTCCATCATCACCCCTTGGTTTTTCTTCATTCTCATGCAATGGCACTGTTACATGGACTTTGCAATAATCTCTAAAAGTAAACCATTCTTCAGCGCATGGAATGTAAAAAATATATTGGCTGGATTTGGTACCACAGGACTACAAGGAAAAAATATGCTTTAAATCTCCTGCACTATTCTGTTCTTTTCATTAATTTTCTGTGAGCCTGTGATCAGAAGGTTACACAAACTTCCAATCAATTCCATCAAAAATCGTTTTATTGGTTAAATTCCTGCAACTGATGGTGTTCCTGAATACATGTCATTTACTTCTAATTTTAATAAGACCTGTTCAGCACATTTGATTAATCTGACATCCTTCTCTGTGAACTCTCTTATTTATGTGTTTATTATTTTTTCCAAATCAGAAGGGGATTTTTCAACTGTCTTTTCTGAAAATAATGCTTCAGCTGTCTCTTGTTGGGCCCTTTTAAAATGTACATCCTCATCAGGAATCTGAAAAATAACATTATCTGGTGTCCAGTATTCTGTGCTGTTTAATTTGCAAAATGATTGTTTTCCTGCCAGGCCTGAATCACAGACAACAGTTTTGCAATCTTCCTCAAATGGGCCTAATTTTGTAGCAAATTCTTCTAAAACTGGGTTTGTAATTTCTTTGTTTAAAACTCCTGCAACTAAATTTGGACTTTCCACTGCCTTCACAATGGACTTTTTAAATTCAGAATTGTGATGGTTAAAAATCTCATTTTCAAACAAAGCAACCTGTTGGACTGGGTTCTCATTTTGTCTCTGGAAATAATTCACATTTGCTCTGGACACCTTATTTAAATTAATGTCAGCATTTTCCATATTTTGTGGGACCATCTTTGCTTGGAAACTTCCTGCCATAGGTACCTTTTTCTGAACTGACATTTGCATTTGCTTATCTGGTATATTTTGCATCTGCATTTCTCCATGTTTTTGTGCATCATGTTTAAATTTATTTTTCTTCTTCCAATGCTCAAATCCAGTGGCGTCACTAGGGGTGTGCGGGGGGTGCGGACCGCACCGGGTGACACCGTCATATGGGGTGACACCGAGCCTCTGCTTTAAAAATTCGTTCGTATTGCTACAGATATCAGGAGGCGAAGAACCCATTACCCGGCCGCCAGCCAAGATTATTGTTTATTAGGGCTGCTATACGACCTCAGCGTCCGGACGTCAATGACGTGCAACTTCCAAACGTCACTCACGCAAGGAGCGTCGGAATGCTTTGTGCGTGATCCACTGAAGTACCGCGCGGCCGATCCCCACCTGGCCCAGCCGGAGGGTTTAGTTCCCGGGGCTCAGGGTTTTACCCCATATTTTCCTGATTGTGCCCCCTCACCATGGCTCACCGGAGGGGGCCTCCGAGACCGGCCGGGGCCCGCGGGACCTCATGTGCAGAGGTAAGGAACGCGCCTGTCAGATATGCCCCTCCCGCTGGTACTCCAGCTGTTCGAATATACTTGTTGAACTGCAAGTGAGCGGACTGTGTGAGCTTGGGCGAGACAGTACGACGATGGGCGGGCGGAGGTAATGGAGTCTGAGATGGGCGCATCCGAACGGGTCCTGTTTATGAAGGCTTGCATCATGAAAGGCAGCAGCGTGTCTCATTTCACTGCACTACTAGGCCAAAACAGCGTGTTCCTTATTTCAGTAAATGTGATCTTCACCGAGGTTAATTTCCATGAAGAGCTCCAGACCACGCGCTTGAAGGATTTATCTAATTAGGGTGCCACTTTCCTTTAAAAAGGAATATTGAGCTGTGACTGGCACTGACAGGAAGTGGCAGTGGGCACTGTGCAGAGACTCTTGTTCGGGCGTATGGTTTGTACAACAGCTCGCATGTTCATGCAGTTTTGTTCTTGTGGGTCGCAAGGCCTTGTGCTTGTCACTGGAGGAATTCTAACTGCTACTCGCCCCTGTTTGAAAAGTTGGATTTAGCTGAGAAGAAAGCTCTATGTGGAGCTATATCGAATTATTAAGGCCACACTGGCCGCGCTAAAATCGATACATTTCAACTCAAGTGGAAAGACAAGGATAACGTGGCTAATTTTTCCCAAGGTCTAATATGCTCAAACATGGCCCAGTACTTAACATTTTTTGATTTCTCCACCGGTAAGTTAATCCTCTGCTGAAATCTCTTTAGTTTCCAGCCAAAATCCACTTTTGGGTTTATTTAGAATTTAGAAGGCAGGGTACTCCACCACAAATGTGTCCCAGTAATCTGTTCACTAAACTGATGGTCTACCTGCTCTGTTTAGAGTCGGGCCGATCGTCATGTTTCCACCGATGGTGCCACCGCGGACTCCACTGGTGGAAACCTTGGACAGATGGGCTAACTAACTTTGGGCCGTCTGTCTAATAGGGTGACCAACTGGCATGGGTGCAAATACAGGACGAACAGTATAAAAATTCAGGACAAAGGGTCAAAATTCAGGACAGGAGGTCAAATTTCAGGACAAAATTTTGAGGCAAAAAGTACATTTTACAGACGTATCAGAGGAGGTCGCACAAAAGTATATAAGTAAATAGATAACCGAAATAATTACAAGTAAAAATAAGTTTATATAAGGTTGAGACATTCGTGCACTTCACAGTTTTTCAGTATGCGCGCAACTTTGCAAAGCGAGATCAGGCCCTTTCTGCAATCAAGCTTTGTGCAGGAGAAGGCACACCACATGCTGCCACTATAATAGAGCCCAACAGCACACCTTAGTATGATGTCTGAAAGGAAGAAGTGGACATGGAAGGATAGGCTACAGTGAGAATTGAGAGGTCGGTGGGCAGGCGAGAGAGAAAAAAGTAAAGCAAGGAATATGTATAATAAAGAGAGAAGGAACGGATATGTAAGGAGAACTAAACACATGGCTCCGTGGCCGCTTCAAACCTGTAAGAATGATTCCGGTCCTTACTTGGGCGCTGTGACATTCATTTCACTATCAATGTATGTCAGATGGCACACATTAACTATGCAGGCCTCTTGGCGCTACAGAGTTAATGGAACCATTTACAATAAGGCGATCATTTTAGTTTGCTTAGTGGGCAGTGGGTTGAGACACAGAAAACTGCCTGGCAATGGTTGTATCAACACAGAGTTAGTGGTTATTAAAAGTGGCTTCAGGAAAGGCCTGAACCAGAGAATAATTCAATACGGTGGAAACCAGTGAACTAAGTATAACGCCCAGATGCAGAGTGAACCAAACTGCAGTCAAGTGAGTTTATATTGAGCAAATATAGGCACAAATGCTCGCAAAATACAGAGGACAATGCTGGACACGCAGATGAGCATCCTGAAACTCGTGCAGGGTACCCCTAGGTAAACAGTGGAAAGACTGGAAGGCAAACCCGCTGATGGCACATGAGGTCCATGCTGTAAGTGGTGAGGGGGTGACACCATGAGTTACCCGCACCGGGTGACACCAACCACTGCTCAAATCTGCTATAAAGATGGCAAAAGGACACCCTTTCCAGCAGTACAAAATCCAAACCTGAATTTGCACAAACCAAAACACCTTTACTTCCATCCTGTGTTCTTTTAATCTGTACCCAACCAGCATCTTCTGCTGGCACTCCACCCTTCAGGAAAATAATCACTGGTATATTTTACTCCATAACAACAGAAAATGATGGTGCATTCATGCATACCCTTTTCATTGTCTCCTCACCCGGCCTCTGTACAACTTTAGATTCATACCGCAATTCTGTTTGCATTGCAATGTAAAAGAACATTTCCAAATTAATGCACATCTCCTTTAAAATGTCATTAAATCCATCAGCTTGTGGGTACCACAGCATATGTCTGTCTCTCAATTGTAGGATTATGTTCAGAAATGCGGGAAGCTCCCCAGTGTCCTCCTGTGTCACTCGGTATCGTTGCTGCATAGCTTTGTTGCTTAATCTGCCTAATTATTGCTGCCTGCTGTGTGCCTGGTTGCCGCTCTGATTATTTTGCACTTTTGAATTTAAAATCGCAGCTTTTACTGTATTTGCGCGTTTCCGCTGTGCTCCCCCCTCCGCCTCCATTTTGTTGTTGTTGTGGTCATCTGTAGCCCGCCCTGCCTCCCAGCTGAGCCGCCCTCCCACTGACCAGAACAGCGCTCCACTACCGAAAAGCGCCGTGACTCGCTCTTCTCCCTTGGGCTGAGTGGTCGCTCCCCAGTGTCCTCCTGTGTCACTCGGTATCGTTGCTGCATAGCTTTGTTGCTTAATCTGCCTAATTATTGCTGCCTGCTGTGTGCCTGGTTGCCGCTCTGATTATTTTGCACTTTTGAATTTAAAATCGCCGTTTTTACTGTATTTGCGCGTTTCCGCTGTGCTCCCCCCTCAGCCTCCATTTTGTTGTTGTTGTGATCATCTGTAGCCCGCCCCGCCTCCCAGCTGAGCCGCCCTCGCCCCTCCCCCTACACCATCCATATATGACAGGAGTTCCCGCGCGCAGCGTTTACGAGCAGCGACCGCGCCCAATCCGCGCCGAAGGTGCGCCAAAGGTAAGCCCGTCTACGCCCGTCCGCGCCTGGACCACGCCCAGCACCAGACCCCCTGGCCCTCACATTTCCCAGCCCTCCCGCATCACCTACGATGCCACCACCCTCCTAGCCCTCAACCCCGGCCGTTCCCCAAACTGCGTCCAACACACCCATGGACCTTTCTCATGCTACTCCTGCAAATTCCCCTGCAACGTCAACCACTCCGCTACGTTCACACCTCAGATTCCCGACGCTAACCACCTACAATGCATCTTGCTCAACACCCGATCGGTCCATAGGCACGCCATTGACCTATGGAATCTACTAGACACCATCTCTCCGGACGTCGCCTTCCTTACTGAAACATGGATGAACGCCTCCTCCGCCCCAGACATCACCATTGCCATCCCAGAAGATTATAAGATCATACGCAAGGACCGCACCGGCCACACAGGAGGAGGAATCGCTATCGTCCATAAGAAATCCATCCATATCTCAACCAGCTCTGACGCCAACCTCGCCAACTCTGAACACCTTCACTTCCAGATCCACATCGACCCCAAGACTCCACTCAGAGGCACCCTCCTTTACAGGCCTCCAGGACCCCGCGCACAATTTAGTGAGGACATCACGGACTTCATCACTCCACACGCGCTCCCCTCCAAAGATTACATCCTTCTAGGAGACTTCAACTTTCACCTTGAAAAGAACAACGACCGCAACTCCACCACCCTGCTGGACAACCTCGCCAACCTCGAACTTAAACAACTGGTCACTTCTCCCACCCACATCGCAGGCCACACCCTCGACCCCATCTTCACCTCCAGCAATCATGTCTCCTTCAGCCACACTACGGCTCTCCTCTGGACTGACCACAGCTGTGTTCACTTTACCTACAACAAGCCCAAACCCAACAACCACCCCCAACCAACTCTGCAAAGAAACTGGAACAAAATCACCATCGACCAGATCTCTTCATCGCTTCTGCTAAACCCCCCAGCCCATTCATCTAACCCCGACCAAGCCGCCACCAACCTCACCCTCTGGCTATCCAACAGCGCCGACATCCTAGCACCACTGAAAAAACACCAAATCAAACTTGGCAGCAAGAAGGCCTCTTGGTTCAACGATGACCTTAAGAAATCCAAGAAACTCTGCCGCTCCTTTGAGAAGGCCTGGAAAAAAGACCCAACCACCAGCACCAAGGACGCCTTCAAAAACGCCACCCGCATACACCATCAACTGATCCGAAAGGCCAAGAAAACAGCCTTCAAGGAACGACTAGATAACAATGCCCACAACAGCAAGGAACTTTTCAACATCGTCAAGGAATTTACCAACCCCTCGGCCAACTCTAACGACATCACCCCCTCTCAAGCCCTCTGCGACTCCCTAGCCTCATTCTTCCACAACAAAATTGCAGACATCCACAACAGCTTCGACAACCAACCCGGAGACCAACCCACCCAACCATCTGCTGGACCTCCACCCCCCTCAAACATCCTTAATGACTGGAACACAGTCTCCACTGAGGACACCATCCGCCTGATGAACTCCATCCACTCAGGTTCCCCCACAGACCCATGCCCTCACCACATCTTCAACAAAGCAGACTCCATCATAGCACCGCACCTCCGAGACGTCATCAACTGCTCCTTCAAATCCGCCACCTTCCCGGAAAGCTGGAAACACGCTGAACTCTGCGCCCTCCTGAAGAAACCCACTGCTGATCCCACCGAACTCAAAATCTACCGCCCTATCTCGCTCCTTCCTTTCCCGGCCAAAGTCATCGAGAAAGCTGTCAACAACCAGCTCGCCGCCTTCCTCGAAGCCAACAAATCCCTAGACTCCTCACAGTCCGGCTTCCGAGCAAAACACAGCACTGAGACCGCCCTCAGCGCAGCAACAGACGACATTTGAACCCTACTGGACAATGGAGATACAGTCGCCCTCATCCTCCTCGACCTCTCCGCAGCCTTTGACACAGTCTGCCATAGCACCCTTCTACAGCGACTCAAAAATATCGGAATCCAAGGAAAAGCACTGAAATGGATCACCTCGTTCCTCACCGGAAGAACCCAGAAAGTCCGCCTCCCACCATTCAAGTCAGAAGCCACTGAAGTCATCTGCGGTGTACCACAAGGATCTTCACTCAGCCCCACCCTTTTCAACGTATACATGAGCCCTCTCGCGGCCATCGCCCGCCAACACAACCTAAACATCATCTCCTACGCGGATGACACTCAACTGATCCTATCACTCACCAATGACCCTAGCACCGCCAAAACCAACCTACATGAAGGAATGAAAGAAGTAGCCGAATGGATGAAACACAGCCGTCTGAAACTGAACTCTGATAAAACAGAAGTCCTCATCTTAGGCTCCTCCCCCTCCACATGGGACGACTCTTGGTGGCCAGAAGCCCTTGGAAAAGCACCCATCCCGACAGACCACGCACGGAACCTGGGCATCATCCTGGATTCCTCACTTTCAATGAACAGACAAGTCAACGCCGTCTCCTCATCCTGCTTCAACATTCTTCGCATGCTCAAAAAAACATTTCGTTGGATCCCCACCAAAACTAGGAAAACGGTCACCCATGCACTGGTCACGAGCCGCCTGGACTACGGAAACACCCTATACGCCGGGACTACCGCTAAACTCCAGAAAAAACTCCAACGAATCCAAAACGCCTCTGCAAGGCTCATATTAGACATCCCGCGTAAAGAACATATCTCTGGTCACCTGAAAAACCTCCACTGGCTTCCCGTCAATAAGAGGATCACTTTCCGGCTCCTAACCCACGCACACAAAGCACTCTACGAAATCAGACCAGAATGCCTCAACACACGACTGTCCTTCTACACCCCCTCCCGCCAGCCTTGATCTTCCAACCAAGCCCTTGCCACTGTACCTCGCATCAACAAGACCACCATGGGAGGCAGATCCTTCTCCTACCTGGCAGCTAAAACCTGGAACTCTCTTCCCACTTACCTTCGCCTTACCCAGAACCACCTAGCATTCAGAAAGCAACTTAAAACATGGATATTTGACGAGTAACCCCCCACCTCTTCTCAAGCGCCTTGAGACCCTCTGGGTATGTAGTGCGCTATATTAATCCTTGACTTGACTTGACTTGACTTGACTTTCTTTTTGTGGCATATGCACATACATTTCTCCCACATTTTCTCTCAATGAGTAAGCAAAAGCTTCTCCCTCATTCTGCTTATTATTTTTCTCAACTAAATCTGGTGGCTTCTTTTCCTTATCCAGTTTTCATGCAAGGTCTGGTGTTTTCTTTTTCTTCTCATGTTTTCTTTCCCACTTGTCTCCTAATTTCTCAAACTCATTGCATTTAAAAATATATTTTATTTCTGCAATGTGCAATTGCATTCCTGAAGAACACATTTTCTCATTTGCTTCATCATCCATATGTACACTAAAACTTTTCTGAGATGGAAAACTTCCTGAAACATCAATGTCATATATTTGACCAAAATCTGTCAGTCCATTATATTTAGTTAATGCACATGCAGCTGTTTCCTTACTCAGGGAAATTAAATATTTTTCCTGACACTGGTTCACATTTTCATTATTTAAACAGCATGGACTGTTATTTTCCCCATGTTCACATGTTGATTTTAAAACACCAAGCTGTTTTCTCTTTTTCAGGGTCTGTGTTAATATGTTCTCCCATGTTTTCTATCTTTTTAATCACTGCTGCTTCCTCAAAGCAGTTTTGAGAAATCCCATTTTTAAATATATTTATTTTATCCTGAGCTGTAGATGTTGTAAAAGCCATTTTTCCCCCACCTTTCAGTGCTTGGGGTAATTTCTGTCCAATAATCTGTGAATTCTGAGTTTCTGAAATAAACTGTGCCATAGTCACTCCTTCTGCAGCTCTTTGAACCTTTTCAGTAGGGACCATATTAATTGGGACAGTCATAATTTTTCTAGGCATTATATGTGCATCTGCAGTTAGCAATTATTGGACTGAATCAGGCACATTTGAAGCAGTAACACCTGGAGGTATCACTGTCAGTGCTGAATCAACAGGTAATGGGTCAATCTGAAATATTTGCAGTTTTCCCAATCTGTGTTTTTCTCTGTTCAACAGAAGCAGTAGCCACTGTAGTGCTTACTGGTGGACTATTTTCAGTATTTGTCATGGGAACCACATAAAGTGGTGGACACTCAGTTAACAATGCATCCATTATGTTATCCCCTGAATCATTATTTAGTTGAATCTCTTTATCATCATTAATTATCTTATCCTGCATTTGGTGCTTTACCTTTTTATCCTCACTTGCTTTCTCTCTTGCTACCTTTTCCCATATGCTTAAGGCCTCAAATTGTGCCGCTTTAGATGGTGTCTTTATTTCACATAACACTACCCTTAATTTGTCAATAATTTTTAATTCAAAAGTACCATCTTTTGAAACCTCAAAGCACCCTCTTTTTCAGTAATCTTGCACCATTGGTGAACCCAAATACATGTATTTTGTCCCAAATTGGTAGACATAAAATGCACAGGTGTTCCTTCAGGAGCATCACAAATGAAAAACAAATTTTTCACTTTACCTCCTAACAGCTTCTTTAAACCTTCGAACAATTTCATTTTTGTAATAGTTCAATGCAATTTCTTTTTTCCAAAGCTGTCAGTCTCAATTTTAGTCAGTTGTACTCCTACTACTGACCCTCCACAAAATCTTACTGCAATATTTCTCTTAATTAATAACTCTGTTAGTAACAACATAAATACATTCACTACTCTGTCTGTTGTGCTAAATAAAGGATAGAGTGATATTCATTGCAAGGAACACATTCCGCTTACCCTTCACAAAGTAAGACCTTCTGTTTACTCTTCAAACACTACAGGTAAATCCCTTCCGCTTACCTTTCACTCAAGCTCAGAAGAACCTGCTACTCCTTTGGACCTATCCTTCAGGATATATCGTAGGTCAAAGTTTCACCAGTGAACCCTTTTGCTATCAATCAAGCTCAGAAGAACCTGCTACTCCGTTAGTGTGACCCTTTCTAGGTGATATCAGACCAAAGTTTCACCAGCGAACTCTTTGCTATCAATCACTCACACAGAAAATAGTCCGTAATTTAACAAAGCCAGCCCTACCTAGCTTCTCAGTGTTATTCCAACAGACGAGTAACCTCAGTGCAGTGTGGCTTCCATTTATCACCCGCTATTCCTTCCCAGGATTTTACAGGTGTGCATACCTGCGTGTTCAGAACATATAGAACAAGACACTAACTTAACATAAAGAGTTCAAACATGTAATCAATAACCCAAAAATTATATCCTATGAAATTACCAATATAATCAAAAACACCATCAATTCAAAATGAGCAAAATGTCACAAAAAGTAAAAAAACCTTAATATTTTCAACACCTTAAAAATAAATGCTAGCATATTAACAACATTTCCCAACCCTATTGATACTCACACCACTTCTTACATCAACTTCCAGTACTGCTTTGCCAGTCTTCAGTTTCTGAGCATTGGAGTCAGGAATCAGGACTTGGATATTTATCTAACTTGGGTAATTATTTTACTTCCCTCTTAAGGTCAATGATCCATTAGTTGAGTAGTTGATGGTGAAATCAATGATCATTAATCACCAAACTAATCAATAATAACCATCCTCTGATTACCAAAAACTGATGGAGCGGTAACTTCTTCTGGTAATTTCTCAATGAAAAACCCTCATGCTACCTCTAATTTACCACTGAAAAAGGTGTTGGCCCTTCACACCATGTATTACCTTCAGGAGATTTTAAATAATCATGAACAGTCGAAAATGCAATTATTATTCCAGCAAATAAAGAGAGTTGTTGAGTATTTTTAAAGGGTTTTATTTTCTAGTTAAAAGTTAAGTTTTTCTCTGGCCCTTTTATTCATTAGTAAAATATCAATCAGGTTACAGAATTTGGAAAACAGGAAAAATAGCATTAATACAGAACACATTACAGTCTGCATATAAGCATTACATATAGGAAAGAAAATGTGGCGCAAATTTTCAGTCAAAACTCTTAAAGAGTGTATAAGAAAAATAGTCTTGCAAAGCTAATCAATAATTAAATAGTTGGCAAAAATCTCCCATAAAGAGTAATACATGCATAAGACAAATACATCTTCAATTAATTAGTCAAACCATAAACTTAAAGTTTAGCATTTAATCTAAAAAGCCTTATTATCTGTTGCTGCTCTTCTGCATCTGTCTGTGTCAGAAAGAGCAAGCAGGGAGTGAGACAGTCCACCCTTCACAGAACCTCAAAGGAATGTGGCCTGCAGTGCCAATATATGACATGCCTGCCTTTTGGAAAAAAAATCACCAGGGACCCCCCCACCTGACTCTCCTCGGATGCCCAAGGCTGCACCCGTGACAATCTCGTACCTAACCCATAGAATGAAGCACAGCCTAAGCCAAAATGAGCAAGAAGCCAGCTGAGCTAAGAAAGTCCTCTGAGCAAAAAGCCATATGAGCCTAGAAGTCAGAGCCCCTCCAGAGAGGTAATTATTTATACTCTAATTCTTGGCAGTCTACACAAAAATGTAGCATCTTCAGGAAAACCTGTACATGATTGGTCAGTCATGATGGCATGAGGTCTCACTCTCCTGACTTTTTCTAAAATCCTGACTATACCAGTTTTAACAAAAGAAGCATACATATTAAATACATTTTATAAGTTTGCAAAAATTGCTAGGGAAAGTGTTTCTATAGTTTTCCTTCCTTCCTGTCACAGCGCAGCAGGACGGATATTTGATCAAACTAGTACATTGGCACAATCACAAGAATGTACAGTTCAAGATGTCCTTGACTTCTTTGTGGTTTGAGGAAAGCTGCCACAGTCTGCGCATGCACTCTTTTCTGAAAATGCAAGTCATAGCCTTGCTGGATTCACAGGCAGCCATTTATTGGTAGGCCCAAAAATAAAACAAACACAAAGAAAATATTAATTTCATGTAAATCAGCCCATTATGTTTCTCAACTAATACCCCTTATAAATGTTTACCTAGCCAAGCTATTATTATAAAGAAGCTTTTCTATTATTTATGACAACATGCAAAATAAATGTGCAATGTGCAACATAGCATTTTTATGCTTTAGTGTAAAATTTAAAAGCACACACAGTTAATATAGCGCACACAGTTAATACAACACACACACCAACATGCTTTAGTGTTTTAGATAGCTTTTCATGCAAAAAGCATTTAGCCCCCTGTGTAGTGTTTGGTGCATTATTAATTCACACACATTATAAAAAGAGGTGTTATTAACTGAAAATGTTTATCAAAAAATGCAACAAGTCAAAGTCTTTTAAGACAGAAATAGTGTATTTAGAGAACAAGGAATGAGCTGGGAAGAGAGAAATACATTCTATTAATCTTCAAAGCTAAAAAGGCCACTTTTCTCTACACTCCAAAACACATGTTAATTCAGCAAAAGCATTTCAGACTGAATAGGTCTCACTTTCATGTTTTTCATGTGCCATGTTTTTAACTTGCACCAAAATGTGCGTAGCAATTTAAATGCAGTCTGTCTGAAGCACCATAAAATAAAAAAATGCCTGACAGCAGATAAAATCTGCTCCATCAATCCACCCTTCTGATGATATCAAATCATAATCAAATGATGTATAATTTATCACACATATTTAATTTCAAAGTGACATTTTTTTTTAAATTGCAAAAGCTGAGCATATAACAATTTTACTTCTATTTCTAAGGCAATCACAAGTCTAGCTGTAATCAGATCATATATAGCCAACCTCAAATGTTTTAGTGCAGAGTTCTCTAAGTAGCTTCTTGGAACAGTTAGTCTCCTTTAAAATAAGTAACTAAAATAATAAAAAAGGAAAATGAAACAGGACAGTTTCAGCATTTCTTTTCTCTTTGTCATCAGCTTGCCATCAGAATGGCTCATACAGTGTGGCATTCTCTACCTTTTCAATGCAAATTGGACTACTTAGGTGCTGAGCAACTCTGACGGAGCACCATCAATCTCTTGCACTTTTTCAACCAATGCCTTTCACTCTTATATTCACTTTGATCAGATTCAGATGTTTCACCACAGATCAAAGTCGTTGAACCATCCATTATGCAGATCTTGTGTAGCAGCTGCAATCTGGTGAGAAATTGCACATTGTACATCAACCAGACCTACACAGCAATGGCTAGTGTTCTCATCAGTGTTTTCCACAAGTGCATTTGCATGTGCATTTTCAAGCCACTTTGGTGTTGCTGAAACACAGTCTTTTGCAAAAGATAACTCTGTGCTGCCATTGTGTTGCTTTATTATGCTTGACATTTCAGGCAGAAAGCTGCAATCCATTCCTAGTCCAATCTGTTGTTCTGCACTCATTATCTGTGAGACCAAATTATGATCTGATTTCAGATAAACTGGCAATTTATACATGGTCATCAGTCTTTGCAATAACACTTTTGCCACTTTGCAGCTGTCATTTTTCTCAAAAACAGTTCTGATACAACCCTGTTGTGCTGCTTCAAAAACATTTTCTTGAGTCTCTTTTAATTCATCTGTGAAGATTCCATAGAATGTACATGCTAACAGAACACAAATTTGTGCAACTGAATTAGCATTTCTCTCTCCCATGACAACAGTGACTCTCATTTGAGCAGATGTACTGCATGTTATGGTAAGGACAATCAGTTTCGAATTATGGGCTAAGGTAACTTCTGAAAGCCATGGAGCTTTGACAACATAATGTATACGGAGCACAGCATGTGCTGTTTTTAATGTGTCACCTTTGAAACATGGGCCATCTACAAAATGGACATTGTTGGGCTGACTCAGACGTTCATCCTTAAAGTCTGAATTTGGCTTTATGCATATTTTCATGATATTTAGACACTCATATTCATTTTTATCACACACCAAATCATTTGCTGACATTTCTGTGAAGTTAGTGTCAAAGGTCATTGGGCAATACATCACAGACCTTTGAACACATTTATCTTTTTCAATAGGCACTGAGAGAGCGCAACCCTCCCTTTCACTGCAAATTGGTGTATTTTCTTTCAAATAAACTTTCATTCCTAGTGCTAGGGCGCAACATTCTTTCTCTTTCAACTCTAGGAATACTTTTGTGAAATTGTTGTCCAATGGAAGCGGATCAGACACCCCCTTGTGTGTCAGCCTCAGTAAAGGCTTAGCCACTAGGGAAAGGTTTAGTAACCACTCTCTACAGCAGCTAACTATTCCCAAAAATGTCCTGACTTCTCTCTGAATTTGAGGTGGATTTTTCTTGGGAATTATTTTCACCCTCTCTGGTGACACCTTTCTAGCTCCCTTTGCAATTTTGTGTCTCAGGTATTCATGTTCTTTCTGACAGTACTCTTGACTATTGTCATGCAATGCGAAACAAAAGGGGATGATGGACGGAGCGTTTGAGAAAATCAAACACTCACCCCAGTCAACTGATCTGGGTTTAATCCATCACCATTCTTTAGCTCACTCAGCCATCCCAAATCAGACATGGCCATATGCAAATCAGTCTGACCCTGTGCCTCATGGGAACAGTCCAGCCCGATCTACCAAGCCATGTCTTCCCTGGACCGGAAACAAGCATTCTGGGACCAGTTTTGGATTCATAATCCTCATCAGCCAGGCTATCTTGAATCCAGTGTCCAAGTGAACAAGGGACTCACGTCTGAGCATACCGTGCCAGTTTAGGGCGAACAAAGCGAAACGAAAGGGGATGATGGATGGAGCGTTTGAGCACATCAAACACTCACCCCAAGTCAAATGATCTGGGTTTAATTCATCACCATTATTTAGCTCACTCAGCCACCCCAGTTCAGACATGGCCATATGCAAATCAGTCTGACCCTGTGCCTCATGGGAACAGTCCGGCCCGAACTGCCAAGCCATGTCTTCCCTGGACCGGAAACAAGCATCCTGGGACCGGTTTCGGATTCATAATCCTCATCAGCCAGGCTATCTTGAATCCAGTGGCCAAGTGAGCAAGGGACTCACGTCTGAGCATACCCTGCCAACTTAGGGCGAAACAAAAGGGGATGATGGATGGAGCGTTTGAGCAAATCAAACACTCACCCCCAGTCAACTGATCTGGGTTTAATCCATCACCATTCTTTAGCTCACTCAGCCACGCTCCGTCCATCATCACCTTTAGTTTTTCTTTGTTCGCCCTAAGTTGGCACGGTATGCTTAGACGTGAGTCCCTTGCTCACTTTGCCACTGGAGTCAAGCAGGCCCGGCTGAATACGGCTGTAATGCCAGAAACCGGTCCTGGGAAGCTTGATTCCGGTCAAGGGAAGACATGGCTTGGCAGTTTGGGCTGGACTGTTCCCATGAGGCACATGCCAGACTGATTTGCATATGGCCATGTCTGAACTGGGGTGGCGGAGTGAGTTAAAGACCGGTGATGGATTAAACCCAGATCAGTTGACTGGGGGTGAGTGTTTGTATTGTCAACGCTCCGTACATCATCACCTTTGGTTTTTCTTTATTCTCATGCAATGGCACTGTTACATGGACTTTGCAATAATCTATAAAAGTAAGCTATTCTTCAGCACATGGAATGTAAAAAAAAATATCGGCTGGATTCGGTACCACAGGACAACATGAGAAAAATATGCTTTTAATCTCCTGCACTATTCTGTTCTTTTCATTAATTTTCTGTGAGCCTGTGATCCGAAAGTTACACAAACTTCCAATCAATTCCATCAAAAATCGTTTTATTGGTAAAATTCCTGCAACTGATGGTGTTCCTGAATACATGTCATTTAGTTCTAATTTTAATAAGACCTGTTCTGCACATTTTATTAATCTGACATCCTTCTCTGTGAACTCTCTTATTTCTGTGTTTATTATTTTTTCCAACTCAGAAGGGGATTTTCAACTGTCTTTTCTGAAAATAATGCTATAGCTGTCTCTTGTTGGGCCCTTTTAAAATGTACATCCTCATCAGGAATCTGAAAAATAACATTATCTGGTGTCCAGTATTCTGTGCTGTTTAATTTGCAAAATAATTGTTTTCCTGCTAGGCCTGAATCACAGACAACAGTTTTGCAATCTTCCTCAAATGGGCCTAATTTTGTTGCAGATTCTTCTAAAACTGGGTTTGTAATTTCTTTGTTTAAAACTCCTGCAACTAAATTTGGACTTTCCACTGCCTTCACAATGGTCTTGTTAAATTCAGAATTGTGATGGTTAAAAATCTCATTTTCAAACACAGCAACCTGTTGGACTGGGTTCTCATTTTGTCTCTGGAAATAATTCACATTTGCTCTGGACACCTTATTTAAATTAATTTTAGCATTTTCCATATTTTGTGGGACCATCTTTCCTTGGAAACTTCCTGCCATAGGTACCTGTTTCTAAACTGACATTTGCATTTGCTTAGCTGGTATATTTTGCATCTGCATTTCTCCATGTTTTTCTGAATCGTGTTTAAATTTATTTTTCTTCTTCTATTGCTCAGATCTGCTATAAAGATGGCAAAAGGACACACTTTCCAGCAGTACAAAATCCAAACCTGAATTTGCAAAAACCAAAACACATTTACTTCCGCCCTGTGTTCTTTTAATCTGTACCCAACCAGCATCTTCTGCTGGCACTCCACCCTTCAGGAAAATAATCACTGGTATATTTTACTCCATAACAACAGAAAATGATGGTGCATTCATGCATACCCTTTTCATTGTCTCCTCACCTGGCCTCTGTACAACTTTAGATTCATACCACAATTCTGTTTGCATTGCAATGTAAAAGAACATTTCCAAATTAATGCACATCTCCTTTAAAATGTCATTAAATCCATCAGCTTGTGGGTATCACAGCATATGTCTGTCTCTCAATTGTAGGATTATGTTCAGAAATGCGGGAAGTTCACTTTCTTTTTGTGGCATATGCACATACATTTCTCCCACATGTTCTCTCAATGAGTAAGCAAAAGCTTCTCCCTCATTCTGCTTATTATTTTTCTCAACTAAATCTGGTGGCTTCTTTTCCTTATCCAGTTTTCATGCAAGGTCTGGTGTTTTCTTTTTCTTCTCATGTTTTCTTTCCCACTTGTCTCCTAATTTCTCAAACCCATTGCATTTAAAAATATATTTTATTTCTGCAATGTGCAATTGCATTCCTGAAGAACACATTTTCTCATTTGCTTCATCATCCATATGCACCCTAAAACCTTTCTGAGATGGAAAACTTCCTGAAACATCAATGTCATATCTTTGAGCCAAATCTGTCAGTCCATTATATTTAGTTAATGCACATGCAGCTGTTTCCGTACTCAGGGAAATTACTTATTTTTCTTGACACTGGTTCATATTTTCATTATTTAAACAACATGGACTGTTATTTTCCTCATGTTCACATGTTGATTTTAAAACCCCAAGCTGTTTCTCTTTTTCAGGGTCTGTGTTAATATGTTCTCCCATGTTTTCTATCTTTTTAATCACTGCTGCTTCCTCAAAGCAGTTTTGAGAAATCCCATTTTTAAATATATGTATTTTATCCTGAGCTGTAGATGTTGTAAAGGCCATTTTTCCCTCACCTTTCAGTGCTTGGGGTAATTTCTGTCCAATAATCTGTGAATTCTGAGTTTCTGAAATAAACTCTGCCATAGTCACTCCTTCTGCAGCTCTTTGAACCTTTTCAGTAGGGACCATATTAATTGGGACAGTCATAATTTTTCTAGGCATTATATGTGCATCTGCAGTTAGCAATTATTGGACTGAATTAGGCACATTTGTAGCAGTAACACCTGGAGGTATCACTGTCAGTGCTGAATCAACAGGTAATGGGTCAATATGAAATATTTGCACAGTTTTCTCAATCTGTGTTTTTCCATGTTCAACAGAAGCAGTAGCCACTGTAGTGCTTGCTGGTGCACTATTTTCAGTATTTGTCACGGGAACCACATAAAGTGGTGGACACTCAGTTAACAATGCATCCAATATTGTATCCCTTGAATCATTATTTATTTGAAGCTCTTTATCATCATTAATTCTCTACTCCTGCATTTGGTGCTTTACCTTTTTATCCTCACTTGCTTTCTCTCTTGCTACGTTTTCCCATATGCTTAAGGCCTCAAATTGTGCAGCTTTAGATGGTGTCTTTATTTCACAAAACACTTCCCTTAATTTGACAATAATTTTTAATTCAAAAGTACCATCTTTTGGAAACCTCAAAGCACCCTCTTTTTCAGTAATCTTGCACCATTGGTGAACCCACATACATGAGAAGCAACACCTCAACCGATCTCCGGAGCCAAGTCACCCACAACATGCCATCCTGCTCCCCAAAGTATTTATGAAGGAAAAAACAAAGACATTACTCACCGGACACCGGGACAGGTACAGCCTGATCCGTGCGAGAACAAGGAGCATCGCCACCTCTAACACAGATGATCGGCACCTCCTGCAGTCCCACACGACACCAGGACATCCAAACCGGATCCAATTGGAGGGAAAACGCTGCTGAACCGAATCGGCACAGCCACTGATGATCAATCCTAAAACAGCGATAATCGCTAAACATCGCGGATCATAACGATCTCCCCCCCAGCCTGGCTCCAAAATGGCGCCCAACAGGACATCGTTATAATAATGCCCAGAAATTCCACATACCTCCAGGAAACACAGAGGAGAAGAACGGACGATTGGCTTGCCCCAGATTCCAGCACCGGAGCTACAGGAGGGCAATCGCCACTTAGCCACATCAATAAAATCCCCGCCCAACTTCTAAAAACGGAGGAAGCGCGGATCACGTCGGACTCCCCCCAGCCTGTCCTCAAAATTGCGTTACACCCTGGACATCGGTAAGAATCCGCGAAGGAACAAGACCAGCCACCAACTAAACTGAGGTAAATGTACGCAGGACTGGCCTCCCCAGATTAGCACACCACAACTAAAATACAAGCTGAAACACAGTAAACAGATAACTTGTGGACAGTCCCCCGACTCACCCTTGCCTGACCTTAAGATGGCGTGGATATTGGGACAGCCGGTTCGAACAGACACGTCACCACTGTACGCGGGACCGGAGCAAGGAAGCTGACTGCGACCAGCGTTAGCAGCCCCAACAGCCTTTCTTACACCGGGGCACAGTCTTACTCATTAACCCCGAACTAATCCCAGCACAAAAAGTCAAGAATCGAGAAGGGATCCCCCACCCCCCTAACGCCTGATCCAAAGAGGGCGCCCAAAACGGGTCCTCTCCCCTGAAATACCCAGTCTCGCACTACACCAACTAAGGTACGGCGCCACATCCGCACAACGCACCTGGGCAGCAGAGTACTCTCCCAAGAACCGCAGGAGGAAGGCCACACACGGGCGACTAGAAAGACTGACCACCGACTGGAGCACAAAGGGCGATGAACTCCAAAAACTGACTCCCAACCTGCCTGGCCCCAACTTGGCACCCATAATGGGACATAAACCATAAAGTGCCCACTATACATCGCATTGCGCAAGTACCCTCAAACCAACCCAAGGATCCCTGAAAGGCCCTACAAGACTAGAAAAAGACCAAGACTAAACCTCCTAGCGCCCTACAATTGCACCTCACCGCACAGTATACAACACAGCTCTCAACACACAGTCGCCTCCACTACCTCTACCCCAAACACATAGTGACCACCACCCAGCCCCCCCCAAAAGACCTAGACCCCCTCAGTCACGCTCCACCTGTACTACATGGCCCCACCACCCTCCACCATGAACTTCAACTCCAACCCCTTGTCCTCCCCCCTCATCAAACGTCACGGACCCAACTCTTCATCCATCACCCCCCCACATAACATCTCACCCAGTGCAAAAAAGTCCCTTAAGCAAAAAATAATCAGGCAATTACCCGAATGCCTCTTCGCAGATGTCTACCACTGCCCCTCAAAAGCCCAAATAAAAATGGACTTCATCTTTCACACTGTCAGACCAGGCTACTGGATCGCTAACCTAAGAGAAAAACGCCTAATCACAAAGACAACGAAGAGGATCCATAGCTGCAATCTCTCCTTCCTCAGCCCAAACCAACTACCCAACCATGGGATCACCTCAGTGACCATATACTCCAATGGCACAGTCCTGATCCAAGCCAACAACGCCAATCTAGAGGCCTTTGACCGCCTATTCCCCTCTCTACTCGCAAACCCTGCTACACCCGACCCACACCAAGCACACCAGCCCATCATGTTGCTCAACCAATCCACACCACCCCCAAGGCACACAGTCACCGCCATGCATCCCTTACCCCTTTTAAAAAGGCATGTAAACAAATACACAGCCCTGCCTAAGACCACGACCCACCCCCCAGAAACACCCCGAGGCAGAATACCCCCCAGCATCCCCAGCGCAATATAAGGTCAAACCTAAGTCCCCCCACACCCAACCAACACCTCCCCCCCTCATGAATAACGGCCCTATGCAACCCAACCACCGCACCCCAGCCCCTGACACAAGTAGGCTTCCCAACACAATCGGACAGCCTTAAGGACCCCAAAACCCAACATAACAACATCATATCCAAAAAACAACTCACCCCTTCACAGGAGATCCCAGACGACTGCCTCACCCGCATCGAAAATCAAATCAACACGATTATTCAGGCCTGAACCTTATCCTAACCAACCTCGCAACCCTCCACAAACCTAAACACCAACCCGGACCCTCTGACACGTACGCTCCATCAAGACCAACTAAATCAACATCCCACACCATTCCACACCACTACCCACCTTCACAGACCTGGAGACCTAGCAGAGCGGCAAAAGCCATGACCACAGAAGAGGCGCTCGAACTAGCCGCCTCCTACACAACTCCCTCCTCCCTCCCCACCCAGTCCTCCATATAGGTAGTCACCAGCCTTAGAAACGAGCATCCCCTACGTAAACCCCCTAGACCCCCGATCACCCTCAACACCATTCCCACCGAACCCAGAAAAATAGAATCCCCCCAGACCAACTGCATGCTCATTAATTGCAGATCTGCAACCAAACACTCAAATGAGCTAGCAGAGACCATCCTCAACCACAACATCGACCTAGCATTCATCACCGAGACCTGGCTAGACGACTCCCCCTCACCCATCCTAGATATGCTTGTCCCGCCAGGCTATTCCATCATCCAGAAGAATAGGAAGGACCATAAAAAAGACGGAGGTGTGGCAGTTATCCACAACAACAGCCATGCGGTGGTCGAATGCGACGCCTTCAACTACAACTCCTTCGAATGCCTTGCAACCAACATCAAAACCACGGACAACAACCTTCCACAGTCCCACCTAATATACCACCCCCCGGTAACAACACCATATTTACAGAGCATCTTTCAAACCTAATCGCCAATTGCTCCCTCAAAGAGTCCAACTCCATAATTTTAGGGGATCTTAATCTCCATTGGAACAATGAGAACAATGCCACTATAAAATCCCTAAACGTACTTCTTCAAGCAAACAAACTATCCCAACACTGCACAGAAGAGAACCACAAAAAAGAGGCAACCCTGGACGCCATCATCGCCAGGAACAATGCAATCTCCATTGAACACATCCTCCCGGTAGACTGGTCCGACCACCACCTAATCCTATTCCACCTCACACACCAGATCCAGTCACATCCCAAAATCGCAGCCCCCAGAACGTGGTCTAGGAATCTATCACAAATAAACCCTAGAGAACTAGAAGAAAGAATTGCTTCCTCCCTGACGATTCCCAAGGAAGGCCTCTCAACTACCGAACTCATCACGCATTACAACACCACCACATCCGCCATCCTAGACCAACTGGCACCCCTAAAACAAAAAAAACCCAGGAACATCCCTTCAATAACCTGGTTTAACAAGGACATCAACGAGAAAAGGAGACTCCTCAGAGCCACAGAACGTCAGTGGAAAAAAGAGCCCCTCCTCTGGCCGTCTGGAGGAACTCAGAGAAAGGAGAAGAAGGTACAAAACTCACATCAACAATGAAAAAACAGTCAACGGTCGAGTTTCCGTACCCTTTGTTCTTCAGAGGGGCACCAGGCAGGGCTGTCCTTTGTCGCCCCTCCTGTTCGCCCTCGCGCTTGAACCGCTGGCGCCTGGTTGCGCAGCCACCCCGACCTACATGGTATCAGATGGGCCCCTGACTTCGAGGACCGAGTATCACTGTACGCAGATGATATTCTTTTGTACCTCACTTCCCCCTGCAAATCCCTTATTGTGGCCTGTGATGTACTGCGACTTTTCGGCCGGTACTCCGGCCTAGTTATTAAGTGGTCCAAGTCATACTTGTACGTCCTCAAAGGGGGAACGCCTCGCCTTCCGAGGGGCTGTGGCATACAGGTGGCTAGCCAGGGCTTCAAATATTTGGGGATCTACATCTCCACTAACCCCAAAGCGCGCTATGAACATAACTTGCTTCCCCCACTTCTCCGCCTCCGGCGTGACGTAGAGGGGTGGCGCAAACTTCCGCTCTCCTTGCTTGGGCGCGCGGCGTGGTTTAAAATGATGTCCTTGCCCAGGTTCCTCTACGCCCTACAAAATACCCAAGACCCGGTACCAGCTCGATACTTCAGTGAGATCGAGAGTCCACAACGCGCCCTACTTTGGGAAGGTCGCCCTCGCATCGCTATCACGAAGCTCACGCTACCGTGGTACGATGGGGGGATAGCATTGCCTGATGTGCGGAGGTATTACTGGGCCTCCCCGGTAGCAGCTATTAATCATGGTTTGTACGGTCCAGCGGACAACCCAGGGTATGCCATGGATCGATGGCTGCTGGGCGGGGGGAAGTATCACAGGGCACTTTACTCGAGGTCTCTCGACAGGCGGATGTCTGGTCCAACGAAAACCGCGGTCCATATTTGGAGGGCGATTACCAAGGCGCAGGGATGTAAGGATAGACTAACGAAGGCGACCCCCTTGTACGATTCGGACATCCTGGGCAAATTATGGCATACCAAGGGCTTTGACAAGTGGGACCTAATTGGCATCTCCAGGGTGAAGGACATGTTGTTGCGTGGCGAGGTTAAAACTTTCGCCCAGTTACAAGCGGAGTTTCAGCTGGGTGAAACAGAATTCTTCCGGTATGCTCAGCTGAGACATGCATTGCTGTCCGCCAAGCCGGAGGGGGAGGTGATTCCCGACAGTTTTCCCTTGGAAGATAGGGTGCTGGATGGCCATATGCCAGACAGTGCCATTTCCTTGACGTACAAGAAACACATCAACGTCCGTACAGACCTCCTCCTGGGTGTGAGGGACCAGTGGGTGCGAGATGGGATAGAGATTGATGACGAAGATTGGCAGAGTGCGGTGTCCTTCCCTAAGGAGGTTGCTATCTCCTCCCGTCTTCGGCTGGTGCAGCTCAAAATCTTGCACAGAGTTTATGTCACTGGTCCCAGACTTGTGCACATGGGCTACTCGGTCGATGGCCTTTGTAGGCGCGGCTGTGGTGCCCTCGCCACTTTCATGCACATTCTATGGGAATGTACTGCGATAGCTTCCTACTGGCGTCGCGTGCATTCGATTATGAGCGAGGTGACTGGGGTGGGTGTGCATGCGGAAGCCAGGAGATGCCTCTTGAACATCTGGGGCCCGACAGATCATACCGTGGCCCAGACCCGATGGGTGACCCTTGGTAATATGGTAGCGAAAGGGGACATTGCACAGAGGTGGGGAGCTACGGCGGCTCCGAAAGTCGTACAGTGGAAGGCCAATATGGATTGGTTTATGTTCCGGGAAAAGACTGTGTATGTTGCCAGGGGTAAACCTAAAAAGTGGCAGAAAATGTGGGCGGCTTGGAATGAATACAGAGGGGACATTAGCGTACCTCCGGACCCCGCTCCACAGGAGGAACACTTATCACCGTAGCCTGCGACTCCAACTGTAAATCTTTATGCTCCATCCTGTGTTTCCCTCCCTCCCCACTCCTAGTATTCTATTCCACTGGTTGTATTTGTGTTCACTGTGCCCTCCCGGCCCCCTCATTACGCCTCACTGTACTCTACATTCCTTTGTCTCTCTCTTTGCGCCGGTTACGGCGCTTTCTTTTTCTTTTCTTCCTCTTTTCTGTATTACCTATAAAACTTGAAAATAACCTTCACTCGTTCTGATGTACTGATTTTTGCACTTTGGTTCTCTTACTCCATTCTGCTGCCTCGCCTCCGGGATGTAAGGCTGAATAGTTGTGTGCATTGTTTTTAAAATAAAGGTTTTAAAAAAACAATGAAAAAACAAACTTCTTCTGCAATGCGCTAGCAAAGGCAAAAAACAGACCAAGAGAACTCTTTGACATCATCAAAAAACAAACCTCCAAGCCATCCAATATCCATGCCCAACCCTCCAAAACCCTATGTGACAACTTCATCTCCTTCTTCAACGAAAAAATATCCAAGATCGAACTATCCCTAGACATCACCCCAACTCCGATTACCAACATCAATACAACTACAACATTAACCACTTCTGGAGACTCACCCTCCACTGCCTGGTCCTCTTTCGACCTCATCCACGAAGCCGAGATCCTCAATCTAATCTCAGCCTCCAAACTCTCCTCCCATAACTTTGATCCCATCCCTGCCCAAATGGCAAAGGACCTCAATCTCTCCCTTGCTCCACTCTGGTGTAAAATCATCAACAGCTCCCTAAAAACGGGCATAGTTCCGGACTGCCTTAAAGTTGGCCTGGTCACTCCCCTCCTGAAGAAACCAGGTCTAGACTCCAACGACCTAAACAATTTCAGACCAGTCTCAAGTCTCCCCTTCCTAGCCAAAATCTTGGAAAAATCGCCAACTCAACACCCAGCTCGACAACATCAACCTCCTAGACCAAAACCAATCAGGCTTCAGAAAAGGCTACAGCACCGAAACCGCAATCCTGAACATAGTAGATGACATCCGCAACTCCCTTGACTCGGATCAGTGCTGCCTACTCATCCTCCTAGACCTGTCAGCAGCATTTGACACGGTTGACCACAGGCTCCTCATCAAGGCCCTCAGAGAACGGGTAGGTGCGGATGACGTGGTCCTGAAATGGTTTGACTCCTTCTTCCAGAACCGCTTCCAAAGAGTAAAAATAAAATTCTTCTCATCCCATCCTCTCCCCGTGACCAGAGGGGTCCCCCAAGGATCTCTTCTTTCCCCTCTTCTGTTCAACATTTATATGGTTCCCCTCACCATCATACTGCAGAAAGCCAACATCCCTTTCCATCTGTACGCGGACGACACACAGATCTACATAGAAACCACTTCCTACAAAGACATTCTAAGACTCAATAACACCCTAAAAGAAATCCATGACTGGCTAGGGACGAATCACCTCAAACTCAATCAAGAAAAAACCGAGATCCTCCTCATCTCCAATAAAGATGACAACCCCCAAATAACTGAATGGGTAAAAGCCATTAACGCCCTCGAAGGAAATCTCACCCTGTCCAACACAGTAAAATCTCTTGGAATCACCCTGGATCAAAAACTAACTATGTCTAACCACATCAAGAACTCTGTGAAAAGCGCCTTCCTCAACCTGAAGCTTCTCAACAAAATCAAACCACACATCCCACAAAAGGATCTCCAACAAGCCACACAAGCATTGGTCCTGTCCAGACTGGACTACGGGATCGCAACCCTAACCGGCACAGCCATATCCTACCTAGCACCACTGAAAACCACCCTCAATGCAGCAGCCAGAACGGTCTCAGGCGCTAGGAAATTTGACCACATATCCCCCGCACTCAGAGATCTTAAATGGCTACCAGTGGAAATGCGCGCAAAATTCAGAACGGCCTGCCTAACACACAATGCCCTACACACAGGGAAACCGGAATATCTAGCATCCAAGCTCAAAAAAGCGGGTCAATCCAGAAACCTCAGAAGTTCAAACTCCCTACTACTGATCCCCCTGAAAACGAGGAAACAAAAATCTGCCTGCCGCTCTTTTGCTGGCAACGCCCCAAAAATCTGGAACTGCATCCCAGTGGACATCAGAACTACCCCGTCCTTTCTCGAATTCAAGAACTGTCTAAAAATGCTCTACCTCAACCTTGCGTTCCCGAACTCTACCTCAACTGCACATCCGAGAACCATGACTACCTCAAAAACACTACCTCATAACCGTCCCTCAGGCGGGAGAACACTTTGTTATACACTGAACCTGTAGGAATACGGCGAAAATTTTTACTGTACCATTTCACACTTGTTACTCCCAATGTAAAGCGCTCAGATACCCTCGGGTCTGGCCAGCGCTATAGAAAACGGAAAAATAAATAAAATAAATAAATAAATAAATGTATTTTGTCCCAAATTGGTAGACATAAAATGCACAGGTGTTCCTTCAGGAGCATCACCAATAAAAAAACAAATATTTCACTTTACCTCCTAACAGCTTCTTTAAACCTTCAAACAATTTCATTTTTGCAATAGTTCAATGCAATTTCTTTTTTCCAAAGCTGTCAGTCTCAATTTTAGTCAGTTGTACTCCTACTACTGACCCTCCACAAAATCTTACTGCAATATTTCTCTTAATCAATAACTCTGTTAGTAACAACATAAATACATTCGCTACTCTGTCTGTTGTGCTAAATAAAGGATAGAGTTATATTCACTGCGAGTAACACATTCCGCTTACCCTTCACAAAGTAAGACCTTCCGTTTACTATTTAAACACTACAGGTAAATCCCTTCCACTTACCTTTCACTCAAGCTCAGAAGAACCTGCTACTCCTTTGGACTTATCCTTCAGGATATATCTTAGGCCAAAGTTTCACCAGCGAACCCTTTTGTTGTCACTCAAGCTCAGAAGAACCTGCTACTCCTTTGGACCTATCCTTCAGGATATATCTTAGGCCAAAGTTTCACCAGTGAACCCTTTTGCTATCAATCAAGATCAGAAGAACCTGTTACTCCTTTAGTGTGACCCTTTCTAGGGGATATCAGACCAAAGTTTCACCAGCGAACTCTTTGCTATCAATCACTCACACAGAAAATAGTCCCTAATTTAACACTGCCAGCCCTACCTAGCTCCTCAGTGTTATTCCAACAGACGAGTAACCTCAGTGCAGTGTGGCTTCCATTTACCACCCGCTATTCCTTCCCAGGATTCCACAGGTGTGCATACCTGCGTGTTCAGACAACATAGAACAAGACACTAACTTAACATAAAGAGTTAAAACATGTAATCAATAACCCAAAAATTATATCCGATGAAATTACCAATATAATCAATAACTCCATCAATTCGAAATGAGCAAAATGTCACCAAAAGTAAAAAAAACTTAATATTTTCAACACTTCAAAAATACATGCTAGCATATTAACAACATTTCACAACCCTATTGATACTCACACCACTTCTTGCATCAACTTCCAGTACTGCTTTGCCAGTCTTCAGGTTCTGAGCATTGGAGTCAGGAATCAGGACTTGGACATTTATCTAACTTGGGTAATTATTTTACTTCCCTCTTAAGGTCAATGATCCATTAGTTGTGTAGTTGATGGTGAAATCAATAATCATTAATCACCAAACTAATCAATAATAACCATCCTCTGATTACCAAAAACTGATGGAGCGGTAATTTCTTCTGGTAATTTCTCAATGTAAAACCCTCATGCTACCTCTAATTTACCACTGAAAAAGGTGTTGGGACCTTCACACCATGTATTACCTTCAGGAGATTTTAAATATTCATGAACAGTCAAAAATGCAATTATTATTCAATCAAATAAAGAGAGTTGTTGAGTATTTTTAAAGGGTTTTATTTTCTAGTCAAAAGCTAAGTTTTTCTCTGACCCTTTATTCATTAGTAAAATATCAATCAGGTTACAGAATTTGGAAAACAGGAAAAATACCATTAATACAGAACACATTACAGTCTGCATATAAGCATTACATATAGGAAAGAAAATGTGGCGCAAAATTTAAGTCACAACTCTTAAAGAGTTTCTTAGAAAAATAGTCTTGCAAAGCTAATCAATAATTAAATAGTTGGCAAAAATCTCATATAAAGAGTAATAAATGCATAATACAAATAAATCTTTTTAGACCTAATTAATTAGTCAAAGCATAAACTTAAAGTTTAGCATCTAAATCTAAAAAGCCTTTCTAACTGTTGCTGCTCTTCTGCATCTGTCTGTGTCTGAAAGAGCAAGCACGGAGTGAGACAGCCCACCCTTCACAGAACCTCAAAGGAATGTGGCCTGCAGTGCCAAAATATGATGTGCCAGGCTTTTGGAAAAAAAATCACCAGGGACCCCCCCACCTGACTCTCCTCGGATGCCCAAGGCTGCACCCGTGACAATCTCGTACCTAACCCATAGAATGAAGCACAGCCTAAGCCAAAATGAGCAAGAAGCCAGCTGAGCTAAGAAAGTCCTATGAGCAAAAAGCCATATGAGCCTAGAAGTCAAAGCCCCTCCAGAGAGGTCATTATTTATACTCTAATTCTTGGCAGTCTACACAAAAATGTTGCATCTTCAGGAAAACCGGTATGTGATTGGTCAGTCATGATGGCATGAGGTCTCACTCTCCTGACTCATTCTAAAATCCTGACTATATAAGTTTTAACAAAAGAAGCATTTATAATAAATACATTTTTTGAAGTTTGCAACAATTGCTAGGGAAAATGTTTCTATAGTTTTCCTTCCTTCCTATCACAGCGCAGCAGGATGGATACTTTATCAAACTGGTACATTGGCACAATCACAAGAATGTACAGTTCAAGATGTCCTTGACTTCTACGTGGTTTGAGGAAAGCTGCCACAGTCTGCGCATGCACTTTTTTCTGAAAATGCAAGTCATAGCCTTGCTGGATTCACAGGCAGCCATTTAATGGTAGTCCCAAAAATAAAACAAACACAAAGAAAATATTAATTTCATGTAAATCAGCCCATTATGTTTCCCAACTCCATACTAATACCCCTTATAAATGTTTACCTAGCCAAGCTATTAGTGTAAAGCAGCTTTTCTATTATTTATGACAACATGCAAAATAAATGTGCAATGTGCAACATAGCATTTTTATGCTTTAGTGTAAAAATTAAAAGCACACACAGTTAATATAGCGCACACAGTTAATACAACACACACAGCAACATGCTTTATTGTTTTAGGTAGCTTTTCATGCAAAAAGCATTTAGCCCCCTGTGTAGTGTTTGGTGCATTATTAATTCACACACATTATAAAAAGAGGTGTTATTAACTGAAAATATTTATCAAAAATGCAACAAGTCAAAGTCTTTTAAGACAGAAATAGTGTATTTAGATTACAAGGGATGAGCTGGGAAGAGAGAAACACATTATATTAATCTTCAAAGCTCAAAAGGCCACTTTTCTCTACACTGCAAAAACATATGTTAATTCAGCAAAAGCATTTCAAACTGAAAAAGCCTCACTTTCATGTTTTTCATGTGCCATGTTTTTAACTTGCACAAAAATGTGCGTGGCAATTTAACCCCTCCTATGCTGGTGACGAACCGCAGCCGTCACGCCCCGTGGTGGGCGTGTGCTGATGACGGCTGGGGTTCGTCATGGCTCGCCCTGTTTTTTTTACAGCAGTAAAATCGTGGCCGCAGCGAAGGGGTTAAATGCAGTCTGTCTGAAGCACAAAAAATAAAACAATGCCTGACTGCATATGAAATCTGCTCCATCAATACTCCAGGGATTTCAACAAGTCATCTCCCTGAAGTATCTCCCTGATCATTCACTCCGGAACACCGACTCACCCCTGCCCGCCGCACATCTTCCACAGGGCCACCATTGCACTCGTCAAAATCCAGCTAGCACACTTCATAGAAACTGCCAACATCCCCTAGACTACCCCAAGGATCCCCACTCAGCCCAACGCTCTTCAATGTCCACATGGCTCCCCCCGCAACCATCGTCAGAAACTACAGACTCAACATCGTCTCCAACGCCGATGACACCCAGCTCATCCTCTCCCACACCAAGGAACCCGACATCACCAGGCAAAACTTCCAAGAAGGGATGATATTTGTCGCAACCTGGACCCTATGGGCTGAAGTGGTGACCTTGCTTGGAGCGTGCATACTCCATGGATTTCAACATGTCATCTCCCTGAAGTATCTCCCTGAGCATTCACTCCGGAACACCGACTCACCCCTGCCCGCCGCACATTTTCCACAGGGCCACCATTGCACCCATCAACATTCAGCTAGCACACTTCAAAGAAACTACCAACATCCCTGACACCTCTCAATCCAGATTCCACAGCAACCACAGCACCAAATCTGCCCCCATTGCCACCACCGACGACTGTCTGCGCCCATCTCGACCAAGACCACACGTGTCCAAACATCCTCCTGGACCTATCGGCAGCTTTCAACTCTGTCGCCCACTACACTCTAGCCACCAGGCTCCACGATGCTGCTATCTGAGGAATAGCCATAGACTGGATACGATATTTCCTCTCAGGCAGAGCACAGAGAATAAGACTCCCGCCCTTCCTCTCAGAACCAAGAGAGATAAGATGCAGAGTACCCCAAGGATCCTCACTCAGCCCCACACTCTTCAATGTCCACATGGCTCCCCTCGCAACCTTCGTCAGAAACCACAGACTCCACATCGTTTCCAAAGCCGATGACAACTAGCTCATCCTCTCCCACACCAAGGAACCCGACATCACCAGGCAAAACTTCCAAGAAGGGATGAAAGCTGTCGCAACCTAGATGAGCAACAGCTGCCTGAAGCTCAATGCCGAGAAAACAGAAGTCCTCATCCTCGGCTCCACCGCCTTGGCATGGGACAACACCTGATGGCCTCCTTCCCTTGGAAAGTCACACACCCCAATGGAACATGCACGTAACATCAGCATCATAATCAAATCTTTACTGACCGTGAACCACCAGATTAACACCATGTCCTCCACATGCTTTAACACCCTGTGCGTCCTCCACAAGACCTTCAAATGGATCCCCCGACTCCAGGAAGTCTGAACCCCATGCACTCATCAACAGCAGACTGGACTACAGAAACGCGCTCTACGCTGGAAACAACGAAACACTCCTTCGCAGACTCCAGACTGTCTAGAATGCCGCAGCCAGACAAGTCCTCAGCATCCCACAACATGATTACTTCCCACGACAGCACCTCCTCGACCTCCACTGGATCCCTGTCAAAAGAAGAATAACCTTCAAGCTGCTCACAAATGCCTACAAATCCCTCCACAACATCGGACCCCAATACGTCAATGACCAAATCTCCTTCCACGCACCCAAGAGAAACCTCCGCTCCACCGACCTCACCCTAGGTACAGTCCCTCGCATCCACAGGGCCAGAGCAGGTAGCAGATCCTTCTACTATATCAAGGCCAAGACCTGGAACAAACTCTCCTTTCACCTCCGATGGATCTCAACACTGGGCCAATTCAAAAAGGAACTCAAGACCTGGCACTTCTAATGACCCTAAAGGAGCTGCTCACACCCCCCTCAGCGCCTTGAGACCCCCACAGGTGAGTAGTGTGCTCTACAGAAACCCTGATTGATTGATTGATGATTGATTGATGATTGATTGATGATTGATGAATTGATTGTTGATTGATTGATCGATGATTGATTGATGTATGAATAATTGATTGATGTTTGATCGATTGTTGATTGATTGATGATTTATTGATGGTTGATTGATTGATGATTGATTGTTTTATGTTTCCTTGATTGATGATTGATTGATTGATGATTGATTGATGATTGATTGATTGAGCTCTGGTCTTCAGCAGGTGCAGTTTCCGTAGGACAGGTTTTATTGGGAGGAGCTTGACCATGTCCGCTATGGCCTCACTTGTACATATGCAGATGGAATTGTGGCATCTGGCTGATCACAACTGTTGTGGATGACTTCTGGTAATTAGCCAATCAAGTTGATTCCAGCGCTGGAACACAAAGGTACTCGTATGTTCACTATGGCGCTAAGCTCAGTTTTAACTAAATAGGAGTAGGAACTAAAAGAAGCTTTCTTTATTATCCACATCATTAGGTACCCAGGTAGCCCTGAGGAAAAACCCGCAAACTCACGGACCGGGTTTGGAAACGCGTCGGCTTTCCTAAAGGATTCATCCCTTCTTCTCGCCAAAGGCGTTAAATATTTGTCCCAGGCTGTGGGACTTGAGTTTAATAAATAAAAAGCCTATGGTGACCCCAGTCCTAAATAGCTAAAAGAAATTCTGCCAATCGGACTGTGTTAAAATTTTCTGGTGTACCCCATCAACTTGTTTTCCTTTACATTGTTTAAAATAAGCATTTTTTACGTTGCATTTGAAATGTTGTTTGATTTGTGTATAATTGTTTTTCAATGAATGACAGTAACATTTTCTGTTAAAGTTTGTGTTTAAACCTCGTATCTGTTTAACTAAAAAACATTGTGAAAAGATTTAATAAATCATGGAAGCTTTACGATTAGTCAGAAGCTTCTGATCCGCTGTGAAATAAAAAACAGCATCAAACCAGAAAATGTTACATCAGCAAACTTACATTTTAGTTTTGCCGCTCTTATGAAACTCTGGTTCGTCCCGCTCTTTCTGGGCTGCAACAGCATTTTTTTTTCCACTCTGTTACAACTCCATGACTGGTTGGTTTGCCGCCTTTTGTGGAACATGCGCCATCCAGCCCTTTCTGGGATGTAGAAGCATATTTTACCGTTACAAAAATATGCCTGGCCATGTTGCTGAACCCTGACGCATGCTTTACAAGATTTCCACGTTTATCAGCCCTGGCCCCTCACTCACACGTAGAGCGCAGCCTCGGCTGCATAACATGTCTTATTTATATAATTTTGCATTTTTTCATAATTAGGGTTATTTAACTCAGAGACTTTAAAATTAGTTGGTAACAAAGTTGCAGCAGCAAACCTATAGTCTAGGTTTGTGGCAACAACCATTACCCTTTTAAAGAACCATGCACTGGTCTGTTACACAGTCCACAGATGTTCCTTTACATGATGGCCATGTTTATCATCCCAAACACATTACTCCCATGTAGAAAGAAGCCACGATTGAATAACACATGTCTTTATTTATCTTTTATTTATTTTTCTTTCCATAACCGACATCATTTTACACCAGAGACTTTAAAATATTTATTTATTTTTCCTTTTCATAACTTTCATTGAGACTTTAAAGTTAGGCTGTGCAAAAAATTGCATTGGCAAACTTTCAGTCTAGGGTTGCTACCTCACACTCTACCATGTTACAGAACAATGCCTGGACATGTTGCCAGACCCCAGCTTGTGCTTTACATGATAGCCATGTCTACCATCCCTAACACAATACTCCAGCGTAGAAAGAAGCCCCAATTGAATAACGCTTGTCTTTATTTATTTTTTATTTTATTTTCATAACTGCAGTCATTTTACAACACAGACTTTTTAAAATTATGCAGCAAAATTACTGTCCCAGTTGGCTGTGGTTACGCCCTACACCACAGGCCACCACTCAGGAACTCCACAGGCGTCAATCATGCCTCCTTGGGGGCTGGTCTACCTCCGAAAAGGCCCTGTAACACTTTAGGGCTCCCATTTCACAGATGGACCTCGCCACAACTCAAGCAACACCAGCCTGCAGACACAACTACCCGCTGAACATGCCCAGGCATGTCCATACATGCCCAGACATGTCCCTGTTTGCCCAACCAAAGTGGTGCACACAGGTAAGTCTCTACTCATCCATCCCAAAACCCTAAACACCCCTAGTAGGCCCTATTGGCTGCCTTGCAGCTAATCCTAGGCAGCCGTCAACC